>NC_088345.1:19365000-19965000 GCF_036884655.1 Musa acuminata AAA Group
ATCCTCCTATATTTAATGGGATGAATTACATATATTGAAAAATAAGAAGATTTTTTTATTTCTATAGAATTTGATTTATGGAATATTATTGAATATGATTTTCAAAAACCCTTTAGATTAATGAATAAATGGAATGATTTAGAGAAAAAAAATTATTTTTTTAATGCTTTATTTTGTGTTTTAGATAAAACTGAGTTTAATCATGTTTCTATATGTGAAATTGCACATAATATTTAGCACACACTCAAAGTTATATATGAAGGCACAAATAGAATTAAAGAATTTAAGATTAATCTCTTGGTGCATAGCTATAAATTATTTAGAATGAAGCCAAGCGAAAACGTTGGTGACCTGTACACTCATTTTACATATGTTGTCAATGGTTTGAAAGCTCTTGTTAATAAAATTTTATAATCTCTTCCAAAAAATTAGGATCCAAAGGTAACTACTATTCAAGAAGCAAAAAACATGAACTAGTTTCCTATTGAAGAACTTATATAATTATTAATGGCTTATGAAATGACTTAGAAGGCAAATGATGAACATAAGAATAACCTGTCAAAAATATGAATGATATGACATTTAGAACCAAAGAAGACCACTTTAGCAAATGCTCAAGTGATGATGATGATTTAGCACTCCTTACAATAAAATTTAAAAATTTTACAAAAAGGAACAAAATAAAACAAGACACTAAGAATAGAAACAAACTCAAAAAGAACAAAATCATCTACTTTGAGTGCAAGAAGCTAGAATACTTCAAAAGTGAGTGTCTATAATGGAAGAAGAAGATGCTAGCACAAAAGAAGAAGAAAACACTCAAGGCGACTTGGGACGAATCAAGTGCATCAGAAGATACATGTTGAATCTCAGATTTTGATGATGAAACCAATTGATAGCCTTTATGATTTGATCAGAGTTTTGAGTGATGCAAGATGCTTTAATCAAGGAGAGACAATTAAAGTAGGAAGAATCATGTTAGGCCAGAGGAAAACATGTCAGAAGATTGGACGTCGCACAAAAAGGATCGGTCGACATATCGGCATAAGGCTTCGGTCCATGGATTCGGGTATTGGGCCAAGAAGAGCAGATATTGTGCTAAGGATATCGGAGTTACGGAGGTCAACTAGCCAGTTGGGCAATAGGCTGCAAAAGAGGACGATGATCTAAAGAATCGGATAAAGCATTGATGGACCAATGACATACCGGACACCATGATTCATGCTTAGTAATAATTGTCTAGATCGAAGTGTGTTTTTATGTGTGCATGATTAACTACGATAGTAAGGCATAAAGCAAAATGAAGTCCCAAAGTCGAGAACGAGATTTCATTAAGAGTTCGAGAGTTCGTCGGAAGTCCGAACGTTCATCAGAAGTTTTGTCGGAACTAACCGAGAAGTCCAGGAGCTTGCCAAAGAAGCTCATCGAAACTCGCCAAGAAGATCGTTGTGAAGTCCAGGAGCTTGCCAAGAGTCCACTGGAATATTTTCGAGAGATCATCGGAAGTTCGTCGAAAGTTCAAAGGAAGCTCGCCAAAAGAAACCAAGACTAATCTAACTTGATTTGCTTAGAATATGTCTTAAGAATTATAGTTAATATATAATTAGAGTGTGATTTGAGAGTAATCCCATCAACACTGTTAGGGACCAACTAGGCCTGAAGTTAGGCTGGTTTAGGTCGGATTCAAGGCCCAACCAGGATGTTGAAAGCCTAACCAACAATGGCATCGCTAGGGCCCGTGGTAGCACCGCTTGGGAGATAGTGTCCCAGGACTTCTAGGCAATGATATCACCGGCAGTGAATGCTGCCAGTGATGGTACTGCCCCTGTTAAGCAATGGTACCACCGAGTGTCAGACCAGCGGTGGTAGTACCGCCCAATAACGACGGTGGTACCATTAGTACCCTGAAATCTGGGGATGAGACCTTTTTAGGCTCCAAGTTTGAATCAACTTAAAGCTTATAAATACCCCTCTCATCCCTAATTAACTTACATAAGTATTAAGAGTAAAAATGAAAGAAATGCTGCTGTAATCTTGTGTGAACTCCTCTCAAAGTTCTAAATGTTAGAATAGTTTGAGAGAGGAGTAAGTCGGTGTGTAAGGGTTATCTCCTAAACCTGGTAAAAGGAGAAAGAGCTGTAAAATGTGGTTGGTCTTCACCTATTAAAGGAAGACCGATAGTGGATGCCAATGGCTTCGACAGAAGAGGAATCAGTAGAATGGATGTAAGTCACGACGAACGAACCACTATAAAAATCTAGTTTGCCTTTACTTTGAGTAATTTACTTTTATAGCAAACTACCTCTCCTCCTTACTATGCTTTTACTATGCCTATACTCACAAACGCTTTCAAGTTTCCGAAATCGGTTTTCAATGTACGAAATAATATTTTAGAACCGACGTTTTTACCACTACACTAATTCACTCCCCCCCCCCCCCTAATGCCGACTCATTCCTAACAGTTAGTATCAGAGCTACATTCATTTCACATTTGGTTTAACACCCAAGAGAAATAGCTCTTTATGGATTTCAAGAGGATTTTTCTATCATTTGTCCTCCTATGTTCAATGGGATAGACTACACTTATTAGAAAACTCGAATGAGAGTTTTCTTACTTTCTATGGATTTAAACTTATGGAATATCATTGAAAACGGATTTCAAAAGTCTTCTACTCCAATGAAAGAATGGAATGATTTGGAGAAGAAAACTTTTTCCTTAAATGATAAAGCTATGAATGCTCTATTTTATGCTTTGGATAAAACTGAGTTTAATCGGGTTTCTACTTACGAAATGGCTTTTGACATTTGGCACATTCTTGAAACCACAGACGAAGGGACTAGTAGAGTAAAAGTTTCAAAAATTAATCTTTTAATGCATGATTTCGAATTATTTCATATGAAATGAAGTGAAACTATTGAAGACATGTACACTCGTTTTACGGATGTCGTCAATGATTTAAAAGCACTTGGTAGAAGATTTTCGGGTTTTGGACTTGTAAATAAAATTTTATGTTCTCTTAATAAGAGTTGGGATCCGAAAGTAACTACAATACAATAGGCAAAAGATCTTAATAATTTTTCAGTTGAAGAACTTTTTGGTTCATTAATGACATATGAAATGGCGCATAATGTATAAAACGAACTTGAGGACAAATTTCCAAAGAACAGGAAGGATTTCAAACTTAGAACAATTGAAGACCACTCGAGTATAAGCTCAAGTGATGGTGAACTTGAACTCCTCACTATAAAATTTAAAAAGTTCATGAAACAAAAATTAAAAAACAAAAATAAACTTAAAAAGAATGTAACTACTTGCTATGAACGCAAGAAGAAGGAAGCAATCTTGGACGAATCGAGTGCATTCGAAGAAGAGGAGCAAACCGATGAAGATGAAATGATGAACTTCACTTTGGTGACTCTAGACAATGAGGTAAACAACTCAAACGAAACTCCTTTAATTTATTTCAAAATTACATAATGCTTTTCATGAGTTGTTCTTAAATTAGTTAAGGAAAAAATTATATATATTTTTTGAATTATATGTTTAATGAATATGCAAAAAATAAAATTGGATCATGCTTACCTTTCTAGTGATTTTAAAAATAATCATGAAAATTACATGTTTTATGATAAACAAACAAAATGATTTTGATTAAAAATGACTTATGAAATCATGCTTGATGTTTTAATGATGCAATAATGCAATAAAATGTTAAATATAAATCTAATGCTTGTACACTTAATAAGATTAATCATTTTGTTTCTTAATTTTGATTGAAGATGCTCTATGATTAATAAAATCATGTTTGATTTGAAGTAATGATTAATAAGTTTCTCTTTCGAAATTATGCATGATGATTTTTGTGATTTATGGATTATCGATTTTTACCATAATGAAAGTGGCTTTTTCGATTTTAAAAATGATATATGTCTTGGTTTGGCATAAATGACAAAGGCATGCTTATATGAAATAATATAAGTATCGTGCTTGATGATTTTATATTTAATTAAGAATGATGATATGAAGAAATGATGATTTGATCTTTATGACTTTCATGATGAGATTTGCTCTTTCGATTTTAAACTATGATGTATGTTTTCATACAGAAAAAATTGATCATGCTTATATGAAATCAATCACTTAAAATTAAACACATAAAAGAAAAATATATTATCATTAGAATTAAAATGATGAATCAAATCTCTTGTTTAAAGAAGCCTTATGTTTAATGTGTTATACTTTTTTGGTCTTGATGGTTTTTATGATGAAATCTACTTTTCAACCCTAACATGAAGCTGTTGAATTTCGGATTTTGATGATAAAACCAATTGATAAGTGTTTATGATTTAATTTACGTTTTGAGTGACGTAGGATGCTTCGATCAAGGAGAGACAATTAAAGCAGGAAGAATCATGTTGTGCTGGAGGAAAACATGTCAAAAGATTGAACGTCAGGCCGGAGGATCGGTCGATAAATCGATAGAAGGCTTCGGGCAATGGATTCAAGCATTGGGCCAAGAAGAGCCGATATTGCACCAAGGATATCGGAGTTGCGGAGGTTAACTGGCCAATTGGGTAATAAGCCGCAAGAGAGGACGATGCGCCAAAGAATCGGATGAACTCTCGAACTCTCTTGCGGCCTATTACCCAATCGGCTAGTTAACCTCTGCAACTCCAATATCCTTGGTGCAATATCAGCTCTTCTTGGCCCGATGCTTGAATCTATTGCCCGAAGCCTTCTATCGATTTATCGACTGATCCTCCGGCCTGACGTTCAATCTTTTGACATGTTTTCCTCCGGAACAACATGATTCTTCTTTCTTTAATTGTCTCTCCCTGATCGAAGCATCCTGCGTCACTCAAAACGTAAATTAAATCATAAACACTTAAATTGATGGACCAATGACATGCCGGACACCATGATTCATGCTTAGTAATAATTGTCTAGATCAAAGTGTGTTTTTATGTGTGTATGATTAACTATAATAGGAAGGTATAAAGCAAAATGAAGTCCCGGAGTCAAGAACGTGATTTCGTTGCGAGTTCGAGAGTTCGTCGGAAGTCCGGACGTTCATCAGAAGTTTTGCCAGAACCAACCAAGAAGTCCAGGAGCTTGCTAAAGAAGCTCGTCGAAACTCACCAAGAAGATCATCGTGAACTCCAAGAGCTCGCCGGAAGTCCACTGGAACACTGTCGAGAGATCGTCGGAAGTTCACGGAAAGATCACTGGAAGCTCGCCGGAAGAAATCGGACTTATCTTGCATAGAATATGTCTTAGGAATCATAGTTAGCACATAATTAGAGTTGGAATTGGGAGGTAATCCCATCATCTCTGTTAGGGGCCAACTAGGCCCAAAGTTGGGTTGGTTTGGGCCGGACTGAAGGCCCAACCAGGGTGCTGAAAGATTTACCGGCGGTGGCACCACTAGGATTGGCGGTGGCACCGCCTGGTGAACAGCACCCCAGGAAACCTGGGCGGTGTTACCGCTGGCAGCAATGCTGCCAGTGGTGGTACCACCCTTGTTCGATAGTGGTACCGCCCAATACCAGATCTTGTGATGGTAGTACCGCCCAGGAACGACGGTGGTACTGCCAGTACCCAGGAAACCTGGGATGAGACGTTTTTAAGCTTCAAGTTTTAATCAACTTGAAGCCTATAAATACCTCTCTCATCCCTGGTTAACACATATAAGAACAAAGAGTTTTAAAGTGAGAAAACGCTGTAGAAATCACTTGAGAAATCCCTCCTCTAGATCTAACTTTAGAATTCTATTTAGAGAGGAGTGTGCGTACTTGTAAGGGTTGTCTCCTAAACCCGGTAAAAGGAGAAGAGGGGTGTAAGAAGGAGATTGTGTTGAATCTCAGATTTTGATGATGAAACCAATTGATAATTGTTTATGTTTTAATCTGCGTTTTGAGTGACGCAGGATGCTTCGATCAGGATGAGATAATTAAAGCAGGAAAAATCATGTTGTGCTAGGGGAAAACATGTCAGAAGATTGGACATCGGGCCGGAGGAATGGTCGATGTATCTATAGAAGGATTCGGGGCATAGATTCGGGCATCGGGCCAAGAAGAGCAGATATTGTGCCAAGGATATCAGAGTTGCAAAGTCAACTAGCTGATTGGGTAATAGGCCGCAAGAGAGGACGATGCGCCAAAGAATTGGACGAAGCGTCTAGGGACCAATGACATGCCAGACAACTTGATTAATGCTTAGTATTAATTATCTAGATGGAAGTATATTTTACATGTGCAGAATTAACTATGATAGTAAGGCATGAAGTAAAATGAAATCTCGGAGTCAAGGACACGACTTCGTTGGAAGTTCGAGAGTTCGTCGGAAGTCCAGACATTCGTCGAAAGTTCTGGCAGAACTAGCCGAGAAGTCTCGGCGCTTGCTAGAGAAGCTCATCAGAACTCGCCAAGAAGATCATAGTGAAGTCCAGAGCTTGTTGGGAGTCTGCTAGAACATTGCCAAGAGATCGTCGGAAGTTTGTCGGAAGATCGTTGGAAGCTCGCCGGAAGTAAGTTAAGTTTTAGCTTAGCAAATGTCTTAGGATTTCGTAGTTAGTACGTAATTGGGCTTGGATTTGGGTCAACCCAATTAGGGGCCAGCTAGGCTGTTAGAACCCTTGCAGATTCTAAACTTGGGGTTGATCTCTTTAGGGGATCGGCCTCCTTGGAACTCTATAGGGGTTCCTCCCTCCAAGTTGCTGCTCAAAGGCTGCAGAAAAGATTCATCTATTGCTTCCGAAAAGAGAAGGAATACATGGCTATTTATAGGGCTTCTAAACCCTAACTCCTAATAGGACTCCTACTTAAGACTCTTACTTCTAACCAACTCCTAATAGAACTCCTACTCAAGACTCCTATTCCCTTACAACTCTTAATTCTTCTCTAAGAAAAAACCTCCTACATGAATGCCCCTCACAATTAGGACTCTCCTAGCTAGAGTCCTAATAGAATGTCCCTCTCAATTAGGACTCTCCTAGCTAGAGTCCTAACATTTTTACATGAATGTCCCTCTCAATTAGGACTCTCCAAGCTAGAGTCCTAACAGACCCGTCCTCTTCAAATCAGCCTTGTCCTCGAGGCTGATGATTCATGAATTCTGGGAATTTGATCTTCAAGTCGTCATAGTTCTCCCAAGTGGCATCTTCTTTTGGTAGGTTCGCCCACTGTATTAGCACTTCATTAGTGGGTCGTCGTCGTCGAGTCACGATCCGTCGATCAATAATGGCACTTGGCTGGGTCTGGAGTTCTCTTTGGGTAGTCATATTTGGTGAGTGGCTTTGGGCTGTCTCCAAGCACCTGTTTAAAACTTCCGGTTGGCTGTTGGTTTGTGGGTGATATGTCGTACTCCTTTTCAATTTAGTACCCTGCATATAGAATAACTTTGTCCAAAATCTGCTATTGAAGATGCAAGTAGAATTTGTCACAAGCACAATGCGTCCCTTATAGTGTAATTCTTTTGAGTCCCAATTGTAATGAGTCATGGGGCTTGGTGCTTCCTCCAATTTTTTTATAATCTTACTAGTATCTAAATCTTCCTGCCATTCCATCTTAATATCCTCAAGGAAGTCGCTGGTCGGAAGTGAAATGGTCGAAACTTCAACTTGCTCGGGTAGCTGCGAAAGCGCATCTGCAAGAACATTCTCTTTCCCCTTTTTATAAGTTATTTCAAAATCAAATCCAAGAAGTTTTGTTACCCATTTTTGCTGCTCGGGGGAAGATATCTTCTGCTCCAAGAGATATTTTAGGCTTTTATGATCGATCTTGATTTGAAAGTATCGCCTGATCAAGTACAATCTCCACCTCGTTGCTGCGCGCACAATGGCGAGCATCTCCTTATCATATGTTGACATATTTTGATCGGAGGGAGATAATGCCTTGCTAGTGTATGCGAGTTGTCGACCATCTTGCATGAGAATGGCTCCAATTCTGACTCCAGATGTGTCGGCCTCAATAATGAAGGGTCGGTTGAAATATGGTAGTGTTAGCACCGGCGTCGTCGTCATGGCTGCCTTAAGTTTGTCGAAGATAGCGGAGGCTCTGTCCAACCATTGGAAGACATCTTTTTCTAGTAAGGAAGTAAGTGGTGCACTGATCTTTCCATAGTTTTTCACGAACTTGTGGTAGTAGCCTGTTAAACCCAGAAAGCCATGTAGCAATTTTATGTTTCTCGAGGTCAGCCAGTTTTGCATTGCTCCAATTTTGAAGGGGTCTACTGCCACACCTTCCTCTGATATGATATGCCCAAGATATTTCACCTTCTTAAGAAGAAAGCAAAAATTCATAGTGGTTGTTGTGTGTTCAAAAGGTGGTTTTCGGTATGTCTTCTTCGCATACTCGTATTTGATGATACTCGGATCGAAGGTCCAGCTTTGTAAAGATTTGTGCTCCCTTAGCAACTCATATACTACTGGAATAGGGTATTTATCCTTGATGGTTATGCCATTGAGAGCTCGGTAATCAACACATAATCGCCATATTCCATCCTTCTTTCGTATGAGGAGCACCGGTGAAGAGTAGGGGCTGTAACTTGGCCGAATAACTCCTGTTTTGAGCATCTCTTTTACAATCCCTTCTATTTCATCCTTCTGGAGATGTGGATATTGATATAGTTGAGCATTTGCTGGAGATTTTTTTGGAAGAATCATTATACAATGATCATGCCGACGGGTAAGAGGTAGGTTGCGCGGTTCATCAAATATATCTGAAAATTCAGCAAGCAAAGGAAGTAGATTTGGATCTTCAAATTTTGTTGGCTCTCCCTTAGTTTGTTGCTCAAGTTGTACCAAAAAGCCGCTGCATACTTTATGCAAAACATTCTCCATTTGTTGTGTGCAAATCGTCGTTACGTCACCCCCACGTTTCCCGTTCAGTATCACTTGTTTCTCCTTACTGTAAAATTTCATAATTAGTTGCATAAAATTCCAAGAAATATCACCTAATGTCGTCAACCATTTAATTATGAACATGGCCTTATGATCATCAGGAGGGAGAAGGAAGAAATCTGTAATTATCTCTTGGTCCTGCAGCAATAGTTTCTCCTGCGGGCACCTACGATCACAATTCAAAATCCATCCGTCGACGACCTTAACGACAAACTTGCTGCAATTCTCAATAGGTAAGTTCATATGGACAGCAACCTTACTGTTTAGGAAGTTATTAGTGCTGCCCGTCTCGATGAGAACAGTGATCGGTTGTTGTTTGAGAAGGCCTCCAACTTTCATCGTTTGCGGGTTTGAGTAGCCAGCTAGTGTTTGTACCGTAACTTCGGTCGGTTGTGGCTCTTCTTTTGCATCTTTTTCTTCATGTTCAAGGCTCTCTTTTGAATATTTAATGGCCTCTTCTTCTATCGGTTCAATCATAAGAAGTCCTCCTTTACTACAGCGATGCTCACGGCTCCACGGCTCGTCACAATGCCAACATAACCCCTTCGCATATCGCTCCCGAAGCTCTTCTCCTGTTAACCTCTTTGGTGCAGGGACTTGGTCGATAGTAGGGGGGCTGAGGGCTTCAATATTACTAGTTGAGGAGCGACCCTAGTCCTCCGAGCTTCATGGTTCAATTGCTCCTCTTGATGTCGTGCGAAAGAGATGGTTGCCATAAGCATGTACGGTTGTCGCGCTTTAACTTCTCCTCGGATCTCCGGCTTCAAGCCCTCAATGAAGGTCCTCAATAGCTGTTTTTGAGACCAATCATGATTTTGATTAGATAACCTTTCAAACCTAGTTTGGTACTCCTGAATGGTGGAGGTTTGTCGGATCTTTGCTAGTTGTTCGTCAATATTCTCGTAATCGGTTGGTCTGAAGTGGATCAGCAGTCCTTCTTTGAATTGTTGCCATGAAAGGACTCCATAAGTATGTTCAAATAGTTTAAACCATTGTATAGCATCCCCTTCAAGATGTATAGCTGCAATTTTCACCATAGATGCATCTGCGATTTTGTGGTACCGAAAATATCGCTCCGCGCGTGAGATACAACCAATCGGGTCTCCTTCTTCCCATTTAGGGAAGTCCACTCTCATGCATGGATAGTTAGGGTCGGTCATAGAGCCTCTCCTCCCTTGGAAGTCATCTCTTCGGGCTTGGTGTGATTGGGCAAAGCTCTCTCCTTGATATGATTTTTTTCGGGCTTAGTGGTCGGCCCAATCTGAGTTCGGTAAAGAGCGTCCGAATCTTATCCTCCATTCGCGCCTCCAAGGCTTCGAATTTAGCATTGATTGCCTCCTTAGATGCCATAGTATATGGCCCCAAATCAATGATGTTAAGATCTCTCTTTTGCTGTTGGGTTAAATGTATGTATAGGTTGAAAGAAGTGATGGTCGAAAGTGTTGGTGGATTGGTGGATGTAGGCTGCGGTTTAGGCTTGTTTTGTGGTTGTTTTGGGTGCAGTTTGAGGGTGTGGTTTAGTAGAGTTTTAGGGCTGTGGATGAAAGTTTTGGATCTGTGGTAGATGGTAGCAAAGGTTTGACAGAAATCCATGGAAGTTGCAGCAAGTATGTGCTGTCTTGTAAGAGTAGAATTGTCGTCGAAGAAACAACGGTTTCTCGACGTAATTTCCACCATAAACTTCAGAGAATTGAGGAGGGAATTGATAGCAAAATCACAGTTTATATGACAGCAAGGGTATCTAATTTAATCAAGAAAATTTCGGCAGTATAACAGCAAGGAAATTGGTGCAAGTTGCAATTGCAGAATTATCGTCGAAAAATTTCAGCGGGTTACTATGAAAATTTGCAGCAACATAAAATCATTTTTAGAGATGAATTTCTTAATAGATCAATCTTAGATGGAAGGCAAGATGATCTATGAAGTGTATAAGAAATTTCATTCAAAAAGATTGCAAATAGATGGGTTAAGGCAACGATATGCAGCTAAAATTTTCTGCAGCATAGATTTTCAAGTGCAGCAGATTGGACATAAAAGATTAGTAGTTTATATTGAGAATTTTTTGATGAAACTAAAGGGAAATCTACTGTTAGGAAGTGTCAAAGATGTCATAAAAATTTCGTAGAAATTTGGATAGAAAAAGCACAGTAGCAAGATCAAACAGATGGTGCTATGCGGCTTGAATTCTGCAATTCAAGTGCAGCAGATTGGACATAAAAGATCAGTAGTTTATATTGAGAATTTTTTGATGAAACTAAAGGGAAATCCACTGTTAAGAAGTGTCAAAGATGTCATAAAAATTTTGTAGAAATTTGGATAGAAAAAGCACAGTAGCAAGATCAAACAGATGGTGCTATGCGGTTGGAATTCTGCAATGTATCTTTCGTCGTAGAGATGAAAACTTTGTGACGAAAAGTTTATGCAGAAATATAGGAACGATATTTTTTTTTTTTTTGGATTTTTGAATAAGGATAACTAAATTGCAGCAGCAGTAAGGTAGGAAACCAGAACCTGTTGCAATTCACGGGGAGATCAAAGGATGATCCGTGGTGGTGGAGATGATGACGGAATTCGGTGACGATCTTTTAAGCAATTGTGGGAATTGCTTTGGATGGTTGTAGAGGGTTGATGGATGGCTGTGGAAGGGCAACGAGACGCCAAGAACGCTGCTTTGATACCAGGTGTTAAAACCCTTGCAGATTCTAAACTTGGGGTTGATCTCTTTAGGGGATCGGCCTCCTTGGAACTCTATAGGGGTTCCTCCCTCCAAGTTGCTGCTCAAAGGCTATAGAAAAGATTCATCTATTGCTTTCGAAAAGAGAAGGAATACATGGCTATTTATAGGGCTTCTAAACCCTAACTCCTAATATGACTCCTACTTAAGACTCTTACTTCTAACCAACTCCTAATAGAACTCCTACTCAAGACTCCTATTCCCTTACAACTCCTAATTCTTCTCTAAGAAAAAATCTCCTACATGAATACCCCTCACAATTAGGACTCTCCTAGCTAGAGTCCTAACAGAATGTCCCTCTCAATTAGGACTCTCCTACCTAGAGTCCTAACATTTTTACATGAATGTCCCTCTCAATTAGGACTCTCCAAGCTAGAGTCCTAACATAGGCCCATGTAAGAATTATGTTAGGCCCAATAAGAGGCCCAAACAATGTCCCAAGAAGTCTCACCGTCATGGCATAGTCTTCGAGACAATGTCATGCGGTTGTACTACTAGTCTGGGCGGTTGTACCGCCCCTTGTAGGGTGCCAGGCGGTGGTATCGCTAGTCTGGGCAGTGGTACTGCCCAGCACTACCCCCCAAGCAGTGGTACCGCCCAGGACAGTGTCAGTGTCGACTGACACTGGGCAGTGGTACCGCCCAACGCAAGTGGTAGTATCACCCGTGCCCGGGGAACCCAGGATGGGAAAGTTTTAGGCTCCAAGTTTGAATCAACTTGAAGCCTATAAATACCCCTCTCATCCCTGGTTAAAGCACACAAGCACATAAATTTCAAAAGTAGAAAAATGCTGCTGCAATCTCTTTAGAAATTCCCTCCTCCACTCTAAGTTTAGAATTCTGTAAGAGGAGTGTGAGTGCTTGTAAGGGTTATCTCCCAAAATCATAAAAAGCGGAAGAGGGGTGTAAAAGAGGATTGGCCTTCACCTATTAAAGGAAGGCCTCTAGTGGACGTCGGTGACCTTGTCGGAGGAGGAAGTCGAAAGTGGATGTAGGTCATATTGACCGAACCACTATAAAACTCTGGTTTGTATTTACTTCCTACTATTTACATACTACAAACCTCTTTAATAGCTTACTGCCTTCAATTCATTATGTATGCTTTCAAGTTAAGTTTCTGAAATCAATTTTTCGTCGGAAACGATTTTTATTATACGAAAGTTTCAAATTGACGTAGTTTTTACCGCTGCACTAATTCACCCCCCCTCTTAGTACCGACCTCTTGATCCTAACAATTGGTATCAGAGCCTTGTAATTTCTCATTTGGTTTAACACCCAAGAGAAATAGCTCTTTATGGCTTTCAGGAGGGTCACTCTCTCATTCATCCTCCCTTTTTCAATGGGACGGACTACACTTATTGGAAAACTCAAATAAGAGTTTTCTTGCTTTCATTGAATCTCGATTTATATCATATAGTCGAAAACGGATTTGAAATGTCTTCTCTTCCAATGAAGGATTGGAAAGATTTGGAAAAGAAGACGTTTTCTTTAAATTTTAGAGCTAAGAACGCTCTTTTTTGCGCCTTAGATAAAAATGAATTCAATCGGGCTTCTTTGTGCGAAATGGCTTTCGATATTTGACATATTCTCGAAATCACACACCAAGGCACGAATAAAGTTAAAGATTCTAAAACTAATCTTTTAATGCATGATTTTGAATTGTTTCATATGAAATCAAGCGAAAGCATTGGAGACATGTACACCCGTTTTACGGATGCCGTCAATGGTTTAAAAGCTCTTGGTATAACTTTTTTGAATTTCAAACTTGTTAGTAAAGTTTTACGCTCAATTTCTGAAACTCCGGATTCAAAAGTAACGACTTTATAAGAATCAAAAGATTTGAACTATTTCCCTCTTGAAGAACTTTTCGGGTCATTGATGACCTATGAAACGACGTGCATTGCACGTGAAGAACTTGAGAACTGGCTTCCAAATAACAGGAAGGATTTCGGACTAAGAACAATCGAAGACCACTCAAGCATAAACTCAAGTGATGGTGAACTTGAACTCACTAAGAATTTTAAAAAGTTAATGAAACAAAAATTAAAGAACAAAAAGAACGCAACTACTTACTTTGAACGCAAGAAGAAGAATACTAATTGGGATAAATCGAACTCCTCCGAAGACGAGGAGAAAATCAACAAAGGCGAGGTGGCAAACTACGCTTGAACGACTTTCGACGTTGAGGTAATCAAAATGTCTTTAGTTTATTTTAAAATTACATAATACTTTTCATGACTTATTTTTAATTTAGTTTAATTTAGTTTAAGAAAATTAAATTTTTTTATTGAATTGCATGTTTAATGAAAATACAAAAATAAAATTGGATCATGCTTATCTTTCTAATGATTTTAAAAATAATCATGCAAAATACATATTTTATGATAAACAAACAAAATAATTTTGATTGAAAATATGAAACCAAGCTTGATGAAATAATGTGATTTGAGATCATGCTTAATAAATTTATATTTCAAAATTATGCATGATGATTCTTGAGATTTATGGATTATTGATTTTCACGGTAATAAAAGTGGCTTTTTTGGTTATAACCAAGATGAATGGTTTTTATGACGAAATTTACTTTTTGATTTTAAATGTTGATGCATGTTTTTATTTGGCATAAAAAAAAAAAAAAGGAGGCATGCTTGAATGAAGTAAATCACATTAATTGAAACAACTAAAAAGAGAAAGTATTTTTCTTAAAAATTCTTTTTCTTTATTTTATTGACTTTGATGAATCTATTTGATCATCTTTTTATGAATCTCTTGAAAATGATTTTCATTTGATAATTTGAATTTGAATGAGTTTGCATTCAAATCATGATCTTGATTTCTTGGATTAATTACTTGAGATTTTTTTTCAAGATCT
The DNA here is from genome assembly GCF_036884655.1 of Musa acuminata AAA Group. Taxonomy (NCBI): domain Eukaryota; kingdom Viridiplantae; phylum Streptophyta; class Magnoliopsida; order Zingiberales; family Musaceae; genus Musa; species Musa acuminata. The sequence continues at coordinate 19,379,506 of NC_088345.1, forward strand.
CTCCTTTGTACACCTACAATTTTTGCTATTTATAAAAGAAGAGATTTGATAAAATGAATCATATCTTTTGTAATTCAAGATGTCTTATGTCGTTGTTTTTATAGCTTGTATGCCTTGAAATGATTGAAATATTTTACACTATTTTGTTCTTCCCTTATTCTTTCTTGTTTACAATGATAAAAGTGAGAAAAGTTATGATCATGCATGGTAGGATGCAATTTGACAAATTAATACCATCATTATTTGAAACATTTATGAATTGGAATGATGCATGCAATACTTGTGCTTTTTATTGTGATGATATATGTGATACATATGATGTGTATCATGAATGCTTTATGTTTTGCATCATGATCAAAATATTGATAAATGCTTAATATGTATGATATGCTCATAATGATGATTGATTTATTTGGTATCATGCATGAAAAATAAAATGTAAGGTTTTTGAAAATGTGCATGTTTTAATTTAAAAATATAATGATGCACAAATAAGATTGATACTTACTTTTGTCATAATCTGAAAATTGATATAAATGGTCTTCCCTTCTTTTTGACAATGACAAAGGGGGAGATAAAAGATGCTAGCTCGCATAATTCAAGAAGAAAGCAATAATTGCACTTCTCAAAAGAGAAGAAAGAACTTGCTTCTTGAATATCTCAAATTGTTAGCTTCCATGTTGTAAAATAATGTAACAATTTGTTAGCTTGCATTTTTGCAAAGGAAGCAAAAATAATCGCACTTCTCAAAACAGAAGAAACTGCTATCTTGAACATCACCAAGAGTTGCTAGCTTGAAATCTCAAAAAGATGCAAAAATATGCTATCTTGCACATTCCAAAGAAAAGCAAATATGCCAATTTGTACATCTTTAAATTTGCTAGCTTGTATGCCGTAAAACTTGCATATCTAAAACTTGATAGCATGAATGTTCTAAGCATGATGTAACACTTGCTAAATTTTCTAGCTTTAAATTGCATGATAATAATGCTTGGATTTTTTAATCCAAGAATCTCTATCAATATGGCATATTGATAAGGGGGAGTTTGAATCCAAGAGTCTCTATCAATATGGCATATTGATAGGGGGAGTTTGTTTAAACTCCGGGAGTTAAGATTAACTCCGTCATCGATTGGTTGTCATCATCAAAAAGGGGGAGATTATTGAATCTCGGATTTTGATGATGAAACCAATTGATAATTATTTATGTTTTAATCTATGTTTTGAGTGACACAGAATACTTCGATCAGGATAAGATAATTAAAGCAAAAAATCATGTTGTGCCGGGGGAAAACATGTCAGAAGATTAGATGTTGGGCTGGAGGAACGGTCGACATGTCGACAGAAGGCTTCGGGCCATGGATTCGAGCATCAGGCCAAGAAGAGCGAATATTGTGCCAAGGATATCGGAGTTGTAGAGTCAACTAGTCGATTGGGCATTCGGTCGCAAGAGAGGACGATGTGCTAAAGAATCGAACGAAGCGTCGAAGGACCAATGACATGCCGGACAACTTGATTAATGCTTAGTATTTATTGTCTAGATCGAAGTATATTTTACATGTATAGGATTAACTACAATTGCAATTCATGAAGCAAAATGAAGTCCCGGAGTCAAGGACGTGACTTCATTGGGAGTTTGAGAGTTCGTCGGAAGTCCAGACGTTCATCGGAAGTTCTGGCGGAACTAGTTGAGAAGTCTCGGAGCTTGCCAGAGAAGCTCGTCAAAACTCACTAAGAAGATCGTCGTGAAGTCCAGGAGCTTGCCGGGAGTCTACCGAAACATTGCCGAGAGATCGTCGGAAGTTCACCGGAACATCGCTGGAAGAATAGACATAGGGACTTGTTTAGCTTAGCAAATGTCTTAGGATTTCGTAGTTAGCACGTAGTTGGGCTTGGATTTGGGCCAACCCAATTAGGGGCCAGCTAGGCCCATGTAAGAACTATGTTGGGCCCAATAAGAGGCCCAAACAATGCCCCAAGAAGTCTCACCGTCGTGGCACAGTCTTTTAGATTGTGTCAGGCAGTGGTATCGCCAGTCTAGGTGGTTGTACCACCCCCGGCAAGGTGCCAGGCAATGGTACCACCAATCTGGGTAGTGGTACCGCCCAGCACTACCCCCCAGGTGGTGGTACCGCCAAACCTGGGCGGTGGTATCACCTAGGACAATGTCAGTGTCGACTGATATTGGGAGGTGGTACCATCCAACGCAGGCGGTAGTACCACCTGTGCCCAGGGAACCCGGGATGGGAAAGTTTTAGGCTCCAAGTTTGAATCAACTTGAAGCCTATAAATACCCCTCTCATCCCTGGTTAAAGCACACAAGCACAGAGAGTTCAAAAGTAAAAAAACGTTGCTGCAATCTCTTTAGAAATTCCCTCCTCCACTCTAAGTTTAGAATTCTGTAAGAGGAGTGTGAGTGCTTGTAAGGGTTATCTCCTAAACCCATGAAAAGGAGAAGAGGGGTGTAAAAGGTGATTGGCCTTTGCCTATTGAAGGAAGGCCTCCAGTGGACGTCGGTGACCTTGTCGGAGGAGGAAGCCGAAAGTGGATGTAGGTCACGTTGACCGGACCACTCTAAAACTTTGGTTTACATTTACTTCCTGCCATTTACATACTGCAAACCTTTTTAATAGCTTACTACCTTCAATTCATTACGTACGCTTTCAAGTTAAGTTTTCAAAATCAGTTTTTCGTTAGAAATGGTTTTTATCATACGAAAGTTTCAAACTGATGTAGTTTTTACCGCTGCACTAATTCACCCCCCCTCCTAGTGTCGACCTCTTGATCCTAATAGATTGATCTTCGCCTATTAAAGGAAGATTGATAGTGGATGCCGGTGGCCTCGACGGAAGAGGAATCAACGAAGTGGATGTAGGTCATGACGACCGAACCACTCTAAATTCTGGTTTACATTTTACTTTGAGCAATTTATCTTTACTGCAAACCACTTTACCTCATCACTTACTCTACATTCAATACGCTCTTACTTTGCTTTCAAAGTTAAGCATTTTCGAAATCGATTTTATTATATAAAGAGATTTTTCGGAACCGATTTGAAGATGTATTTTATCGTTGCACTAATTCACCCCCCCTCTTAGTGCCGACCCCATTCCTAAAAGTCGATATCAGAGCCTCGTTTTCTCATTTGGTTTAACACCTAAAGAGAAATAGCTCTTTTTAGTTTTTAAGAGGGTCACTCTCTCATTCGTCCTTCCTTTTTCAATGGGACGGACTACACTTATTAGAAAACTCGAATGAGAGTTTTCTTGCTTTCATTGAATCTCGATTTATGACATATAGTCGAATTTGATTTTTAAAGGTCTTCTTTTCTAATAAATCATTAGAATGATTTGGAGAAGAAGACTTTTTCACTAAATGTAAAGGCTATAAATACTCTATTTTGTGCTTTAGACAAACGAATTTAATCGGGTTTCTTTATGTGAAACGACTTTAGATATTTGGCACATTCTTGAAACCACACACGAAGACACTAGTAGATTATAAGTTTTAAAGATTAATCTTTTAATACATGATTTTGAATTATTTCATATGAAATAAAGTGAAACCATTGTTGACATGTACACCCATTTTATGAATGTCGTAAAAGCACTTGGTAGAAATTTTTCAGATTTTAAACTTGTAAACAAGATTTTACGATCGCTTTCTAAAACTTAGGACTCTAAAGTAACGGTCATACAAGAGGGCTAGAAACCTAAATAACCTTCCACTCAAAGAACTAATTGGGTCTTTAATAACCTATGAAATGAACAATGAGGCAAAAAGGGAACTCAAGAACAACCTTCTAAAAAACAAGAAGGATTTCGGACTTAGAACAATTGAAGACCACTTGAGCATAAACTCAAGTGATGGTGAACTTGAACTCCTCACTAAGAAATTTAAAAAGTTCATGAAATAAAAATTAAAAAACAAAAAGAATGTAACTATTTACTATAAACGCAAGAAAAAGAAGGTGACTTTGGATGAATCGAGCTCCTCCGAAGACAAAGAGAAAATCAACAAAGGCAAAGTGGCAAACTACGCTTTAACGGCTTTCGATAATGAGGTTATCAAAATGTCCTTAATTTATTTCGAAATTACATAATATTTTTCATTAGTTATTTTTAATTTAGTTTAGAATAATTATTTTTCTTAAAAATTACATGTTTAATAGTATAATGAAAATGCTAAAAAAATTAGAATCATGCTTATCATTCTAGTAATTTTGAAAATGATCATGAAAATTATATGTTTTATGAAAAATGAACAAAATATTAGAATTAAAGCTAGTGATTAATTTCTTGTATGATATAAACAATTATGTGTATTGCTTTTCAAGTTTTGTTGGATGGCTTTAATATGAAATTGTACATACTTTGAAAACTTGAAACCATGTTTTGATGTCATGCCCAAAGTAGTGATACATAATGATCATGCTTAATAAATTTATATTTCGAAATTCTGCATGATGATTTTAGTGATTTATGGACTATCGAAAGTGTGATGCATGTTTTGATTTAGCATAAATGAAAAAAGGCATCCTTATATGAAATAATGTAAGTATCATGCTTGATGATTTTATATGTAAATTATGCATGATGATTTGAAGTAATGATGATTTTTGGGTAATTTATGGTTTATTGATCTTGATGATTTCTATTATTAGATTTACTCTTTCGATTTTAAACCATGATGTATTGTTTTCATACAAGAAACTTGAGCATGCTTATATGAAACAAATCACATGAATTAAAAAAACTAATAAGAGAAAAGCATTTTTTCTTAAAAATTTCTTTTTCTCTATCTTATCGATTTTTCACTAAGAGATTAATAAAGTTATTTATGTCATTTTGAATCTCTTGAAAGTAATTTTGATGATTTGATGATTTGAATTTGAATGAGCTTTATCTTGATTTTTTGAAATTTATAACTTGAGATTTCTTATGCATGAATCAATATATTATATCATTTGATCTCCTAAGAATTCTTGTTGTCATTTTATTTAAGTGGAGATTTGTTAAAATGAATCATGGTGTCTCTTGATTTCTTGGAATTATAACTTGAGAATTCTTTTTACAAATCAAGATTGTTTACTATGATTCTTTCTTTTCGCTAATTGAGTTATTCAAAAAGAATCGTCTCTTGATTTTTACAATTTGTCTTCATTATTTATGTATCTCATCACCAAAATTCTCTTGATATTTTTCATGTGATGATATGAAATTATGCATAAAATACTCTCAATATTATTTTGATGCATACAAATGACGAACATCTCTTTGGGAATCGGGGATTTTGTTTTCTTGTTCTTCCGATGCGCATATTATGTCGCCCCCAAGATTTCCCAACAGTGGTATCAGAGCCAAGTTGTTCGTGCGAATGATTGATTTTAAACTGCGTGTGTTGTGTTTATGAAGAATTTTGACATCAAAATCGTTGACGCAAAAACAAGGAAGGGCAGCAACAGTTGCTACCCACGATATGCGTGCGTGCAGCGCAGTTGAAGGCAGGCAGCACAGGGGCTGCGTCTGCAGTAGCCGGCCGACGGCCTGCTTGCAGCAGGCTTGCGTCCGACGGGGCTGGCAGCCCGCGGGCAGAGGCGCTTGCGGCCGCTTCTCCCGCGGGGTGAGGCGCCGCAAGGCAGCGGCACTTGCCACCGCTGCTCCCGCGGGAGAAACCCCCCCCCCCCCCCACAGGGGCGGTCGCCCGGCGGGCCAGCACTGCCTGCGGGCATTGCCCCACCGGCAGAACCGCTCGCGGGGGCACCCACCTGCAGCGGTAGCGCCGCCAGCGGGCGTGCTGCCTGCAAGCGAGGGCAGCGATGGCAGCAGTAAGAGGTAATTAGGGTTTTGGGAAAAAAGATAGTTTTGCCCCTGTGAATTTGAGAAATTCCAGTTTCTACCTTTTATCTAAATTATGAAAATACCCTTAGGAATTGAGAAATTCCCTACATGGCCCTGATTTCAGAAAATATTAATTAATTAAAAGGTTTAGTTGATTATTATTTTTATTATTATCTAGTAGTCCTACATGATGATGATTATTTATACATGTGATGTATGATGTGTGGACGGATGATCATACACCGTGTGATGTGTGTACTTGTGATTATTATTATTGAGGTCTACGTGCCTCCATTATATTTCTCGTTTATTGTCGGGCTTGCGTGCCTATAATTAAGTTGTAATCACATGAGGAGGCACAACAGGAGCGTGGATGCGATAGCGGGACCCACGAGACGGACAATCGTGATGCATGAAGATGCATCAAGATGTCGACGGAACCGACGAGTACGAGATGGACGATCACAGGGCATGGAGATGCACCGTTGCACACATAGATCTTGATGTGAGTGATTAGGCCTACTGGCTCGGGCCTAATCATATTAGGTTGTGGTCCATGATCATCTAGTGTGATTGCTTATACACATACTAGATATGTATATATATTTGCATGCGATGTAGATATATATTAAATATGTATATGTGTGACATGTCATATTAGGAGACCAAATCATAGAAACATCTCTCGATAATATTAAGTCGGTAAATGTGAGGCAATTAGATTGACCCACGTGGCCTTCCATCATTATAAGTAGGAACCGATTCCCGGTGTAGGTTGAGTTGGTCGAGTCCCTCGAGACTCACCTATATCGCGATTCGCTATCTTGCTTACGACATAGAGATGTCACCGGTGACCTGAGGGCGTGATATGCTTGGTCGAGTCCCTCGAGGGTATATCATCAAATCATACTCATCTTGTAACGAAGGTGTTGACTTAATCGAGCATCATGGTTGGTCGAGTCCCTCGAGACCATGGTGATTCGGAGGCCGAACAGGACGGGAATCACAAGGAGTTGTGATCGGTAAAAGTTGCCTACCTTTTAGGCTTAGTGTGATTGATCGAGTCCCTCGAGGTTACACTAAGATGCTGATTGGATCCTGATCCCCACTAGAAGTCTACCGGAGACTTCCGTTTCACGTGCTGAGGGTGTCGCGTGACTCATTAGTAAAATAGTGGGAGCATATTAAGATAGAAGTTCATATTTTGATAGTTTATTTCTTGCAAAATCTGCATGTTATTCATTTCTGCTGCATCTTTATTTTCAGAAAATGTCGCTTTCAAATCCCTTACGTGGCATACTTGATGTCAACCGCCTCACTGGTCCAAATTATACGGATTAGCTCCGTAACTTGAGAATTGTTCTCACAGTGGAGAAAATCGTGTACGTCCTTGATACAGTGATGCCTACGCCCGAAGAAGGGGCAAGCGAGGATGAGATCGCTCGCTACGTGAAGTACATTGATGACTCCACTCTTGCTCAGTGCTATATGTTGGGCTCTATGACTCCTGAGTTACAAAGACAACATGAAAAGATGGATGCCAGATCCATTCTCCTACATGTCCGCAAATTATTTGAGGAACAGGGAAGGACTCAGCGATATGAGATATCCAAGAGCCTCTTTCGCGCTAGGATAACTAAGGGGACATCGGTTCAGAACCATGTCCTAAAGATGATTGAGTGGATAGAGAAACTCACAGGTCTAGGAATGGTCCTAGAGGATAACTTGTGTGTGGACATTGTGCTTCAGTCCCTACCAGATTCCTTTTCACAGTTCATAATGAATTTTAATATGAACAAGCTTGAGGTGACTCTCCTAGAGCTCCTCAATATATTGAGGGAGGCAGAGAGTACTATTAAGAAAGAGAAGCCAGTTGTCTACACTGGTGAGGCCAAAAAGAAAAGGAAAGCAGAAAGGTCCCTTAAGAAGGGAAAGGGCAAGGGCAAACCAAGTAAAGCAAAGGTTGCTAAGAAAGACCCAGCAAAGGACAAAGGTCAGTGCTTCCACTGTGGTAAAGATGGGCACTGGAAGAGAAACTGCAAAGAGTACCTTGCAGAAAGGGCGAAACAAAAGCTTGATGAAGCTTCAGGTACCTTCATGATTAGTCTCCATTTGTCAGACTCTTATGATAACACATGGATATTGGATTCCGGTAGTGCTTATCATATATGCAATTCGTTGCAAGTTCTGGCAAGGCCTAGGAGACTAGAGAGAGGCGAGATGGACCTCAAGATGGGTAATGGAGCAAAAGTTGCTGTAGTAGCTGTTGGCGAGGTCGCCCTACATCTGCCTAGTGGAGCTTTTATTGCATTAGATGCATGTTATTTTATTCTATTATCAAAAACATTATCTTCATTTCATGTTTAATAGTTAGTGGATATTAATTTTTTTTTTAGAATAATGGTTGTTCGATATTATTAGATGATAAGATCATCACGAAAGGAACATTGCATAATGGTTTATTTATGTTAGACACTACTCCACATATCATGAATGTAAATGTGTCCAAAAGGAAACGAGATGAGTTGAACAGTGCATACCTGTGGCATTGTAGGCTAGGTCACATCCATGAAAGAAGGATTCAAAAGTTACTAAATGATGGATATCTAGATCTATTCGACTATGTGTCATATGCAATTTATGAGCCTTGCATTCGTGGAAAACTGACCAACTCTCCATTTAGTGGAACTGGAGAGAGAGCCACTGAGTTGTTGGAACTCATACATAGTGATGTATGTGGACCCATGTCAACTCATGCCATTGGAGGTTACTCCTTCATTACATTTACTAATGATTTCTCAAGGTATGGATATGTGTACTTAATGAAGTACAAGTCCGAGGCCCTTGATAAATTCAGAGAGTATAAGAATGAGTGGAGAACCAGACTGGAAAGAGTATCAAAACTCTTCGATCAGATCGAGGAGGTGAGTACTTAAGTACAGAGTTTACTTAGTTCCTCAAGGACCATGGGGTATTATCCCAATGGACACCTCCTTATACACCTCAACTCAATGGTGTCTTTGGAAGGATGAATCGTACACCATTAGATATGGTACGGTCCATGATGAGTTTCGCTAACCTACCCATCTTATTATAAGGATATGCCCTAGAGACCGTAGCTTACCTTCTGAACAGAGTTCCAACTAAGTCGGTAGTGTCTACACCATATGAGATATGGAAAGGGAAGAAGCCTTGATCTTAAGGTTGTTAAGATTTGGGGTTGTCCTGCCCATGTTAAAAGACACAACCCCGATAAGTTAGAATCAAGGACAGAGCGATGCAAATTTGTGGGATACCCCAAGGAAACTCTTGGGTATTATTTCTATCATCTCGAGGACCAAAAGGTCTTTGTAGCTAAGAGAACAGTGTTCCTTGAGAAGGAACACATTCTTGGCAGAGACAGTGGGAGAATGATAGAGTTGAGCGAGGTTGGAGAACCAAGCTCAAGCACCACTCTATAGCCCGAGTCTGTTCAGGTACCTAATACACAAATTTCAACTTTACGCAGGTCTGATAGAGTATCCCATCCTCCTAAGAGATACATGGGACATATTAGAGGAGAGGATGTTGAGGATATTGATCCTCAGACCTACGAGGAGGCTATTATGAGTATAGACTCCGGGAAATGGCAAGAAGCCATGAATTCTAAGATGGATTCTATGTACTCTAATAAGGTTTGGAACCTAGTTGATGCGCCCGGAGGTATTGTACCCATCGATTGCAAGTGGATCTTTAAGAAAAAGATCGGAGTAGATGGAAAGGTAGAGACCTATAAAGCAAGGCTAGTGGCTAAGGGGTATCGTCAAAGGCAAGGTGTTGACTACGACGAAACCTTCTCACCCGTAGCAATGCTAAAATCCATCAGAATTCTATTGGCTATTGCAGGACACTTTGATTATGAGATCTGGTAGATAGATGTGAAAACCGCATTCCTCAATGGGAACCTCGAGGAGGAGGTGTATATAATGCAACCTGAGGGATTCGTGTCCAAGAACTGCCCAGATAAGGTATGTAGGTTGCTTAGATCCATTTATGGACTAAAGCAAGCTTCCCGAAGTTGGAACATAAGATTTGATGAGGCAATCAGATCTTATGACTTCGTTAAGAACGAGGATGAGCCTTATGTGTACAGGAAGGTAAGTGGAAGCGCTATCACCTTTTTGGTGTTATATGTTGTAACACCCCTCATTTCCGAATGTTCGTATAAATTTTTGGTGATAATGTAAGCATCTATTTTAATTGACAAAAGAAATAGAGTATGAATCAGAGGTAACTTATTGTTAAGATTTGGGAGATCTGTTCAAAAAAAAAAAAAAAAAAAAAAAAAAAAGAAAGAATCTGAGGACCTATATGTAAACCCTAAGGACCTAATCGTGAATATGATAAAAACGAGGACTAAACTGCAAAATGCACCAAATGACAAACTCCACCGCTTAAGCCTCTCTGCCTTCGTTGTTAAGGAAGCAGAGGAGGCAGCTCGTGGGTGATCAGGGAAAGAAAAGAAGAAGAAGAAGAAGAAGAAGAAGAAGGAGAAGAGAAAGAAAATTTGGGGCTTTTAGGGTTTTTGCTTTAATCTTGTTACTTCGGGTCAAAATTTGCAAAGGCAAGTGTTCTAACCCCTTCCTACATATGTATTAGACTCTGTTTTCATGTTGATTTAAAATAAATTGGAAGATTTTTATTTAGAAACTGATAAGTTCCTCTTTGGACATAGAACTATGGATTCTGAAAGTTTTCGGTAAACTGACCCCTAAGCACTGTTTCGGTCCTAAGTTTTAGTACAGAATGAGAATTCAGGCAGGAACTATTTTTGTTTGAAATTAGACTCGTATGTCTTTCTTTTGACACCGATTTTGTAGATTTTGGACACCGAATACTTACCCAAAAATTTGTTTCAAAAGAGCCTATAGACGCTGTAAAACAGAGTTCAAGATTTCTGACCTTTCGAAACTAAAACGCCTATAACTCCCTGTTGAAAATTCTGATTTGTACCAAACTGAGTTTATTTGAAACTAGACTTGAAATCCTCTCTTTTGACATATAGTTTGAAAATTTTGGAGTTCAATTGCTCACCCTATCGTCTGTTGAATCCGATCCTATAAAGTCTGCAAACCAGTGATTGTGATTTTGACCTTACGTTACCAAATCAGAGGTAACTCTGTGTTGGGAGCCCTGTTTCATATGAAATCTGTTCCATCCGAATATAGACTGATATATGGTTCAACCATAGCCTTCTTATGGGTATTGGAGCATATTTGTTATTCTGAAATATTTGTTTGATGTGCCACTGGAATTCTGTTCGAAATCGAGCTTTGGTCGATTTCGCGTATTCTGTTCCATTTCCTTTGGATACTTGAATTTGCCTAACCTTCTTATTGGAATTGAGCTGGTTATGATTGCTTGGAATCCCTGTACACTCTTGCTTTCAATTCTTTCCCTAAAATGAATATTTTGTGAGAGATTTGTTCCTTGCATCACATTGTTTTTGAAAAGGCACATGTACGTTTGGTTGTTCCGCGTGTGCTTCCGTTATATGCTGCAATTTGTTGAAACTGTCCTTTTGTACTCTGGTGTGTGGGATTGTCTGGACCTTTGCCAGAAATGGTAAAGGGTATGCGCTGATTTGCCCGCTTTGTGGGGTCCCGCTTTGTGGGATATTCTGATATGCGCTATTTGCCCGCTTTGTGGGGTCCCGCTTTGTGGGATATTGCTTAGAGCCTGCGATGCTCTGCCGGCCCCTTTGACTTCACCTAGACGTGGGTGGATGGAGCTCCCAGACGTGGGAGACTTTTGTCAGGTGGTCATTCAGAAATGGATGAATCACATTCTGACTGAGATCCCACTACACCCTCTATATGTTTGATATGACATCCAGAGTTTTGGTGAGTTATTTCTGTTCGTGCTCTGGATAGTTATGATATGATTGCAACGTCAAGGACGACGTTTGAGCTTTGGTACGACATATGAGTTTGATATGCTCTGAAATGCTTCATTCACTATTGATTTTGCTTCGTAATGTTCCATATGTCGTTGATGTGATTTGGAACATTTTATATGCCATTGATAAGCTCCGATATGTTTCCTTTGTTTCTGATATGCTCCAATTACTCTATGCCCCATCTGTCAGGAACCAAATATGTATGATTAAAAAGGACAATTATGATTCTGCTCCTAATGATATTATGTATACGAAATCGTATATTCTGCTTTGTGTTTGAAACTGCATCTCTTTGGAAATTGTACTATTTTGATATGGATATGTTAGTCACTTGCTGAGCTCTTTATGCTCACCCCATTTGTTGATAAATTTTTCAGGATAGCGTAACTCTTGCTTAAATGTTAAGAATGGGCTGAGGCAGCTGAAAGTTTAGAAGACGTTGGGCAGAACTTTTGTTAGCATATATGTAGTTGTGTATAAGCTACCTTGTATCTAATGAAATGTGACTATGAATCTAAACCTGTGGATTTTGTGTAAGTTAAAGGATCCCTCATGTATAGGGTTTTGGTATGTTAAATTAAATTTGTGTAAGGATATGAACTTATGGTAAATCGATGATTGTGGTGACTGCATAGATTTTCCCCACTTGTGGATTTATATTGTGGTTTTTATTTTGATGAGTCGAGTTGAGATTTTATGAATTATCGAGTGATGTGTGCTATGTTAATGAATTGCACAGGGATATGAATTGGTAGATTATAGAAGTGAAATTTTTGATCTGAATGTTTTCTTAGTGACCTCAAATGTGTGTTTGGATCCTGGGTTAGTTATGATGAAAAAATTTTTAATATCATGGATATTTTTGGGGCGTGACAGAGGTGGTATCAGAGCATGATTTGAGAATCACTAAGAATATGATTGGAAATGAATCAGAAAGTAATGACAAGAGGGTCAAGACATTTGGATTTGAAAAGGAAAGTCACCACCAAAGACTTAATCATGTGTGAATTACAAGTTAAATTATGAAACAAGTTTGTGTTTTCGGGTGATTGGAGTCTATTTTGCTTGTAGAAAGTTGGATCATAAAATAAAAGTTTGCCCTTTGAATAAGAAGAAAGAGTCACTGCCTCCTAAATCATCAGCCCATGTAAGAGTGTATGCTATCACTGAATATGATTCTGAAACTTCTGAATTAGTGGTCAAAGGTATTATGCATGTTTATGAAAGAATGCAAATATTTGTTCGACCATGGGTCCAATCTACGATTTGATTCGTAATATTTTGCTTATCACTTGGGTATTCAACCTAGACCATTACATTATGTGCTATAAGTAAATACGATCATTGGAGATTCTTTGATAACGAAGTTGAATCTGGTCCTCTTGTCTGATTCTTATTGGAGAACTTGAACTTTTGCTGATTTAGTTCTCCTAGAGATTTGGAGTTTTGATATTATACTTGGTATGGATTGGCTATCTTCCTAACATACCAGTATGGATTGGTATATAACAAATGATCACTTTTTGCATATTTGATCAGCCGATCTTTTATTTTGAGAGTATTGGACATTATTTATCTCCTTGCCTAATGTATCCCAGGATGACTTGTTTGGATTACCTCCAAATGTGATTTTGCTTTTGATTTGGTCCTTGGGACAATCCTAAAATCTAAGCCTCTCTACAGAAGGATATCATTTGAGTAAGTGAAATTGGAAAAGCAACTACAAGGATTGTTAAATGAGGATTTTATTTGGCTTAATATTTTATCATGGGGTGCTCCGGTACTAGTAGTGAAGAAGAAGGATGGAACATTGAGGCTTTGTATTGATTATAGACAGTTGAATCAGGTGACCATCAAAAACAAGTATCCCATACCTAAAATTGATGATTTGTTTGATTAACTGCAGGGTGCACAAGTATTCTCTAAGATTGACCTGAGGTCAGGTTACTATTAGTTAAAGATCAAGGAGGAGGATATTTCAAAAATAGCTTTCAGAACTCGATATGGACATTATGAATTCTTGGTGATGCCTTTTGGTTTGACAAATGCCCCTGCAGCTTTTATGGAACTAATGAATAGGATATTTCAACCGCTCTTGGATATCTGTGTAATTGTATTTATTGATGACATATTGGTGTATTCAAAGAATAATCCGGAGCATGAGGAACACTTGAGAGATGTGCTGTCCATACTAAGAGAAAAGAAGTTGTATGCGAAGTTCAGCAAATGTGAATTTTGGTTGAATGAAGTTGCTTTCTTAGGCCATGTGATTTCAGGGGAGGGCATATCTGTTGATCCAAAGAAAATAGAAGCTGTAGTTGAATGGGAAGTACCAACAAATGTAACAGAGATTAGAAGTTTCTTGGGCATGGCAGGTTATTACAGGAGATTTGTGGAGGGATTTTCTCGAATTGCTCAACCTCTCACCAAACTCACTAAGAAGAGTATGAAATTTGTATGGGGTGATGATTGTGAGCAAAGCTTTCAAGAGTTAAAAAGAAGATTGACTAGTGCCCCTATTCTCACTATTCCAAGTGGTAGTGAGGGATTTGTAGTTTATACTGATGCTTCAAGAAAGGGCCTAGGATGTGTTTTGATGCAGGAAGGGAGAGTAATTGCTTATGCTTCCAGGCAACTTAAAGGTTATGAATTGAATTATCCAACTCATGATTTGGAATTAGCAGCAATCATTTTTGCTCTAAAGATTTGGAGACATTATTTGTATGGTCGACAGTTTGAAATCTTCACTGATCACAAGAGTTTAAAATATATTTTCACTCAGAAAGAGTTAAACATGAGGCAGCGAAGATGGATAGAACTTCTGAAGGATTATGATTGTACCATCCGTTATCACCCAGGCAAGGCCAATGTTGTAGCTGATGCACTTAGTACGAAATCTACAAGTTTTATGGCTAGTCTGGTCGTGAAGCAATGGAAGCTAGTAGAAGAAAATTTTGATTTGAAAGCTTTGAGGAAAGAGCAAGACTCGATGATTCTGATGGCCTCCATTCAAGTGCAGTCTGATCTTATGCAACAAATTAAGGAAGGACAATTACGAGATCCACATTTAATCTACTTGAGGAGTGAAGTAGAAAAGGGATTGAAGCCACAATTTCAAATTTCAAAGGATGGCCTATTGAGATTTGGGGAGAGAGTATGTGTACCAAAAGAACTAGATATCAAGAATCAAATCCTAAATGAAGGTCATACTTCAAAGTACGCCCTACACCCTGGGAGCACTAAGATGTATAGAGATCTTCAAAGTTATTATTGGTGGGAAGGCATGAAGAAGGAAATTGCAATGTATGTTTCAAAATGTTTAACATGTCAGCAAATCAAAGTAGAACACCAAAGACCTGGAGGGTTGTTGCAACCTTTAGTTATTCCTGAATGGAAATGGGAATGTATTACTATGGATTTTGTTTCAGGACTACCCAGAACCTCGAGGAAGCATGATGCTATTTGGGTTATCATTGATAGGTTAACAAAATCTGCACATTTCCTACCGATTAATATGACTTATTCGCTTGATAGACTTGCAGATTTATATGTCAGTGAAATAGTAAGACTTCATGGTGTTCCAAAGGAGATCATCTCTGATAGAGACTCTAGATTTCTCTCTAGATTCTGGAGAAGATTGCAGGAGTCGATGGGCACTAAAGTTAAGTTTAGTACTGCATATCATCCTCAGACTGATGGTCAGTCAGAAAGAACAATTCAAACACTTGAGGATTTGCTTAGAGCCTATGTTATGGATTGGAAAGGCGAATGGGATAAGGATATTTCACTTGTTGAGTTCACGTATAACAATAGTTATCATTCAAGTATTCAGATGGCTCCTTATGAAGCTTTATATGGGCGAAAGTGCATAACACCTATATGTTGGGAGGAAGTTGGGGACAGAAAGTTGTTAGCACCGGACCTGGTACAAGAAACTACCGAGAAAATTCAAGTTATAAGGAAAAGGTTAAAAGCTGCTCAAGGTCGTCAAAAGAGTTATGCTGACAATAGAAGACGAGATATTGAGTTTGAAATCGGAGATTTTGTATTCTTAAAAGTCTCCCCTTCCAAAGGCATTATAAGGTTTGGGAAGAAAGGAAAATTAAGCCCAAGATTTATTGGACCTTTTGAGGTTCTTGAGAGGGTTGGTTCTGTCGCTTACAGGATTGCCTTGCCACCAGCATTGAGCCATGTCCATGATATATTTCATGTCTCGATGATTAGAAAGTATATGTATGACCCTTCTCACCTCATTAAGTATGAGCTGGTGGAATTCGATAAAGATTTATCCTATGTGGAAGAGCCTATTCAGATTATTGATAAGAAAGAAAAAGTCCTAAGGAATCGGGTCATCCCACTGGTTCAAGTAAATTGGAGACATCATTCTGGAGAAGAGACAACTTGGGAGCTAGAAGAGGAAATGAAAAAGGTGTATCCTCGTCTTTTCATCGAATAGAGGTACGATAAATTTAGAGGACTAAATTTTTCTTTTAAGGGGGGGAGAGTGTAACACCCCTCATTTCCGAATGTTCGTATAAATTTTTGGTGATAATGTAAGCATCTATTTTAATTGACAAAAGAAATAGAGTATGAATCAGAGGTAACTTATTGTTAAGATTTGGGAGATCTGTTCAAAAAAAAAAAAAAAAAAAAAAAAAAAAAGAAAGAATCTGAGGACCTATATGTAAACCCTAAGGACCTAATCGTGAATATGATAAAAACGAGGACTAAACTGCAAAATGCACCAAATGACAAACTCCACCGCTTAAGCCTCTCTGCCTTCGTTGTTAAGGAAGCAGAGGAGGCAGCTCGTGGGTGATCAGGGAAAGAAAAGAAGAAGAAGAAGAAGAAGAAGAAGAAGGAGAAGAGAAAGAAAATTTGGGGCTTTTAGGGTTTTTGCTTTAATCTTGTTACTTCGGGTCAAAATTTGCAAAGGCAAGTGTTCTAACCCCTTCCTACATATGTATTAGACTCTGTTTTCATGTTGATTTAAAATAAATTGGAAGATTTTTATTTAGAAACTGATAAGTTCCTCTTTGGACATAGAACTATGGATTCTGAAAGTTTTCGGTAAACTGACCCCTAAGCACTGTTTCGGTCCTAAGTTTTAGTACAGAATGAGAATTCAGGCAGGAACTATTTTTGTTTGAAATTAGACTCGTATGTCTTTCTTTTGACACCGATTTTGTAGATTTTGGACACCGAATACTTACCCAAAAATTTGTTTCAAAAGAGCCTATAGACGCTGTAAAACAGAGTTCAAGATTTCTGACCTTTCGAAACTAAAACGCCTATAACTCCCTGTTGAAAATTCTGATTTGTACCAAACTGAGTTTATTTGAAACTAGACTTGAAATCCTCTCTTTTGACATATAGTTTGAAAATTTTGGAGTTCAATTGCTCACCCTATCGTCTGTTGAATCCGATCCTATAAAGTCTGCAAACCAGTGATTGTGATTTTGACCTTACGTTACCAAATCAGAGGTAACTCTGTGTTGGGAGCCCTGTTTCATATGAAATCTGTTCCATCCGAATATAGACTGATATATGGTTCAACCATAGCCTTCTTATGGGTATTGGAGCATATTTGTTATTCTGAAATATTTGTTTGATGTGCCACTGGAATTCTGTTCGAAATCGAGCTTTGGTCGATTTCGCGTATTCTGTTCCATTTCCTTTGGATACTTGAATTTGCCTAACCTTCTTATTGGAATTGAGCTGGTTATGATTGCTTGGAATCCCTGTACACTCTTGCTTTCAATTCTTTCCCTAAAATGAATATTTTGTGAGAGATTTGTTCCTTGCATCACATTGTTTTTGAAAAGGCACATGTACGTTTGGTTGTTCCGCGTGTGCTTCCGTTATATGCTGCAATTTGTTGAAACTGTCCTTTTGTACTCTGGTGTGTGGGATTGTCTGGACCTTTGCCAGAAATGGTAAAGGGTATGCGCTGATTTGCCCGCTTTGTGGGGTCCCGCTTTGTGGGATATTCTGATATGCGCTATTTGCCCGCTTTGTGGGGTCCCACTTTGTGGGATATTGCTTAGAGCCTGCGATGCTCTGCCGGCCCCTTTGACTTCACCTAGACGTGGGTGGATGGAGCTCCCAGACGTGGGAGACTTTTGTCAGGTGGTCATTCAGAAATGGATGAATCACATTCTGACTGAGATCCCACTACACCCTCTATATGTTTGATATGACATCCAGAGTTTTGGTGAGTTATTTCTGTTCGTGCTCTGGATAGTTATGATATGATTGCAACGTCAAGGACGACGTTTGAGCTTTGGTACGACATATGAGTTTGATATGCTCTGAAATGCTTCATTCACTATTGATTTTGCTTCGTAATGTTCCATATGTCGTTGATGTGATTTGGAACATTTTATATGCCATTGATAAGCTCCGATATGTTTCCTTTGTTTCTGATATGCTCCAATTACTCTATGCCCCATCTGTCAGGAACCAAATATGTATGATTAAAAAGGACAATTATGATTCTGCTCCTAATGATATTATGTATACGAAATCGTATATTCTGCTTTGTGTTTGAAACTGCATCTCTTTGGAAATTGTACTATTTTGATATGGATATGTTAGTCACTTGCTGAGCTCTTTATGCTCACCCCATTTGTTGATAAATTTTTCAGGATAGCGTAACTCTTGCTTAAATGTTAAGAATGGGCTGAGGCAGCTGAAAGTTTAGAAGACGTTGGGCAGAACTTTTGTTAGCATATATGTAGTTGTGTATAAGCTACCTTGTATCTAATGAAATGTGACTATGAATCTAAACCTGTGGATTTTGTGTAAGTTAAAGGATCCCTCATGTATAGGGTTTTGGTATGTTAAATTAAATTTGTGTAAGGATATGAACTTATGGTAAATCGATGATTGTGGTGACTGCATAGATTTTCCCCACTTGTGGATTTATATTGTGGTTTTTATTTTGATGAGTCGAGTTCAGATTTTATGAATTATCGAGTGATGTGTGCTATGTTAATGAATTGCACAGGGATATGAATTGGTAGATTATAGAAGTGAAATTTTTGATCTGAATGTTTTCTTAGTGACCTCAAATGTGTGTTTGGATCCTGGGTTAGTTATGATGAAAAAATTTTTAATATCATGGATATTTTTGGGGCGTGACATATGTCATCCTCATCATTGGGAACGACGTAGGAATGCTATCCACAGTAAAGGCTTGGTTATCTAGACAATTCTTCATGAAGGACTTAGGGGAAGCATCCTATATCTTGGGGATTAGAATCTATAGAGATAGATCCAAGAGGATGCTTGGCTTGTCCCAGTCCAAGTACATAGAAACCATAGTCAAAAAGTTTAGCATGGAAAATTCAAAAAGAGGTCTCATACCGATAAGACATGGGATATCGCTTTCTACGAGTATGTTCCCAAAGACTCCAAAAGAAAGGGCGAATATGAATGTGATACCTTATGCCTGAGCAATAGGGTCTATCATGTATGTCATGCTATGTACTAGGCCTGATATAGTGCATGCTCTGAGTGTCACGAGCAGGTATCGGGCGGATCCAGGCTTGGAGCACTGGAAAGCAGTAAAGTGTATCCTTAAGTACTTGAGAAGGACTAAGGATCTTTTACTAGTATATGGAGGTAATAGCCTTAAGGTTGAAGGCTACACTAACTCAAGTTTTCAGTCTGATATCGATGATAGCTAGTCGAATTCAGGGTATGTGTACACCTTGAATGGAGGAGTAGTGTGCTAGAAGAGTTCCAAGCAAGATACTACTGCTGACTCGACCACAGAGGCGGAGTACATTGCTGCATCAGATGCAGCAAAGGAGGGAGTCTGGGTGAAGAAGTTCATCACAGATTTGGGATTCGTGCCAGGTAGCGAGGAGCCGATCTCCTTATATTGTGACAACAACGGGGCGATTACTCAAATAAGGGAACCCGGGTCTCATCAGAAGTGTTCTGAGGAGGTTCCAGCTTATCAGAGAGATCATAACCCGAGGAGATGTAGCAGTGGAAAGAGTTTCATCCGAAGATAACATTGCAGATCCACTAACAAAGCCGTTGTCTCATATTGTCTTTGAGCGTCACAGGGGTCTGATGGGGATCAGACACATAGGTGATTGGCTTTAAGTCAAGTGGGAGATTATTAGTCATAGGTGCCCAGCAAGCCAATCACGTGAGTGATGGCACGTGTGACTTGATACAGAATCTTTTTGCTTATTATATTTTGGTGTATATCACTTTATAACTATTGCATATGTGCATATATATATTGTGATGTCCTTGGATTTGTGCAATGGGAATCGGATCGTGATGAGATCACGATAATGAGATCGATTCACCTTTAAACACATATCCTAAATAATCCCGGTCATAGGTTACTCAAGAGGGACATCGTGATAACCGGATAGACTGGTGTGCTGTATACCCGTCCATATGATGAATGCAGCTGGTCTCATAGCTGCTCGTGTAGGGACACTAGGGATACAGTACAGGTGCTCATTGGAATATGAGTTCACTGATTGATTCGCTTACGGAATACTGGATGGTTGATGATGCCTTATTATCAGACAGCGATTCCGTAGTCCTAGCGGTATTTTTGGTCCTTAGACTTGAGACACCAAGGATGTCTTGTATGAGTTCTCCACTCTTTGATACCAGACTTATAGGTTTGGCTATCCCAGATCTAGTACAACTAGTCATTGGGAGTGGTAGTCGACCTTACGAGGGCTATTGAGTGTCGATAGAGGATCATCCACACTCGACGTCATGAGAGGAATATCCCATGTGTTCTTGCTCAGACAAATCCCTGGCTAGGGTCATTCGGGTAGAGAGAGAAAGAGTTCTCCGGGAGAATCCGATTAGAGCGAGACTTGAGTAGAAATCGTATGGGTCTGACAATACCATGCTCGATATACGGTCTCTGGGATATTAGATGGATGAGGGACTATAGGTACACGGTAACTAAGGACAGACAGGTCCAATGGATTGGAATCCCCTGTATCGTCTGGGGACTACGGCATAGTGGCCTAGTACGTCCGTAGTCGATGAGTCAAGTGAATTATTATAGAGATAATAATTCACTGAGTTAGAAGGAGTTCTGACAGGTATGACTCACGGCCAGCTCGATATTGGGCCTAGAGGGTCACACACATATGGTAGGCATTGCGATGAGTAGAGGTTCGGATATGAGATATCCGACGCAGCCCTTGTCTTATTGGATGTAGATCCAATACCCACTAGGGGAGGACCCATTAGGGTTTGACAGGGGACCTCTATAAATAGGAGGGATTCAGAGCCTCATAGGCTAGAGTCTTTGCTTGTCTTTCCTATTCTCCTCTCCCTCTCCACCTTAGAGTAGGCCTGGAGTTTTGAGGAGCGTCGTCGTAACCCTACTATGTGGATCACCGCTAGAGAGGAGGACGCTTGACCTCCTTCACCCTCTCCTAAGGATCTGCAAGGAAATAGGGATATACGATCTCCCTAGGTAACACAATCTACTCTATACGCTGTTTTAAGTTTCGCGGATTTTGCGCACCAATCTTCGCATGACGACGAACATCTCTTTGGGAATCAGGGATTTTATTTTCTTATTCTTCCGCTGCGCATATGATGTCGCCCCCAAGATTTCCCAACAGCTCGATGACTAGTACTGCTCCTGTAGCATCCACAACTACGCTAGCCGTTCTAACCACTTCAAGTGGCGCTTGGTTGGAAAAGAAGATGACGTTGCTTCCATAGTGGCATAGTCTTGGGGTTTTAGATGCAGTGGCGTGTGGTCATCGTGCTGGAAGTCATCAGGCTAGAAATCCAACGACGGGATTTGCACAAGGTATATCACACCTCCTACTCCCTCTATCACTCCAATCTCTCCCTTTGTAGAGAGCCACAATGCTGCGAGAGACTTCAGTGCAGGGAAGAAAACAACCACCAATTGTACATACAAAGTAGTGATGGGGAGGAGAGGGGATGGGGGATAGAGGAGAGGGTTCGACTTTGCCTCCGTAGGAAGAAGGTGGGGGCGCTTGTTCCATGTTGTCCACTAGTGGTTTACTTCATTAGCAGCGAATCAATCAATAGGAATATGATCGTTGGTGTTGGGAAATCTTGGGGGCAACATCACATGCGTAGTGGAAGAACAGAAAATAAAATTCCCAATTACCAAAGATATGTTCGTCATCGTGTGAAGATTGGTGTGTAAAAATCCACAAAATAGAAAACCACATGTGAGATAGTTTGTGTTACTTAGGGAGATCGTATATCCCTGAATCCCTATAGATCTCTAGGAGAGGGTGAAGGAGGTCAAGCGCCCTCCTCTCTAGCGTTGATCTACATAGTAGGGCTGTGACGATGCTCCGTAAACTCCAAGCCTATTTTAAGATGGAGAGGGAGAGTGTTGAATCTCGAATTTTGATGATGAAACTGCTAGTCATAGGTGCCTAGCAAGCCAATCACGTGAGTGATGGCACGTGTGACTTGACACAGAATCTTTTTTTTTCTTATTATATTTTGGCATTTATCACTTTATATTAACTATTGCATATATGCATGTATATATTGTGATGTCCTTGGATCTATGCAATGAGAATCTGATTATGATGAGATCATGATAATGAGATCGATTCACCTTTAAACACAGATCATAAATAATCCCGGTCATAGGTTACTTGAGAGGGACATCGTGATAACTGGACAAAATGGTGTGTTGTATACCCGTCAATATGATGGATGTAGCTGGTCTCATAGCTGCTCGTGTGGGGATACTAGGGATACAGTACATGTGCTCATTGGAGAATGAGTTCACTAATTGATCCGCTTACGGAATGCTGGATGGTTGATGATGTCTTATTGTTAGATAGCAATTCCGTAGTCCTAGTGGTGTATCTAGTCCTTAGACTTGAGACACCAAGGATATCCTGTATGAGTGCTCCAATCTTTGATACCAGATTTATAGGTTTGGTGGTCCCAGATCTTGTATAGCTGGACATTGGGAGTGGTAGTCGACCTTACGAGGGCTATTGATTGTCGATAGAGGATCATCCACTCTTAATGTCATAAGAGGAATATCTCATGTGTTCTTGCTCAGACAAATCCCTAGTCAGGGTCATTCGGGTTGAGAGAGAAAGAGTTCTCCGGGAGAATCCAATTAGAGCGAGACTCGAGTATAAACCGTATGGGTCTGATAGCACCATGCTCGATATACGATCTCTGGAATATTAAATAGATGATGGACTATAGGTATACGGTAACTAAGGACAGATAGGTCTAATGGATTTGATTCTCTTGTATCGTTTGAGGACTACGGTATAGTGGCCTAGTACGTCCGTAGTCGATGAGTCGAGTGAATTATTATAGAGATAATAATTCACTAAGTTAGAAGGAGTTCTGATAGGTATGACTCATAGCCAACTCGATATTGGGCCTAGAGGGTCACATACATATGGTAGGCATTGCGATGAGTAGAGGTTCGGATATGAGATATCTGCGGAAACCCCTGTCTTATTGGATATCCAATAAGCCCCTGAATTATTGGATCCCATGGACGAGATTTAATAAGAGCCCATGAGAGATTATTGGATAGAGATCCACTAATCTAAACGGCTTGGGTAATTGAATGCAGATCCAATACCCCCTTGGGGAGGATCCATTAGGTTTTGATAGGGGGCCTCTATAAATAGGAGGGATTCAGAGCCTAATAGGTTAGAGCCTTCGCTTGTCTCTCCTATTCTCCTCCCTCTCTCCACCTCAGAGTAGGCCCAAGTTTTGAGGAGCGTCGTTGCAGCCCTACTGTGTGGATCACTACTAGAGAGGAGGACGCTTGACCTCCTTCACCCTCTCCTAAAGATTTGCAAGGAAATAGGGATATACGATATCCCTAGGTAACACAATCTAGTTTATACGCAGTTTTAAGTTTCGCGGATTTTGCGCACCAATCTTTGCATAACGATAAACGTCTCTTTGGGAATAAGGGATTTTGTTTTCTTGTTCTTCCGCTATGCATGTGATGTCGCCCCTAGATTTCTCAACCCACGAGGGCGCCCACTTACAGGGGCGGCGCCCTCGCCACCGCCGCACAGGTCGTCACTAGCAAGGTCGCGGTGGCGGCTACAGCAAAGGGAGTTAGGATCGAGAGCACTAAGAGGGGGGGGGGTGAATTAGTGCAGTAGAAATCTTACACCAATTTAAAACCGAAAGGTGCGTTCGTTCGATAAAATCTATTATGATGCAAAAGCCGATTCACAATTTGTATTTAATCGCAGTTTGTGACTAAGCGCAGATTGCGTCCAAGTTCAGTTTACGTCTAAACTCAGTTTTACGTCTAAACACAGTTTTACGTCTAAACGCAGTTTTACGTATAAACGTAGTTTTACGTCTAAACGCAGTTTTGCGTCTGAACGCATATTTACGTCTAAACTCAGTTTTACGTCTAAACACAGTTTTACGTCTGAACGCAGTTTTACGTCTGAACGCAGTTTTACATCTAAACGCAGTTTTACGTCTAAACGCAGTTTTGCGTCTGAACGCAGTTTTACGTCTAAACGCAGTTTTACGTCTAAACGCAGTTTTGCGTCTAAACGTAGTTTTACGTCTAAACGCAGATACTGAACTTTGAAAAGCGTTTTATGAATGTGCAGAAAGCAGTTTGCAGTTATAAATGGAATCAATACGTTAACGTAAACTGCAATGTAAAGATCGTACGAAAACACCGATTTACGTCTTAATGCAGATTCGGAAAGATCTGAACTTAGAGAATCGTTCGTAAAAGCGCAGAGGGCAGTAGCTATGTAGGAGGTTTGCAGTAATGGTAAAGTGCTCAAAATAAACGCAAACCAGAGATTTAGAGTGGTTCGGTCAGCCTTGACCTACTCCACTTTTGGCTTCCTCCACTGATGAGGTTGCCGACGTCAACTATAGGCCTTCCTTCAATAGGCGAAGGCCAACTGCCCTTTTACAGTTTCTCTCCTTTTGACAGGCTCAGGAGACAACCTTTACAGATCCTTTCTCTCCTCTCTTTACAACTCAAGACATTGAAGAACAGAAAGAGGAGAACTTTTGGACTTTACACAATTTTGAGCTCTTAGAATCAAAGAAAAGATCAGGAATTCGGAGTGGATCTGTATCATTTCTGTGCTGAACGGGTGGGGTATTTATAGGCCCTAACCCAGTTCAAATTTGGAGCTCAAAACGATCAAATCCCGAAATTTCGGGATCAGGCGGTTGCACCTCTTGACTAGAGAGGTTGCACCGCCTGGCAGAGCTCGAAGACTGAGCTCAAGCGGATGCACCTCTCTGTCAGGGGTGGTTGCACCTTTCTGCCAGAGCTCGAAGACAGAGCTCAGGCGGTGCATCTCCTGACCAGAGAGGTTGCACCTCTCTACCAGAGGTGGTTGCACCTCTCTGCCAGAGGTGGTTGCACCTCTCTGCCAGAGCTCGAAGACCGAGCTCAGGCGGTGCATCTCCTGTCCAGAGAGGTTGCTCCTCTCTGCCAGAGCTCGAAGACCAAGCTCGGTGGTTGCACCTCTTGGCAGAGCTCGAAACTTGAGCTCTGGCGGTGCTACCTCTTGACAGAGGAGGTTGCACCGCCCAGTCTCGTTTGGAGACTGAGCCCTGGGCGGTTGCACCTCTTGGCTGGGGCGGTTGCACCGCCCAGTCTCGCTGGGAGACATAGCCTGGGCGGTTGCACCTCTTGGCTGGGGCGGTTGCACCGCCCAGTCTCGCTGGAAGACATAGCCTGGGCGGTGCTACCTCCAACCCTGGCGGTGGCACCTCTTTTACTATTCCAGCTCACTTGGTTTGGCTCCAAACTTGGTCCAAACCAGTCCGAACTTGGGCCTAATTGGCCCCTACTTGGGTTATTGGATTAACACCTAATCCTAACCCTAATTAACGTGCTAACTATGAATTTAAAGACATTTTCTAAGCTATTACAAAGTCCGCAAGTCAAGACTTCTTCTGGCGAGCTTCCGGCAAACTTCCGGCGGTCTTCCGATGAACTCTCGGAAACCATTCTACGGACTCCTGGCAAGCTCCTAGACTTCACGATTTGATCTTAGCGAGTTTCAACGAGCTTCGTCGGCAAGCTTCGATCTTTCTCGGCGAGCTCCGCGAACTTCCAACGAACCTTCCGGCGAGCTTCCGAAAAACCCTTCGGCAAGCTCCCAACTCATTCTCGGCTAGTTCCGGTAGCATTCCCGATGAACCTTCGGACTTCCGTCGAACTCTCGAACTCACAACAAATCCTTCGCGCTTGACTCCGACACTTTGTTTCGCTTTATGTCTTCATTGTTATCATAGTTAATCCTGCACAACAAAACAAAACTTCGATCGAGACAATTAATCCTAAGCAATTAACCAAGTTGTCCGACATGTCATTGGTCCCTCGACGCTTCGTCCGATTCTTCGGCGCATCGTCCTCTTCTACAGCCTATTGCCCAATCGGCCAGTTGACTCCGCAACTCCGATATCCTTGGCACAATACCCGCTCTTCTTGGCCCGATGCCCGAGTCCACGGCCCGAAGCCTTCTGTCGATACGTCGACCGATCCACCGGCCCGATGTCCAATCTTCTGACATGTTCCTTCGGCACAACATGATTTTCCTGCTTTAATTGTCTCATCCTGATCGAAGCATCCTGCGTCACTCAAAACGCAGATTAAATCATAAACATATATCAAGTAGTTTCATCATCAAAATACGAGATTCAACAATCTCCCCCTTTTTGATGATGACAACCACTTGATGACGGAGTTAAACTTAACTCCCAGAGTTTAAATAAACTCCCCCTATCAATATGCCATACTGATAGAACCTTGAATTCAAACTGAATTCAAGTCATTGCAATATTCATCATGAATACTTGCAACACATCAACATGAACATATGCATAAACTTATGCATCACATGTCATGTCATCAACATACTTCTCCCCCTTTGTCATCAACAAAAAGGAAAAGTATCACAATTAATCGTTTGTGTGTGATATTAGTTCAACTCATTGCATGAAAATCATAATATCAAGTTTTATCATCATGCAATCTTGGAGCTATAAGATTTAGCAAGTGTTACATCATGCTTAGAACATTCATGCTATCAAGTTTTAGATATGCAAGTTTTATAGCATATAAGATAGCACTTTTGGTAATGTTCAAGATAGCAAGTTCTACATCATGCAAGCTAGCAATTTAGAGATGTTCAAGAAGGCAACTCTTGCTTCTTGAAAATTTTGCTCACTTTGCTAGATGCGCAAGTTAGCATTTTTGCCTCTTGAGATAGGCAAGATAGCACATTTGCTTCTTTTGAGATAGCAACTTTTTGCTTCTCTTTAGACCAACAAGCTAGCAATTTTTACGATATACAAGTTTCACAATATATAAGCTAGCAAAAGTTTCGAAAGCAAATGCAAGATAGCTTTCTTGTGTAAGCTCATGATTCTTGCTTCCTATTGCAATGTGTAAATTGCAAGTTTTGCTTCTTGAGATATTCAAGATAGTGATGTTCAAGAAGACAATTTTTCTTCTTGAAATAAGTAAGTTAGCAATCTTTGCTACTTAAAATAGGCAAGCTAGCAATCAAGTTTTTGCATCTTCTTGACTTGTACAAGCTAGCTATCTCCCCCTTTGTCATTGTAAAAAAGAAAGAGAGAATACAGTTTTGTAGTTCTCTTTTCCTTTTAGAACGATTTCAAAATCATGACAAATGATGAATAATCAAGTTATGAATGTCAAGACAATTTTTCATCATGAATATTTTATCATTGCATGCATCATTATCATAAATTGAAGTATTACATGCATGATATCATATCACCATTCATAATTACATTAATATTTCAATATAACAATTTCTTCTCAAAATGTGTAACTTGGCACTCATAGCATTTTAAATCATGATTTACATCATATGCAATACATCACATCATAATTAGAAAGCACAAGTATTGCATGCATAATTGCACATCATAAATGTTTCATATCATGATGGTATCAATTTTATCAAATTATATCCTACCATGCATGATCAAAACTTCTCCCCATTTTATCATTGAAAACAAGAAGAAAGTAGGGGGAAGAGCATAAAAGTGTTAAATATTTCAATCATTTCAAGGCATTTACATCATAGATCAAGTCATGATTCGTGATTCATCATAAAGCAAGTTAGTTTTCAATCATCACATAAGGCTTTTAAGGAATTTTTTGAAACATAGGAGAATGATTAATTTAAGCATACAATGTTTCAATCCATGAATACCACAAGATATTATTTGTGACTTCAATTTTGCAAGATCAAGATTATGATTTAGATAAAACTTATTCAAATCAAATCATTAACTTGAAATTCATAATCAAGTCATTAAAATTAATTTCGAGATTCACAAAATATCATGAAATCATTAATCTCGATCAGATGGGAAAAGCATTTTTTAAGAGATTCTTTTTCATCTAAGCATGCCTTAGTCTTTATATGCCAAATTAAGATAAGCATGAAAGTTCAAGACATAAGGCAAATAAATCTTGTATTATGAAATATATGATATCAAGGCTCATGATTCATTCGAAAAGATATAGTACAAAGAGCAACTTGAAACATTCTTATCAAGATCACATTTTAAAATATTTCAAGTTTCAAGATATCAATATGACACTTCATTGAATTGCATTTCATTTGAAGAACTCCTTTTTGATAAATGTAGGGAGCATAATGAACGATCTTGATTTATAAAGAGCTTCATGTTATAATTACCAAGATCATGATTTTAATAATTATTCTCTTTAGCAAAGAATCACAAAAACACTTTATTTTTGCATAAGAAATCTCATTGTATTATGATTTATAAATTCTTTTTCTGCACATGAATCATAGGAGATATGAATGTGAAACAAATCTTTGCAAGCAAAAACACTATCATTCATATTTCAAGATGGAATTTATAAGTAGGAATCATTTCATCAAATCCATTTTAGAAAAATATTTTTTATAAGTGTATGAGAAAATCCGATTGTTAGGATACCAATTGTTAAGTGAATCCGAAAATGAAATTAACACTTTCATATATTCAGACATGATTTTTGTTATAGATCTTGAAATTAAATCAAGAAGATCAAACAAGCTCATGATCATGGATAACTTAAAATCTCATGCATAAAATTGTTAATAACCATTTAATATTACATCTTTATGCATTACTTTAAATCAGACGTGATTTCATTCAACAATGTTGATCAAACATTATTACTTCTTAACCATGATCAAAATCATTTTGTTTGTTTATCATGCAATATTATCATTTTCGAAATTATCAGCATGATCATAATTTTTGTATTTTTATTTTTAAACATGTAGTTTTCAAGAAAATTAATTCTAAACTAAAAAAGAAAATATATCATGAAAGCATCAAGTAATTTTAAAATAAACCAAAGGCATTTTAATTACCTCAATGTCGTAGGCTGGTAAGGCGTAGTTTGCCGCCTCGCTTTTGTTGACTTTCTCGTCTTCAGATGAGCTCGATTCATCCCAATTTTTGTTCTTCTTCTTGCGTTTAAAGCAAGTAGTTCCATTCTTTTTGCTTTTTAATTTTCATTTCATTTGTAGTTTAAGTTCACCATCACTTGAGCTTATGCTCGAGTGGTCTTCAAATGTTCTATGTCCCAAATCCTTCCTGTTCTTTGGAAGGTTGGTTTGTTCATCATTGTCCTCATCACTTGAGTCATCGCTCAAGTGGCATTCATTTGTCCAGAGTTCCAAATCCTTCCTGTTCTTTGGAAGGTCATTGAGTTCAATATGTCCATCATGTGCATTGTGCACTATTTCATATGTCATCAATGAACCAATTAGTTCTTCAAGTGGTAAGTTGTTTAGATTTTTAGCTTCTTGTATTGCAGTTACTTTTGAATCCCACTTTTTAGAAAGAGAACGCAAAATTTTGTTTACGAGTTCAAAATCCGAAAAACATTTTCCAAGAGCTCTTAAACTATTGACGACATCCGTGAAACGGGTGTACATGTCGCCTATAGTCTCGCTTGGTTGCATTTGAAAAAGCTCGAAATCATGCAATAAAAAGTTAACTTTCGAGTCTTTGACTCTACTAGTTCCCTCGTGCGTGATTTCAAGTGTTCGCCAAATGTCAAAAGCCGTTTCGCACGTGGAAATCCGATTGAACTCATTTTTGTCCAAAGCGCAAAATAAGGCATTCATAGCCTTTGCGTTTAAAGAAAAATACTTCTTTTCCATATCCGACCATTCGTTCATCGGTTTAGAGGGAAGTTGAAAACCGTTTTCAACGATATTCCATAAATCCAGATTTAGAGAAATCAAGAAAACTCTCATTCGAGTTTTCCAATAAGTGTAGTCCAATCCGTTAAAGAATGGTGGACGAAAGACCGACAAGCCCTCTTGAAGAGCCATTTCTCTCGAGTGTAATTCCGAAATGAGAAATACCCTGCTCTGATACCAATTGTTAGGATCGAGAGCACTAAGAGGGGGGGTGAATTAGTGCAGCAGAAATCTTACAGCAATTTAAAACCGAAAGGTGCGTTCGTTCGATAAAATCTATTATGATGCAAAAGCCGATTCACAGTTTGTATTTAATCGCAGTTTGCGACTAAGCGCAGATTGCGTCCAAGTTCAGTTTACGTCTAAACACAGTTTTACGTCTAAACGCAATTTTACGTCTAAACGCAGTTTTACGTCTAAACGCAGTTTTGCGTCTAAACGCAGTTTTACGTCTAAACTCAGTTTTACGTCTAAACGCAGTTTTACGTCTGAACGCAGTTTTACGTCTAAACGCAGTTTTGCGTCTGAACGCAGTTTTATGTGTAAACGCAGTTTTACGTCTAAACGCAGTTTTACGTCTAAACGTAGTTTTACGTCTAAACGCAGTTTTGCGTCTAAACGCAGTTTTGCGTCTGAACGCAGTTTTACGTCTAAACGCAGTTTTACGTCTAAACGCAGTTTTGCGTCTAAACGTAGTTTTACGTCTAAACGCAGATACTGAACTTTGAAAAGCGTTTTATGAATGCGCAGAAAGCAGTTTGCAGTTATAAATGGAATCAATACGTTAACGTAAACTGCAATGTAAAGATCGTACGAAAACACCGATTTACGTCTTAATGCAGATTCAGAAAGATCTGAACTTAGAGAATCGTTCGTAAAAGCGCAGAGGGCAGTAGCTATGTAGGAGGTTTGCAGTAATGGTAAAGTGCTCAAAATAAATGCAAACCAGAGATTTAGAGTGGTTCGGTCAGCCTTGACCTACTCCACTTTTGGCTTCCTCCACTGATGAGGTTGCCGACGTCAACTAGAGGCCTTCCTTCAAGAGGCGAAGGCAAACTGCCCTTTTACAGTTTCTCTCCTTTTGACAGGCTCAGGAGACAACCTTTACAGATCCTTTCTCTCCTCTCTTTACAACTCAAGACTTTGAAGAACAGAAAGAGGAGAACTTTTGGACTTTACACAATTTTGAGCTCTTAGAATCACAGAAAAGATCAGGAATTCAGAGTGGATCTGTATCATTTCTGTGCTGAACGGGTGGGGTATTTATAGGCCCTAACCCAGTTCAAATTTGGAGCTCAAAACGATCAAATCCCGGAATTTCGGGATCAGGCGGTTGCACCTCTTAACTGGAGAGGTTGTACCGCTTGGCAGAGCTCGAAGACTGAGCTCAGGCGGATGCACCTCTCTGTCAGGGGTGGTTGCACCTTTCTACCAGAGCTCGAAGACCGAGCTCAGGCGGTGCATCTCCTGACCAGAGAGGTTGCACCTCTCTGCCAGAGGTGGTTGCACCTCTCTGCCTGAGCTCGAAGACCGAGCTCAGGCGGTGCATCTCCTGTCCAAAGAGGTTGCTCCTCTCTGCTAGAGCTCGAAGACCGAGCTCGGTGGTTGCACCTCTTGGCAGAGCTCGAAACTTGAGCTCTGGCGGTGCTACCTCTTGACAGAGGAGGTTGCACCGCCTAGTCTCGCTTGGAGACTGAGCCCTGGGCGGTTGCACCTCTTGGCTGGGGCGGTTGCACCGCCCAGTCTCGCTGGGAGACATAGCCTGGGCGGTTGCACCGCCCAGTCTCGCTGGAAGACATAGCTTGGGCGGTGCTACCTCCAACCCTGGCGGTGGCACCTCTTTTACTATTCCAGCTCACTTGGTTTGGCTCCAAACTTGGTCCAAACCAGTCCGAACTTGGGCCTAATTGGCCCCTACTTGGGTTATAGGATTAACACCTAATCCTAACTCTAATTAACGTGCTAACTATGAATTTAAAGACATTTTCTAAGCTATTACAAAGTCCGCAAGTCAAGACTTCTTCTGGCGAGCTTCCGGCAAACTTCCGGCGGTCTTCCGATGAACTCTCGGAAACCATTCTACGGACTCCTGGCAAGCTCCTAGACTTCACGATTTGATCTTAGCGAGTTTCAACGAGCTTCGTCGGCAAGCTCCGATCTTTCTCGGCGAGCTCTGCGAACTTCCAACGAACCTTCCGGCGAGCTTCCGAAAAACCCTTCGGCAAGCTCCCAACTCATTCTCGGCTAGTTCCGGTAGCATTCCTGACGAACCTTCGGACTTCCGTCGAACTCTCGAACTCACAACAAATCCTTCGCGCTTGACTCCGACACTTTGTTTCGCTTTATGTCTTCATTGTTATCATAGTTAATCCTGCACAAGAAAACAAAACTTTGATCGAGACAATTAATCCTAAGCAATTAACCAAGTTGTCCGACATGTCATTGGTCCCTCGACGCTTCGTCCGATTCTTCGGCGCATCGTCCTCTTCTGCAGCCTATTGCCCAATCGGCCAGTTGACTCCACAACTCCGATATCCTTGGCACAATACCCGCTCTTCTTGCCCCGATGCCCGAGTCCACGGCCCGAAGCCTTCTGTCGATAGGTCAACCGATCCACCGGCCCGACGTCCAATCTTCTGACATGTTCCTTCGGCACAACATGATTTTCCTGCTTTAATTATCTCATTCTGATCGAAGCATCCTGCGTCACTCAAAACGCAGATTAAATCATAAACATATATCAAGTAGTTTTATCATCAAAATACGAGATTCAACAAAGGGGAGTATGGCACTAGGGCATACTTGGGCAAAAAGATATTTTTGCCCCTGTGAATTTTTGAAATTCCAGTTCTGTCCCTTTTGTCCAAATTAAAAAAATGCCCCTTAGAATCAAAAAATATTAATTAATTAAAAAGTTTAGTTGATTATTATTTTTATCATTATCTAGCAGTCCTACATGATGATGATTATTTATACATGTGATATATGATGTATGGACGGATGATTATGGACCGTGTGATGTGCGTACTTGTGATTATTATTATTGGGGTCTACAAGCCTCCATTATATTTCTCATTTATTGTCGGGCTTGCGTACCTATGATTAAGTTGTAATCATATGAGAAGGCGCAGCGAGAGCGTGGATGCGATAGCACAACCTACGAGACGGACGATTGCGATACATGGAGATGCATCGAGATGTCGACGGAACCGACGAGGATGAGATGGACGATCACAGGGCATGAAGATGCATTATTGCGTACATAGATCTTTATGTGAGTGATCAGGCCTTCTGGCTCGGGTCTGATCACATTAGGTTATGGTCCATGACCATCTGGTGTGATTGCTTATACACATACTAGATATGTATATATATTTGCATACGATGTAGATATATATTAAATATATATATGTGTGACATGTCATATTTGGAGACCAAATCATACAAATATCTCTCTCGATAATATTAAGTCGGTAAACGTGAGGCAATTAGATTGACCCACGTGGCCTTCCATCGTTATAGGTAAGAACCGATTCCCGACATAGGTTGAGTTGGTCGAGTCCCTCGAGGCTCGCCTATATCGTGACTCGCTATCTTACTTATGACATAGAGATGTCACCGGTGACCTGAGGACATGGTATGCTTGGTCGAGTCCCTCGAGGGTATATCATCAAATCAAACTCATCTTGTAATGAAGGTGTTGACTTAACCAAGCATCATGGTTGGTCGAGTCTCTCGAGACCATGGTGATTCAGAGGCCGAATAGGACGGAATCACAAGGAGTTGTGATCGATAAGAGTTGCCTACCTTTTGAGCTTAGTGTGATTGGTCGAGTCCCTCGAAGTTATACTAAGACGCTGATTGGATTCTGATCCCTACTAGAAGTCTGCCAAAGACTTCCATTTCACGTGCTGAGGGTGTCACGTGACTAGCTAGTAAAATAGTGGGAGCATGTTAAGATAGAAGTCCATATCTTAATAGTTTATTTCTTACAAAATCTGCATGTTATTCATTTCTGCTACATCTTTATTTTCAGAAAATATCGCTTTTAAATCCCTTACGTGGTAT
The DNA here is from genome assembly GCF_036884655.1 of Musa acuminata AAA Group. NCBI lineage: Eukaryota > Viridiplantae > Streptophyta > Magnoliopsida > Zingiberales > Musaceae > Musa > Musa acuminata. The sequence continues at coordinate 19,413,609 of NC_088345.1, forward strand.
ACTTTATGTCAACCGCCTCACTGGTCCAAATTATACGAATTGGCTCTACAACTTGAGAATTGTTCTTATGGCGGAGAAAATCACATACGTCCTTGATACAATGATGCCTACACCCGAGGAAGGGGCAAGCGAGGATGAGATCGCTCACTACGTGAAGTACATTGATGACTCCACTCTTGCTCAGTGCTACATGTTGGGCTCTATGACTCTTGAGTTACAGAGATAACATGAAAAGATGGATGCTAGATCCATTCTCCTACATGTCCATAAATTGTTTGAGAAACAGGGAAGGACTCAGCGATATGAGATATCCAAGAGCCTCCTCCACGCTAGGATGACTAAGGGGACACCAGTTCAGAACCATGTCCTAAAGATGATTGAGTGGATGGAGAAACTCACAGGTCTAGGAATGATCCTAGAGGATAACTTGTGTGTGGACATTGTAATTCAGTCCCTACCAGATTCCTTTTCATAGTTCATAATGAATTTTAAAATGAACAAGCTTGAGGTGATTCTCCCAGAGCTTCTCATTATGTTGGGGGAGGCAGAGAGTACTATTAAGAAAGAGAAACTAGTTCTCTACACTGGTGAGACCAGAAAGAAAAGGGAAGCAAAAAAGTCTCTTAAGAAGGAAAAGGACAAGGGCAGACCAGGTAAAGCAAAGGTTGCTAAGAAAGACCTAGCAAAGGACAAAGGCCAATGCTTCTACTGTGGCAAAGATAGGCATTGGAAGAGGTGTTGGGAAATCTTGGGGGCGACATCACATGCGCAGCGAAAGAATAAGAAAACAAAATCCCCGATTCCCAAAATGATGTTCATCGTCGTGCGAAGATTGGTGCGCAAAATCCGCGAAACTCAAAACTGCGTATAGAGTAGATTATGTTACCTAGGGAGATCGTATATCCCTGTTTCCTAGCAGATCCTTAGGAGAGGGTGAAGGAGGTCAAGCGTGTTGAATCTCGGATTTTGATGATGAAGTCAATTGTCATTTGTTATCTAATCTATGTGTTGAGATAAGTGTGCAGGATTAACTACGATGAGAGTAAGACAAGCAGCAGGAGTTGCGCCGGAGTCAAGATCATGATCACGTTGGGAGTTCGAGAGTTCGACGGAAGTTCGGACGGTCGTCGGAGGTTCAGAGAGAACAGATCCGAGAAGTCCAGAAGCTTGCCAAGCGAAGCTCGTCGGAACTCGCCAAGTGGATCGTCGCAAAGTCCAGGAGTATGCCGGATGTCCGCAGAAGGATCACCGAGGGTTATCGGTTGATCGACGGAAGTTGGCAGGAAACTCGCCGGAAGAAGCGATTGACGCATCGGTGCAAAGCTGCAGAAGTTGTCTTAGAGTTAATCGTAGTTAGCATGATGATTAAGCATGAAAATGGGAGGTGATCCCATTAGCTTAATCTTGGGGCAATTGGGCCCCTGAAAAGATTCAAAGTGGGTCGAATGGAGTGAACCATTCGGACCCTGATTGCACCAGGAGGTGCAACCGCCCCAGCCAGGAGGTGCAACCGCCTGGGCTGTGGGGCTGGGAGGTGCAACCGCCCCAGCCAGGAGGTGCAACCGCCTGGGCTGTGGGGCTGGGAGGTGCAACCGCCCCAGCCAGGAGGTGCAACCGCCAGGGGTGCAAGGCTGGGAGGTGCAACCGCCCCAGCCAAGAGGTTGCACCGCCAGAGCTCAAGTTCCGAGCTCTGCCAGGCGATGCAACCACAGAGCTCAGTCTTCGAGCTCTGGCAGAGTGGTGCATCAGCCTGAGCTCAGTCTCGAGCTTTGCCAGGTGATGCATTCACCAAGCTCAGTCTTCGAGCTCTGGCAAAATGGTGCATCAGCTTGAGCTCAGTTTGGAGCTCTGCCAAGTGATGCAACCACCGAGCTCAGATTTCGAGCTCTGCCAGGTGATGCAACCACCAAGCTCAGTCTTCGAGCTCTGCCAGGTGATGCAACCATTGAGCTCAGTCTTCGAGCTCTGGCAGAGAGAAGCAATCGGCAGAGCTCAGTCTTCGAGCTCTGCCAGGCGGTGCCACCTCTCCAGTCGAGAGGTGCAACCGCCTGATCCCAGAAATTCTGGGATTTGATCGATTTGATCGTTTTGAGCTCGAATTTTGAATTGGGTTGGGGCCTATAAATACCCCACCCATTCAGCACTGAAAAGACACAGACCTATACCGAAATTGTGATCTTTTCTGTGATTCTAAAGAGCTCAAAAGTGTTGTAAAGCCTTTAAGTCTCCTCCTTCTGTTCTTCAAGTTTTTGATTGTAAAGTGAGGAGAGAAAGGTCTGTAAAGGTTGTCTCCTAAGCCTGCCAAAAGGAGAGAAACTGTAAGAGGGAAGTTTGGCCTTCGCCCATTGAAGGAAGGCACCTAGTTGACGTCGGCAACCTCATCGGTGGAGGAAGCCAAAAGTGGAGTAGGTCAAGGCTGACCGAACCACTCTAAATCTCTGGTTTGCGTTTAATTTCGAGCACTTTATCATTACTGCAAACCTCCCTCATCACTACTGCTCTCTGCGCTTTCACGAACAAGTTCTAAGAGCTGTTCTTCCAAATCTGCATTCAGACGTAACTTCGTATTTTCATACATTACAGTTTACGTTTACGTTTGATTCTGCAGAACTGTTTTCCGCACTTTTACGAACGAGCTTCCTTGCAGTTTACGCTTACATTTTAATCCTATTAATAACTGCAATCTGTCCTCTACGATTTTACGAACGAGTTTCAACATTTAGACGTAAAACTGCATTCAGACGTAAATCGGCTTTCCTCGCTCAATCATCAGATTTCAGTTCACGTTTACATCTTGATTTCAACTGCATACTGCCTTCTGCGAGTATACAAACTAGTTTCAAAGTTTAGACGTAAATCTGCATCTAGACGTAAAACTACGTTTAGACGTAAATCTGCGTTTAGACGTAAAACTGCGTTTGGACGTAAAACTGCGTTTAGACGTAAATCTGCGTTTAGACGTAAAACTGCGTTTAGACGTAAAACTGCGTTTAGACGTAAATCTGCGTTTAGACGTAAATCTGCATTTAGACGTAAATCTGAGTTTAGACGCAAAACTGCGCTTAGACGCAAAACTGCGCTTAAACGCAATCTGCACTTAGACACAAACTGCACTTAGATACAAACTGAGAATTTGCTTTTGCATCATAATAGTTTTTGAACGAACGCAGCTTTTGGTTTTTAAATTATTATAAGATTTCCGCTGCACTAATTCACCCCCCCCCCCCTCTTAGTGCTCTTGATCCTAACAATTGGTATCAGAGCAAGGTTAACTCTCTAAAGGATTAAAACCCAAGAGAGATGGCATACGCCGGAAACCAAGAGGGGCATTCGATTACACGTCCACCCATGTTCAGTGGAACGGACTACACTTACTGGAAGACCCGAATGAGGATCTTTCTTATTTCTATGGATTTTGAATTATGGAACCTTGTTGAAAATGGATTTTCAAAATCTTCTCTTCCAATGATCGATTGGAACGATTTGGAAAAGAAGGCTTTCGCTCTTAATGCAAAGGCTATGAATGCCTTATTTTGCGCACTTGATAAAAACGAGTTTAATCGTGTTTCAACTTGTGAAACTGCTTTTGATATTTGGCACACACTTGAAGTGACCCACGAGGGCACAAGTAGAGTGAAAGAGTCAAAAATCAATCTGTTGCTACATTCTTTTGAACTTTTTCGAATGAAACCGAGTGAAACCATTGGCGACATGTTTACCCGTTTCACGGATGTCGTCAACGGTTTAAAAGGTCTCGGAAAGAGCTTTTCGGATTTTGAGCTTGTTAATAAGATACTAAGATCCCTTCCTAAGAGTTGGGATCCTAAAGTCACCGCCATTCAAGAGGCAAAAGATCTGCGAAATTTCCCTCTTGAAGAACTAATCGGGTCATTAATGACCTACGAAATGACTTGCAAAGCTCATGAAGAGCAAGAAGACATCCTTCCAAAGAACAGGAAGGATATGGCACTTAAAACTTCTGAATGCCACTTGAGAGAAAACTCAAGTGATGAGGACTGTGATGATGACTTGGCACTTTTGACAAGAAAGTTTAAAAAATTCTTCAAAAGAAACAAGTTTAAAAACGATGTGAAAAATAAACTTGAACCTAAGAAGGACCAAGTGATCTGCTATGAATGTAAAAAGCCGGGACATTACAAAAGTGATTGTCCCCAAGTCAAGAAAAGAACAACAAAGAAGAAGGCGCTCCAAGCAACATGGGATGATTCGAGCGCATCTGAGGAAGAAGAATCCAACACCGAGCAAGTTGCTCATTACGCCTTTATGGCCATCGAAGAGAAGGTAACGGATTTATTAGATGCTGATTTATCTTTCGATGAATTACTAAATGCCTTCCATGATTTATTTGATGAATGCAAAGTTATAAATAAGAAATACAAGTTGCTAAAAAAGCTACATAATAATCTTACTTGTGAGTTTGATAAGTTAAAAGTCGAACATCATGATAGTTTAAATTCATGTATCAAATGTCATGATTTAGAAACTATACAAAAAGAAAACTTGCTGCTTAAGGACACCTTGAAGAAATTCGAGGTTGGTAGCAAGTCATTAAACATGATCCTTACAAACAAGGGTCATGCTCCCAAAAGAAGTGGGATTGGATTTGTGAGGAGTCCTCACCCAAATCCAACTACCTTTGTAAAAGGCCCCATCTTACACGTTCAACACCAAACCAAGTGCAACTTTTGTTGCAAATCTGGACACAAGACACATTGTTGTCCATTCAAGAAAATAAGTCCAAACAAATTGATTTGGGTTCCTAAAGGAACCATGATAAACTCTATGCAACATGATAGAAAATGTAGATCTATTTATGAGGCACCCAAAAGCAAATGGGTACCTAAATGTCATCCTTTCTTGTAGAAAACTAAACAATCGCAAGCTAGGAGCAAAAAATGGTACCTTGATAGTGGATGCTCAAGGCATATGACCGGAGATCCTTCTCAATTCTCTAAGCTCTCTAGCATAGACGAAGGATATGTCACCTTCGGAGACAACAACAAGGGTAAAATCATTGGCAAAGGAACCATAGGTAACAAATCCAACCTCTCTATTGAAGATGTTTTACTAGTTGATGGTTTAAAACATAACCTCTTGAGCATTAGTCAATTATGTGATAAAGGATATATTATAAGATTTGAATCTAATGCCTGCATCATTGAAAAACCACACAAAAATATATCTATGATTGCATTAAAACAAAACAACGTATACACTATTGACATCAATGACTTATGTGATGAAATGTGCTTTGCCGTTATGAATGAGGATGCTTGGCTATGGCATAGAAGATTAGGTCATGCTAGCATGAAACTAATCAATCAAGTATCATCTAGAGAACTTGTAAGAGGAATTCCTCATATCAAGTTCATCAAAGATAATGTATGTGATGCTTGCCAATTAGGTAAGCAAATTAGGGGTAGCTTCAAAGCTAAGAATCAAATAAGCACCTCTAGGCCCTTACAATTGATCCATATGGACTTGTTCGGACCAATCTCTACATCGAGTCTAGGAGGTAGCAAATACGCCTTTGTCATTATTGATGACTACAGCAGATATACATGGACCTACTTCTTAAAACAAAAAAATGAATGCTTTAGACATTTTACCAAGTTTTGTAAACTTGTTCAAAATGAGAAGGAATCTATGATTTCGTCAATTAGAAGTGATCACGGTGGAGAATTTCAAAACCATGACTTCCAAGAATTCTGTGAACTCAACGGATACAACCATAACTTCTCTACTCCAAGAAATCCTCAACAAAATGGGGTAGTAGAAAGAAAAAATCGAAATTTGCAAGAAATGGCAAGAACCATGTTGAATGAACATAGCCTACCCAAATATTTTTGGGCCGAAGCTGTAAACACTGCATGTTATATTTTAAATAGAGTCCTAGTAAGACCCTTACTCACCAAAACTCCTTATGAGTTATGGAATAACAAAAAACCCAATGTCTCATATTTTAAAGTCTTTGGGTGTAAATGTTTTATCTTGAATGAAAAGGATAACTTAGGAAAATTCGATGCTAAATCTGATGAAGGAATCTTTCTTGGTTATTCTTCGGTTTCTAAAGCTTTTCGCATCTTCAATAAAAGAACCTTAACTATTGAAGAATCCATCCATGTTGTTTTCAATGAGATTTCAGAAATTAAGAAAAATGATCTTGATGATGATGTTAATTTTGATTCCTTGAATTTAAACGAAACCCCGTCTCCAACTAGCAACTTGGTTGCATCCACTTCCAAAACATCCTTACCCAAGGATTGGAAGTATATAGATGCTCATCCCAAGGAGCTAATCCTAGGAGACACATCAAAGGGGGTTCAAACACGATCTTCTTTTAAAAACTTTTGTGCCAACGCCGCTTTTCTCTCCCAAATTGAACCCAAATGTATTGATGAAGCCATGAAAGATGATTCATGGATTATCGCAATGCAAGATGAATTAAATCAATTTGAGAGAAATGAGGTGTGGACGCTTGTTCCTAGGCCAAATGACCATTTAGTAATTGGTACTAAATGGATCTTTAGAAACAAGCAAGATGAAAATGGTATCGTGGTTAGAAACAAGGCTAGATTAGTGGCCAAAGGTTTCAACCAAGAAGAAGGTATCGATTACGAAGAAACCTTCGCACCTGTGGCTCGATTGGAAGCCATAAGGATGCTCCTTGCCTACGCTAGTTGCAATAATTTTAAATTATTTCAAATGGATGTTAAAAGCGCTTTTCTAAATGGTTTCATTTCCGAAGAAGTTTATGTTGAACAACCTCCTGGATTTGAAAACAATGGCTACCCTAATCATGTGTTTAGATTGACTAAAGCTCTCTATGGTTTAAAACAAGCCCCAAGGGCTTGGTATGAGAGACTTAGCTCTTTTCTCATTGAAAATAATTTCATTAAAGGCAAGGTTGATACTACATTATTTATCAAGAATTTTGAAGATAATTTTCTCATTGTTCAGATTTATGTTGATGATATTATCTTTGGTTCTACAAATGAATCTCTTTGTGAATCCTTTTCGAAAACTATGAGTCATGAATTCGAAATGAGTCTAATGGGAGAGTTAACATTCTTCTTAGGTCTACAAATCAAACAACTAAGCAATGGCATCTTTATTAGTCAAACCAAATATGCTGTGAGTTTGCTAAAGAAGTTCAAAATGAATAATTCAAAAGCCATTGACACTCCTATGAGCACCTCCACTAAGTTAGAAATTGATCAGAATGGAGAAAGCTTCGATCAAAAAACCTATAGGGGTATGATAGGAAGTTTACTTTACCTCACTGCCACCAGACCAGACATCATGTTCAGTGTAGGACTTTGTGCTAGATTTCAATCAGACCCTAAGATATCTCATCTCAAAGCAGTCAAAAGAATACTCAGATATCTTAATGGAACTACCAATCTAGGATTATGGTACCCAAAATCAGAAAATTTTGAATTAACAGCTTATGCTGATGCGGACTTCGCTGGCTGTAAACTAGACAGAAAAAGCACATCAGGATCATGTCAATTTTTAGGACATGCCCTTGTATCCTGGTCATCTAAGAAACAAAACTCGGTTGCCCTATCAACAACCGAAGCTGAATACATTGCAGCAAGTGCATGCTGTGCACAAGTTGTATGGATGAAAAACACTTTAGAAGATTACAAAGTGAATCTTAAAGATATTCCCATTAAATGTGATAACACGAGTGCAATATGCTTAACTAAAAATCCTATACAACACTCAAGAACAAAACACATTGATATTAGACATCACTTTATACGTGATCATGTCACTAATCATGACGTGACCATAGAGTTTATTGATACCAAACATCAACTGGCTGATATCTTCACAAAACCCCTATGTGAAGAACAATTTGATTACATAAGAAGAGAATTAGGAATGTTGATGTGTCCAAATACTTAAACTAGTTAAAATTATTTTTCGGATGCGATTACTATTACATGCCTTGACAACGCTTGATCAAATAACATGTTGCAAATTATGTGACAAATATTTTTAAAATGCATGTAAGAAGTTCATTTTTCGGGTTGTATGCTAAAAATGGGATGTTCCCGTACACTCTTATGAAAACTCTTTGGAAAATGACTTTCCTCCGTCAAGCAAAAAAAAAAAAAAAAGGAGATATATGTGTCATGACTTTCTTTATATGCTTGATAATACTATCATGCTTTTTGTTGATGACAAAGGGGGAGAAACATATGAATTGATAAACACTATGTCATAGCTGAACTGCCATAATCATATCTATGTCATAGTTGCAAATACTTGAGTGATGCTATAAACAATGTTATGCCATCCTTGCATCACCAAGAGATATGTGAACATGTGCTATAGTTTGCATCACATCTTGATTTGATATTCTATAGAAAATGCAAACTTGCTAGACAATCTCAAATGTGAGCATCATGTAAAAAGTCTTTCGTTGTTTTATGATTACATGATGAATGGTTACAAACACTATCATACAAACTTGATGATGTATGTCATGCTTTGACATAATTCGTGAAGAGATACATCATGATAGGCATCATGATGGGAGCATTGATAAGTTTAACTGATCTAACTTATCAATACGTCACTTGAATTCTTAGGTCTTGAATTCAAGGTTGACTTATCTCAACTATGGCATATAGATAAGGGGAGTTAAGGACAACTCCTTTATCAATTGATTGTCATCATCAAAAAGGGGGAGATTGTTGAATCTCGGATTTTGATGATGAAGTCAATTGTCATTTGTTATCTAATCTATGTGTTGAGATAAGTGTGCAGGATTAACTACGATGAGAGTAAGACAAGCAGCAGGAGTTGCGCCGGAGTCAAGATCATGATCACGTTGGGAGTTCGAGAGTTCGACGGAAGTTCGGACGGTCGTCGGAGGTTCAGAGAGAACAGATCCGAGAAGTCCAGAAGCTTGCCAAGCGAAGCTCGTCGGAACTCGCCAAGTGGATCGTCGCAAAGTCCAGGAGTATGCCGGATGTCCGCAGAAGGATCACCGAGGGTTATCGGTTGATCGACGGAAGTTGGCAGGAAACTCGCCGGAAGAAGCGATTGACGCATCGGTGCAAAGCTGCAGAAGTTGTCTTAGAGTTAATCGTAGTTAGCATGATGATTAAGCATGAAAATGGGAGGTGATCCCATTAGCTTAATCTTGGGGCAATTGGGCCCCTGAAAAGATTCAAAGTGGGTCGAATGGAGTGAACCATTCGGACCCTGATTGCACCAGGAGGTGCAACCGCCCCAGCCAGGAGGTGCAACCGCCTGGGCTGTGGGGCTGGGAGGTGCAACCGCCCCAGCCAGGAGGTGCAACCGCCTGGGCTGTGGGGCTGGGAGGTGCAACCGCCCCAGCCAGGAGGTGCAACCGCCAGGGGTGCAAGGCTGGGAGGTGCAACCGCCCCAGCCAAGAGGTTGCACCGCCAGAGCTCAAGTTCCGAGCTCTGCCAGGCGATGCAACCACAGAGCTCAGTCTTCGAGCTCTGGCAGAGTGGTGCATCAGCCTGAGCTCAGTCTCGAGCTTTGCCAGGTGATGCATTCACCAAGCTCAGTCTTCGAGCTCTGGCAAAATGGTGCATCAGCTTGAGCTCAGTTTGGAGCTCTGCCAAGTGATGCAACCACCGAGCTCAGATTTCGAGCTCTGCCAGGTGATGCAACCACCAAGCTCAGTCTTCGAGCTCTGCCAGGTGATGCAACCATTGAGCTCAGTCTTCGAGCTCTGGCAGAGAGAAGCAATCGGCAGAGCTCAGTCTTCGAGCTCTGCCAGGCGGTGCCACCTCTCCAGTCGAGAGGTGCAACCGCCTGATCCCAGAAATTCTGGGATTTGATCGATTTGATCGTTTTGAGCTCGAATTTTGAATTGGGTTGGGGCCTATAAATACCCCACCCATTCAGCACTGAAAAGACACAGACCTATACCGAAATTGTGATCTTTTCTGTGATTCTAAAGAGCTCAAAAGTGTTGTAAAGCCTTTAAGTCTCCTCCTTCTGTTCTTCAAGTTTTTGATTGTAAAGTGAGGAGAGAAAGGTCTGTAAAGGTTGTCTCCTAAGCCTGCCAAAAGGAGAGAAACTGTAAGAGGGAAGTTTGGCCTTCGCCCATTGAAGGAAGGCACCTAGTTGACGTCGGCAACCTCATCGGTGGAGGAAGCCAAAAGTGGAGTAGGTCAAGGCTGACCGAACCACTCTAAATCTCTGGTTTGCGTTTAATTTCGAGCACTTTATCATTACTGCAAACCTCCCTCATCACTACTGCTCTCTGCGCTTTCACGAACAAGTTCTAAGAGCTGTTCTTCCAAATCTGCATTCAGACGTAACTTCGTATTTTCATACATTACAGTTTACGTTTACGTTTGATTCTGCAGAACTGTTTTCCGCACTTTTACGAACGAGCTTCCTTGCAGTTTACGCTTACATTTTAATCCTATTAATAACTGCAATCTGTCCTCTACGATTTTACGAACGAGTTTCAACATTTAGACGTAAAACTGCATTCAGACGTAAATCGGCTTTCCTCGCTCAATCATCAGATTTCAGTTCACGTTTACATCTTGATTTCAACTGCATACTGCCTTCTGCGAGTATACAAACTAGTTTCAAAGTTTAGACGTAAATCTGCATCTAGACGTAAAACTACGTTTAGACGTAAATCTGCGTTTAGACGTAAAACTGCGTTTGGACGTAAAACTGCGTTTAGACGTAAATCTGCGTTTAGACGTAAAACTGCGTTTAGACGTAAAACTGCGTTTAGACGTAAATCTGCGTTTAGACGTAAATCTGCATTTAGACGTAAATCTGAGTTTAGACGCAAAACTGCGCTTAGACGCAAAACTGCGCTTAAACGCAATCTGCACTTAGACACAAACTGCACTTAGATACAAACTGAGAATTTGCTTTTGCATCATAATAGTTTTTGAACGAACGCAGCTTTTGGTTTTTAAATTATTATAAGATTTCCGCTGCACTAATTCACCCCCCCCCCCCTCTTAGTGCTCTTGATCCTAACAATTGGTATCAGAGCAAGGTTAACTCTCTAAAGGATTAAAACCCAAGAGAGATGGCATACGCCGGAAACCAAGAGGGGCATTCGATTACACGTCCACCCATGTTCAGTGGAACGGACTACACTTACTGGAAGACCCGAATGAGGATCTTTCTTATTTCTATGGATTTTGAATTATGGAACCTTGTTGAAAATGGATTTTCAAAATCTTCTCTTCCAATGATCGATTGGAACGATTTGGAAAAGAAGGCTTTCGCTCTTAATGCAAAGGCTATGAATGCCTTATTTTGCGCACTTGATAAAAACGAGTTTAATCGTGTTTCAACTTGTGAAACTGCTTTTGATATTTGGCACACACTTGAAGTGACCCACGAGGGCACAAGTAGAGTGAAAGAGTCAAAAATCAATCTGTTGCTACATTCTTTTGAACTTTTTCGAATGAAACCGAGTGAAACCATTGGCGACATGTTTACCCGTTTCACGGATGTCGTCAACGGTTTAAAAGGTCTCGGAAAGAGCTTTTCGGATTTTGAGCTTGTTAATAAGATACTAAGATCCCTTCCTAAGAGTTGGGATCCTAAAGTCACCGCCATTCAAGAGGCAAAAGATCTGCGAAATTTCCCTCTTGAAGAACTAATCGGGTCATTAATGACCTACGAAATGACTTGCAAAGCTCATGAAGAGCAAGAAGACATCCTTCCAAAGAACAGGAAGGATATGGCACTTAAAACTTCTGAATGCCACTTGAGAGAAAACTCAAGTGATGAGGACTGTGATGATGACTTGGCACTTTTGACAAGAAAGTTTAAAAAATTCTTCAAAAGAAACAAGTTTAAAAACGATGTGAAAAATAAACTTGAACCTAAGAAGGACCAAGTGATCTGCTATGAATGTAAAAAGCCGGGACATTACAAAAGTGATTGTCCCCAAGTCAAGAAAAGAACAACAAAGAAGAAGGCGCTCCAAGCAACATGGGATGATTCGAGCGCATCTGAGGAAGAAGAATCCAACACCGAGCAAGTTGCTCATTACGCCTTTATGGCCATCGAAGAGAAGGTAACGGATTTATTAGATGCTGATTTATCTTTCGATGAATTACTAAATGCCTTCCATGATTTATTTGATGAATGCAAAGTTATAAATAAGAAATACAAGTTGCTAAAAAAGCTACATAATAATCTTACTTGTGAGTTTGATAAGTTAAAAGTCGAACATCATGATAGTTTAAATTCATGTATCAAATGTCATGATTTAGAAACTATACAAAAAGAAAACTTGCTGCTTAAGGACACCTTGAAGAAATTCGAGGTTGGTAGCAAGTCATTAAACATGATCCTTACAAACAAGGGTCATGCTCCCAAAAGAAGTGGGATTGGATTTGTGAGGAGTCCTCACCCAAATCCAACTACCTTTGTAAAAGGCCCCATCTTACACGTTCAACACCAAACCAAGTGCAACTTTTGTTGCAAATCTGGACACAAGACACATTGTTGTCCATTCAAGAAAATAAGTCCAAACAAATTGATTTGGGTTCCTAAAGGAACCATGATAAACTCTATGCAACATGATAGAAAATGTAGATCTATTTATGAGGCACCCAAAAGCAAATGGGTACCTAAATGTCATCCTTTCTTGTAGAAAACTAAACAATCGCAAGCTAGGAGCAAAAAATGGTACCTTGATAGTGGATGCTCAAGGCATATGACCGGAGATCCTTCTCAATTCTCTAAGCTCTCTAGCATAGACGAAGGATATGTCACCTTCGGAGACAACAACAAGGGTAAAATCATTGGCAAAGGAACCATAGGTAACAAATCCAACCTCTCTATTGAAGATGTTTTACTAGTTGATGGTTTAAAACATAACCTCTTGAGCATTAGTCAATTATGTGATAAAGGATATATTATAAGATTTGAATCTAATGCCTGCATCATTGAAAAACCACACAAAAATATATCTATGATTGCATTAAAACAAAACAACGTATACACTATTGACATCAATGACTTATGTGATGAAATGTGCTTTGCCGTTATGAATGAGGATGCTTGGCTATGGCATAGAAGATTAGGTCATGCTAGCATGAAACTAATCAATCAAGTATCATCTAGAGAACTTGTAAGAGGAATTCCTCATATCAAGTTCATCAAAGATAATGTATGTGATGCTTGCCAATTAGGTAAGCAAATTAGGGGTAGCTTCAAAGCTAAGAATCAAATAAGCACCTCTAGGCCCTTACAATTGATCCATATGGACTTGTTCGGACCAATCTCTACATCGAGTCTAGGAGGTAGCAAATACGCCTTTGTCATTATTGATGACTACAGCAGATATACATGGACCTACTTCTTAAAACAAAAAAATGAATGCTTTAGACATTTTACCAAGTTTTGTAAACTTGTTCAAAATGAGAAGGAATCTATGATTTCGTCAATTAGAAGTGATCACGGTGGAGAATTTCAAAACCATGACTTCCAAGAATTCTGTGAACTCAACGGATACAACCATAACTTCTCTACTCCAAGAAATCCTCAACAAAATGGGGTAGTAGAAAGAAAAAATCGAAATTTGCAAGAAATGGCAAGAACCATGTTGAATGAACATAGCCTACCCAAATATTTTTGGGCCGAAGCTGTAAACACTGCATGTTATATTTTAAATAGAGTCCTAGTAAGACCCTTACTCACCAAAACTCCTTATGAGTTATGGAATAACAAAAAACCCAATGTCTCATATTTTAAAGTCTTTGGGTGTAAATGTTTTATCTTGAATGAAAAGGATAACTTAGGAAAATTCGATGCTAAATCTGATGAAGGAATCTTTCTTGGTTATTCTTCGGTTTCTAAAGCTTTTCGCATCTTCAATAAAAGAACCTTAACTATTGAAGAATCCATCCATGTTGTTTTCAATGAGATTTCAGAAATTAAGAAAAATGATCTTGATGATGATGTTAATTTTGATTCCTTGAATTTAAACGAAACCCCGTCTCCAACTAGCAACTTGGTTGCATCCACTTCCAAAACATCCTTACCCAAGGATTGGAAGTATATAGATGCTCATCCCAAGGAGCTAATCCTAGGAGACACATCAAAGGGGGTTCAAACACGATCTTCTTTTAAAAACTTTTGTGCCAACGCCGCTTTTCTCTCCCAAATTGAACCCAAATGTATTGATGAAGCCATGAAAGATGATTCATGGATTATCGCAATGCAAGATGAATTAAATCAATTTGAGAGAAATGAGGTGTGGACGCTTGTTCCTAGGCCAAATGACCATTTAGTAATTGGTACTAAATGGATCTTTAGAAACAAGCAAGATGAAAATGGTATCGTGGTTAGAAACAAGGCTAGATTAGTGGCCAAAGGTTTCAACCAAGAAGAAGGTATCGATTACGAAGAAACCTTCGCACCTGTGGCTCGATTGGAAGCCATAAGGATGCTCCTTGCCTACGCTAGTTGCAATAATTTTAAATTATTTCAAATGGATGTTAAAAGCGCTTTTCTAAATGGTTTCATTTCCGAAGAAGTTTATGTTGAACAACCTCCTGGATTTGAAAACAATGGCTACCCTAATCATGTGTTTAGATTGACTAAAGCTCTCTATGGTTTAAAACAAGCCCCAAGGGCTTGGTATGAGAGACTTAGCTCTTTTCTCATTGAAAATAATTTCATTAAAGGCAAGGTTGATACTACATTATTTATCAAGAATTTTGAAGATAATTTTCTCATTGTTCAGATTTATGTTGATGATATTATCTTTGGTTCTACAAATGAATCTCTTTGTGAATCCTTTTCGAAAACTATGAGTCATGAATTCGAAATGAGTCTAATGGGAGAGTTAACATTCTTCTTAGGTCTACAAATCAAACAACTAAGCAATGGCATCTTTATTAGTCAAACCAAATATGCTGTGAGTTTGCTAAAGAAGTTCAAAATGAATAATTCAAAAGCCATTGACACTCCTATGAGCACCTCCACTAAGTTAGAAATTGATCAGAATGGAGAAAGCTTCGATCAAAAAACCTATAGGGGTATGATAGGAAGTTTACTTTACCTCACTGCCACCAGACCAGACATCATGTTCAGTGTAGGACTTTGTGCTAGATTTCAATCAGACCCTAAGATATCTCATCTCAAAGCAGTCAAAAGAATACTCAGATATCTTAATGGAACTACCAATCTAGGATTATGGTACCCAAAATCAGAAAATTTTGAATTAACAGCTTATGCTGATGCGGACTTCGCTGGCTGTAAACTAGACAGAAAAAGCACATCAGGATCATGTCAATTTTTAGGACATGCCCTTGTATCCTGGTCATCTAAGAAACAAAACTCGGTTGCCCTATCAACAACCGAAGCTGAATACATTGCAGCAAGTGCATGCTGTGCACAAGTTGTATGGATGAAAAACACTTTAGAAGATTACAAAGTGAATCTTAAAGATATTCCCATTAAATGTGATAACACGAGTGCAATATGCTTAACTAAAAATCCTATACAACACTCAAGAACAAAACACATTGATATTAGACATCACTTTATACGTGATCATGTCACTAATCATGACGTGACCATAGAGTTTATTGATACCAAACATCAACTGGCTGATATCTTCACAAAACCCCTATGTGAAGAACAATTTGATTACATAAGAAGAGAATTAGGAATGTTGATGTGTCCAAATACTTAAACTAGTTAAAATTATTTTTCGGATGCGATTACTATTACATGCCTTGACAACGCTTGATCAAATAACATGTTGCAAATTATGTGACAAATATTTTTAAAATGCATGTAAGAAGTTCATTTTTCGGGTTGTATGCTAAAAATGGGATGTTCCCGTACACTCTTATGAAAACTCTTTGGAAAATGACTTTCCTCCGTCAAGCAAAAAAAAAAAAAAAAGGAGATATATGTGTCATGACTTTCTTTATATGCTTGATAATACTATCATGCTTTTTGTTGATGACAAAGGGGGAGAAACATATGAATTGATAAACACTATGTCATAGCTGAACTGCCATAATCATATCTATGTCATAGTTGCAAATACTTGAGTGATGCTATAAACAATGTTATGCCATCCTTGCATCACCAAGAGATATGTGAACATGTGCTATAGTTTGCATCACATCTTGATTTGATATTCTATAGAAAATGCAAACTTGCTAGACAATCTCAAATGTGAGCATCATGTAAAAAGTCTTTCGTTGTTTTATGATTACATGATGAATGGTTACAAACACTATCATACAAACTTGATGATGTATGTCATGCTTTGACATAATTCGTGAAGAGATACATCATGATAGGCATCATGATGGGAGCATTGATAAGTTTAACTGATCTAACTTATCAATACGTCACTTGAATTCTTAGGTCTTGAATTCAAGGTTGACTTATCTCAACTATGGCATATAGATAAGGGGAGTTAAGGACAACTCCTTTATCAATTGATTGTCATCATCAAAAAGGGGGAGATTGTTGAATCTCGGATTTTGATGATGAAGTCAATTGTCATTTGTTATCTAATCTATGTGTTGAGATAAGTGTGCAGGATTAACTACGATGAGAGTAAGACAAGCAGCAGGAGTTGCGCCGGAGTCAAGATCATGATCACGTTGGGAGTTCGAGAGTTCGACGGAAGTTCGGACGGTCGTCGGAGGTTCAGAGAGAACAGATCCGAGAAGTCCAGAAGCTTGCCAAGCGAAGCTCGTCGGAACTCGCCAAGTGGATCGTCGCAAAGTCCAGGAGTATGCCGGATGTCCGCAGAAGGATCACCGAGGGTTATCGGTTGATCGACGGAAGTTGGCAGGAAACTCGCCGGAAGAAGCGATTGACGCATCGGTGCAAAGCTGCAGAAGTTGTCTTAGAGTTAATCGTAGTTAGCATGATGATTAAGCATGAAAATGGGAGGTGATCCCATTAGCTTAATCTTGGGGCAATTGGGCCCCTGAAAAGATTCAAAGTGGGTCGAATGGAGTGAACCATTCGGACCCTGATTGCACCAGGAGGTGCAACCGCCCCAGCCAGGAGGTGCAACCGCCTGGGCTGTGGGGCTGGGAGGTGCAACCGCCCCAGCCAGGAGGTGCAACCGCCTGGGCTGTGGGGCTGGGAGGTGCAACCGCCCCAGCCAGGAGGTGCAACCGCCAGGGGTGCAAGGCTGGGAGGTGCAACCGCCCCAGCCAAGAGGTTGCACCGCCAGAGCTCAAGTTCCGAGCTCTGCCAGGCGATGCAACCACAGAGCTCAGTCTTCGAGCTCTGGCAGAGTGGTGCATCAGCCTGAGCTCAGTCTCGAGCTTTGCCAGGTGATGCATTCACCAAGCTCAGTCTTCGAGCTCTGGCAAAATGGTGCATCAGCTTGAGCTCAGTTTGGAGCTCTGCCAAGTGATGCAACCACCGAGCTCAGATTTCGAGCTCTGCCAGGTGATGCAACCACCAAGCTCAGTCTTCGAGCTCTGCCAGGTGATGCAACCATTGAGCTCAGTCTTCGAGCTCTGGCAGAGAGAAGCAATCGGCAGAGCTCAGTCTTCGAGCTCTGCCAGGCGGTGCCACCTCTCCAGTCGAGAGGTGCAACCGCCTGATCCCAGAAATTCTGGGATTTGATCGATTTGATCGTTTTGAGCTCGAATTTTGAATTGGGTTGGGGCCTATAAATACCCCACCCATTCAGCACTGAAAAGACACAGACCTATACCGAAATTGTGATCTTTTCTGTGATTCTAAAGAGCTCAAAAGTGTTGTAAAGCCTTTAAGTCTCCTCCTTCTGTTCTTCAAGTTTTTGATTGTAAAGTGAGGAGAGAAAGGTCTGTAAAGGTTGTCTCCTAAGCCTGCCAAAAGGAGAGAAACTGTAAGAGGGAAGTTTGGCCTTCGCCCATTGAAGGAAGGCACCTAGTTGACGTCGGCAACCTCATCGGTGGAGGAAGCCAAAAGTGGAGTAGGTCAAGGCTGACCGAACCACTCTAAATCTCTGGTTTGCGTTTAATTTCGAGCACTTTATCATTACTGCAAACCTCCCTCATCACTACTGCTCTCTGCGCTTTCACGAACAAGTTCTAAGAGCTGTTCTTCCAAATCTGCATTCAGACGTAACTTCGTATTTTCATACATTACAGTTTACGTTTACGTTTGATTCTGCAGAACTGTTTTCCGCACTTTTACGAACGAGCTTCCTTGCAGTTTACGCTTACATTTTAATCCTATTAATAACTGCAATCTGTCCTCTACGATTTTACGAACGAGTTTCAACATTTAGACGTAAAACTGCATTCAGACGTAAATCGGCTTTCCTCGCTCAATCATCAGATTTCAGTTCACGTTTACGTCTTGATTTCAACTGCATACTGCCTTCTGCGAGTATACAAACTAGTTTCAAAGTTTAGACGTAAATCTGCATCTAGACGTAAAACTACGTTTAGACGTAAATCTGCGTTTAGGCGTAAAACTGCGTTTGGACGTAAAACTGCGTTTAGACGTAAATCTGCGTTTAGACGTAAAACTGCGTTTAGACGTAAATCTGCGTTTAGACGTAAATCTGCATTTAGACGTAAATCTGAGTTTAGACGCAAAACTGCGCTTAGACGTAAAATTGCGCTTAAACGCAATCTGCACTTAGACACAAACTGCACTTAGATACAAACTGAGAATTTGCTTTTGCATCATAATAGTTTTTGAACGAACGCAGCTTTTGGTTTTTAAATTATTATAAGATTTCCGCTGCACTAATTCACCCCCCCCCCCTCTTAGTGCTCTTGATCCTAACAAAGCGTCCTCCTCTCTAGCGGTGATTCACACAGCAGGGTTGCGACGATGCTCCTCAAAACTCCAGGCCTGCTCTGAGGTGGAGAGGGAGAGGAGAATAGGAAAAGCAAGCAAAAGCTCTAGCCTTTGAGGCTCTGAATCCCTCCTATTTATACAGGTCCCCTGTCAAACCCTAATGGGTCCTCCCCTAGTGGGTATTGGATCTGCATCCAATAAGACAAGGGCTCCGTCGGATATCTCATATCCGAACCTCTACTCATCGCAATGCATACCATATGTGTGTGACCCTCTAGGCCCAATATCGAGCTGGCCGTGAGTCATACCCATCAGAACTCCTTCTAACTCAGTGAATTATTATCTCTTTAATAATTCACTTGACTCATCGACTACGGACGTACTAGGCCACTACGCCGTAGTCCCCAGATGATACAAGGGAATCCAATCCATTGGACATGTCTGTCCTCAGTTACCGTGTAACTATAGTCCCTCATCCATCTAATATCCTAGAGACCGTATATCGAGCATGGTGTTGTCAGACCCATACGGTTTCTACTCGAGTCTCGCTCTAATCGGATTCTCTCGGAGAACTCTTTCTCTCTCAACCCGAATGACCCTAGCTAGGGATTTTCTGAGCAAGAACACATGAGATATTCCTCTCATGATGCCGAGAGTGGATGATCCTCTATCGACTCTTCAATAGCCCTCGTAAGGTCGACTACCACTCCCAATGACCAGTGAAACTAGATCTGGGACAGCCAAACCTATAAGTCTGGTATCAAAGAGTGGAGCACTCATACAGGACATCCTTGGTATCTCAAGTCTAAGGACCAGATACACTACTAGGACTACGGAATCGCTGTCTGACAATAAGGCCTCATCAACCATCCAGCATTCCATAAGCGGATCAATCAGTGAACTCATTCTCCAATAAGCACCTGTACTGTATCCCTAGTGTCCCTACATGAGCAGCTATGAGACCAGCTGCATCCATCATATGGACGGGTATGCAGCACACCAGTCTGTCCGGTTATCACGATGTCCCTCTCGAGTAACCTATGATCGGGATTATTTAGGATATGTGTTTAATGGTGAATCGATTTCATTATCGTGATCTCATCACGATCTGATTCCTATTGCACAAATCCAAGGACATCACAATATATATATGCATTTATGTAATAATTATAAAGTGATATATGCCAAAATATAATAAGCAAAAAGATTCTGTATCAAGTCACACGTGCCATCACTCACGTGATTAGCTTGCTGGGCACCTATGACTAGAAATCTCCCACTTGACCTAAAGTCAATCACCTATGTGTCAGATCCCTATCAGACCCCTGTGACGCTCAAAGACAATCTGAGACAACGGCTTTGTCAGTGGATCTGCAATGTTATCTTCGGATAGAACTATTTCCATTGCTACATCTCCTCGGGTTACGATCTCTCTTATAAGTTGGAACCTCCTCAGAACACTTCTGATGAGACCCGGGTTCCCTTATTTGAGTAATCGCCCCATAGTTGTCGCAATATAAGGAAGTCGACTTCTCGCTATCCGGAACGACTCCCAAATCTGTAATGAACTTCTTCAACCAGACTCCCTCCTTTGCTGCATCTGATGCAGCAATGTACTCCGCCTCTGTGGTCGAGTCAGCAGTAGTATCTTGCTTGGAACTCTTCCAGCACACTGCTCCTCCATTCAAGGTGTACACATACCCTGAATTCGACTTACTATCATCGACATCAGACTGAAAACTTGAGTCAGTGTAGCCTTCAACCTTAAGGCTATTACCTCCATATACTAGTAAAAGATCCTTAGTCCTTCTCAAGTACTTAAGGATACACTTTACTACTTTCCAATGCTCCAAGCCTGGATCCGCTGATACCTGCTCATGACACTCAGAGCATGCGCTATATCAGGCCAAGTACATAGCATGGCATACATGATAGACCCTATTGCTAAGGCATAAGGTATCATATTCATGTTCGCCCTTTCGTCTGGAGTCTTTGGGGATATACTCGTAGAAAGCGATATCCCATGTCTCATCGGTATGAGACTTCTCTTGGAATTTTCCATGCCAAACCTTTTGACAATGGTTTCTATATTCCTGGACTAGGACAAGCCAAGCATCCTCTTGGATCTATCTCTATAGATTCTAATCCCCAAGATATAGGATGCTTCCCCTAAGTCCTTCATTGAGAAGTGTCTAGATAACCATGCCTTTACTGTGGATAGCATTCCTACGTCGTTCCCAATGATGAGGATGTCATCCACATATAACACCAAAAAGGTGATAGCGCTCCCACTTACCTTTCTGTACACACAAGGCTTATCTTCGTTCTTAACGAAGTCATAAGATCTGATTGCCTTATCAAATCTTATGTTCCAACTTCGGGAAGCTTGCTTTAGTCCATAAATGGATCTAAGCAACCTACACACCTTATCTGGGCAGTTCTTGGACACAAATCCCTCAGGTTGCATCATATACACCTCCTCCTCGAGGTTCCCATTGAGGAATGCGGTTTTCACATCCATCTGCCAGATCTCATAATCATAGTGTGCTGCAATAGCCAATAGAATTCTGATGGATTTTAGCATTGCTACGGGTGAGAAGGTTTCGTCGTAGTCAACACCTTGCCTTTGACGATACCCCTTAGCCACTAGCCTTGCTTTATAGGTCTCTACCTTTCCATCTACTTCGATCTTTTTCTTAAAGATCCACTTGCAACCGATGGGTACAATACCGTCGGGCGTATCAACTAGGTTTCAAACCTTATTAGAGTACATAGAATCCATCTCAAAATTCATGGCTTCTTGCCACTTCCCGGAGTCTATACTCATAATAGCCTCCTCGTAGGTCTGAGGATCAATATCCTCAACATCCTCTCCTCTAATATGTCCCACATATCTCTCAGGAGGATGGGATACTCTATCAGACCTGCGAAAAATTGAAACTTGTGTATTAGGTACCTGAACAGACTCGGGCTGTAGAGTGGTGCTTGAGCTAGGTTCTCCAACCTCGCTCAACTCTATCATTCTCCCACTGTCTCCGCCAAGAATGTGTTCCTTCTCAAAGAACACTACTCTCTTAGCTACAAAGACCTTTTGGTCCTCGAGATGATAGAAATAATACCCACAAGTTTCCTTAGGGTATCCCACAAATTTGCATCGCTCTGTCCTTGATTCTAACTTATCGGGGTTGTGTCTTTTAACATGGGTAGGGCAGCCCCAAATCTTAACAACCTTAAGATCAGGCTTCTTCCCTTTCCATATCTCATATGGTGTAGACACTACCGACTTAGTTGGAACTCTGTTCAGAAGGTAAGCTGCGGTCTTTAGGGCATATCCCTATAATAAGATGAGTAGGCCAGCGAAACTCATCATGGACCGTACCATATCTAATGGCGTACGATTCCTCCTTCCAGAGACACCATTGAGCTGAGGTGTATAAGGAGGTGTCCATTGGGATAATATCCCATGGTCCTTGAGAACTGAGTAAACTCTGTACTTAAGTACTCACCTCCTCGATCTGATCGAAGAGTTTTGATACTCTTAACCAGTCTGGTTCTCCACCTCATTCTTATACTCTCTGAATTTCTCAAAGGCCTCGGACGTGTACATCATTAAGTACACATATCCATACCTTGAGAAATCATCAGTAAATGTAATAAAGTAGGAGTAACCTCCAATGGCATGAGTTGACATGGGTCCACATATATCACTATGTATGAGTTCCAACAACTCAGTGGCTTTCTCTCCAGTTCCACTAAATGGAGAGTTGGTTAGTTTTCCACGAATGCAAGGCTCACAAGTTGCATATGACACATAGTCGAATGGATCTAGATATCCATCATTTAGTAACTTTTGAATCATTCCCTCATGGATATGTCCTAGCCTACAATGCCATAGGTATGCACTGTTTAACTCATCTCGTTTTCTTTTGGACACATTTACATTCATGATATGTGGAGTAGTGTATAACATAAATAAACCATTATGCAATGTTCCTTTCGTGATGATCTTATCATCTAATAATATCGAACAACCATTGTTCTCAAAAACAAATTTATATCCACTAACTGTTAAACATGAAATGGAGATAATGTTTTTGATAATAGAAGGAACAAAATAACATGCATCTAATGTAATAAAAGTTCCAGTAGGCAGATGTAGGGTGACCTCGCCAACAGCTACTACAGCAACTTTTGCTTCATTACCCATCTTGAGGTCCATCTCGTCTCTCTCTAGTCTCCTAGGTCTTGCCAGAACCTACAACGAATTGCATATATGATAAGCACTACCGGTATCCAATACCCATGTGTTATCATAAGAGTCTGACGAATGGAGACTGATCATGAATGTACTTGAAGCTTCATCAAGCTTTTGTTTCGCCCTTTCTGCAAGGTACTCTTTGTAGTTTCTCTTCCAGTGCCCATCTTTACCATAGTGGAAGCACTGGCCTTTGTCCTTTGCTGGGTCTTTCTTAGCAACCTTTGCTTTACCTGGTTTATCCTTGCCCTTTCCCTTCTTAAGGGACCTTTTTGCTTTCCTTTTCTTTTTGGTCTCACCAATGTAGAGAACTGGCTTCTCTTTTTTAATAGTACTCTCTGTCTCCCTCAACATATTAAAGAGCTCTGGGAGAGTCACCTCAAGCTTGTTCATATTAAAATTCATTATGAACTGTGAAAAGGAATCTGATAGGGACTAAAGCACAATGTCCACACACAAGTTATCCTCTAGGACCATTCCTAGACCTGTGAGTTTCTCTATCCACTCAATCATCTTTAGGACATGGTTCTGAACCGGTGTCCCCTTAGTCATCCTAGCGCGGAAGAGGCTCTTGGATATCATATATCGCTGAGTCCTTCCCTGTTCCTCAAACAATTTGCGGACATGTAGGAGAATGGATCTGGCATCCATCTTTTCATGTTGTCTCTCTAACTAAGGAGTCATAGAGCCCAACATATAAAATTGAGCAAGAGTGGAGTCATCAATGTACTTCACGTAGCGAGCGATCTCATCCTCGTTTGCCCCTTCTTCGGGCGTAGGCATCACTGTATCAAGGACGTACATGATTTTCTCCGCTGTGAGAACAATTCTCAAGTTACGGAGCCAATCCATATAGTTTGGACCAGTGAGGCGGTTGACATCATGTATGCCACGTAAGGGATTTGAAAGTGACATTTTCTGAAAATAAAGATGTAGCAGAAATGAATAACATACAGATTTTGCAAAAAATAAACTATTAAGATATGGAGTTCTATCTTAATATGCTCCCACTATTTTACTAATGAGTCACGCTGTAATATCCCTCACTTTTGAAAATTTATTAATAAGGATTTATATGTAAATTGGAGGACCTATATGTAAATATAGAAATTTCAAGGACTAAACTGTTAAGTTGCAAAAAGAAAAAAAAATAAAGAAAACTGAAATTTTCGGTTTTATCCCACAGCCTCCCACGCCCTCTATCTGAACAGAGAGAGGAACGGTGGGGCGTGAGGAGAAGAAGAAGAGAAGTTGAGGGAGAAGAGAAGAAAAGAAGAAGAAGAGGGAAAAGAAGAGAGGAGGAAAAAGAGGGAGAAGAGAAGAAAAGAAGAAGAAGAAGAAGAATAGAGGGAAGATGGAGAGGAGAGAGAGAGAGGCAGCAGCTGCAGCTAGGGCTGCAGCACCTCTGTTTCCCGCAGGTGGAAATAGAGGAGAGGATGTGTGGGGCGTTGGGGAGGAGAAGGGAAGAGGAAGAAGAAGAAGAAGAAGAAGAGAGGAGGATAGCTGTGGCAAGGCTGCAGCGAGGAGGTGTGTGGCGTTGGGGAGGAAAAGGGAAGAGGAAAAGAAGAGAAGGAGAAGAAGAGGGAAAAGAGAGGGAAGAGGGAGAGGAGCGAGAGGTGGCAGCAGCTAGGGCTACAGCACCTCTATTTCCTGCAGGTGGAAACAGAGGAGAGGTGTGGGGCGTTCGAAGAGGAGAATAAGAAGAAGAGGAAGAGAAGAAGAGGAAGAGGAAGCAGGAGAAGAGGTTGTGATACCTCTGTTTCCTGCAGAGGAAATAGAGGAGAGGGTGTGTGTGACGCCAGGGAGGAGGAGGGAACAAGAAGAGGAGAAGAAGAAGAGAAGGGAAAGGAGGAGCTGTGGCTGTGGCGGTGGAAGCTGCAGCTGGAAGAGAAGGAGAGGAAGAGATGGTGAGGAAGAAGAGAAGAAGTAGAAGCGGGTGAAGAGGCGGCACCTCTGTTTCCTGCAGGAGGAAACAGAGGAAAGGAGGTGTTGTTCGTCAGGGAGAAGAAGGGGAGGAAGGAGAAGAAGAGAAGAAGAAGAAAGGAAGGAGAAGGAAGAGGAGAAGGGAAAGAAGTAGCTACGGCTGCGGCTGCGGCTGCAGCTATGGCAGCTGTAGCTGTGGCAGGGAAAGAGGAAGAGGAAGGAAGAAGGGAAGGAGAGGAAGAAGAGAAGGGGAAGAAGGGGCTACAGCTGCTGCGATGGCAGCTGCAGTTGGAAGAGACGAAGGAGAGGAAGATGAGCAGGGGAGGAAGAAGAGGTTGTGGCCATGGCTGAGGCTGCGACTGTAGCAGTGTAGCTGGGAAAGAAGAGAAGGAAAGGAAGAAGAAGAGAAAGGAAGAAGGGAAGGAGAGGAAGAAGAGAAGGGGCTGCGGCTGCAACGATGGCAGCTGCAGTTGGAAGAGAAGAAGGAGAGGAAGATGAGCAAGGGAGGAAGAAGAGGTTGTAGACGTGGCTGAGGCTGCGACTGCAGTAGTGCAGCTAGGAAAGAAGAGAAGGAAAGGAAGAAGAAGAGAAGGAAAGGAAGAAGAAGAGAAAGGAAAAGGGAAGAAGAGAGGAAGAAGAGAAGGGGAGGCAGTTGCGGCAGTGGCAGCTGTAGCTGGAAGAGAAGGAGAGGAAACAGAGCAGGGGAGGAAGAAGACGTTGCGGGTGTGGTGGCTGCGGCCGTGGCTGCGACTGCGGCTGCGGCTGCGACTGCGATGTTGGCTGTGGTAGCTGTGGCAGCGATGGTGGCTGTAGTAGCTGCTTTTGGGAAAGAGAAAGGAAAGGAATGGGGAAAAAAAAGGGGCTGCGGACAGGATTGCGACCGTAGCGGTAGAGACTGCGTACGCAGCAGTTGTGTCTGCGAAAGAAGGGGAGGAAGAAGGCAGTGCGATGGAAAGGGCTGCGACTCTGGCAGCGGCAGCAGCAGCGGCGGTGGTTGTGGCAGCTGCGTTTGGGAAAGAAAAACAAGGAATAAGAGTAAGACAGAGCAGGTGATTGTGCCTCGATGTTCGGCACGAGTTGTAGTTGCGGAGAAAGAAAGAAAACAAGTGTAGAAAACGAAACAGGGAGAGGATACAGAGGAAAAGTAGAAAAAGGATTCGAGCGTACACCTTCTACGAATCTTTGGATCAAAACATTCGAAAGGCAAGTTTCCCGATCGTTTCTCCTGTTATTGTTCTAATCTTTCCTATTGCAAGTGTCCTGATCTTTCCTTACTGCAATTTTATCTCTACATTTGCTTTGAATATGAGGAACATTGAATTGTTCTAGCCTTGTATTTGATATATCTGTGCAACTTCTGAGATTCTGACCTTTCTACATTGTTATGATTATAACTTCATGTATTGACCTCTGATTTGGACAAAAATTATTTGATCAGAATATAGACTCATAAACCTTTCTTTTGATAGCTTTTCTGAGTAAAATTGGAGCACGATTGATAGTTTGATTCATTTGTTCAATGTGCCTCTTGTATTCAGCCAGAAATCGAGCTTTGGTCGATTCCTCATATTCTGGTTTCATTTATTTGAAAATTGATATCCTTTAGCTTTCTTATTCAATTGAGCTTTATATTACTGCTTTGAATTCTTGTATGCTCTTGTCCTACTTGTTTTTGGATACCTAAATCTGTTATGTAAACTTCATGTTTATATCGTAATGTTTCATAAAGGCACATGTACATTTCGTTGTTCCGCATGTGCTTCCGATATGTCCCAATTTATTGTTCACAATACCCTTTTGTACTCTGGTGTTTGTGGGATTATTTGGACCTTTGCCAGAAATGGTAAAGGGTATGTGCTTAGAGCCAGCGATGCTCTAGATTATGTTTGGTGGTTATTCAGAAATGGATAGACCATATTATGTTTGGAATCCCACTTCACCTTCTATCTGTTTGATATGAAATTCAGAGCCGACCTAGCACTTGGGCAGGGTGAGAGGGCTCGAGTAGGAAAGGGCTACCCGTGGATGGAGTCAAGAACTCATCACGGCGTAAAGCCACCACTGAGTTAAACCTCACATGCACTATGCTAGGGTACGACATCTGAGCTTCTGTTTCGTATTTTGTATTGATATGCTCCAAAATGTTTCCTATGCCATTGATATACATCAAAATGCTTCGCATACCATTGATATATTCCAAAATGTTTCATTTGTCATTGATATGCTCCGAAACATTTCATACGCCTTTTTTATGCTTCGAAATGTTTCATTTGTTATTGTTACGCTTCGAAATGTTCCATATGTCATTTATATGCTCCGGAACATTTCATACGCTATTGATATGCTCCAATTACTCTGTGCTCCATTTGCTATGAACTGATATATTCTGAAATGTCCTATTTGCCATTAATATGCTCTGGATCATCTCGTATGCTATTGATAGGCTCCAATTACTCTATGCTCCATTTGTTATGAACCAAATATGTTATGAATGAAATGACATTTGCGATTCTGTATCTAATGAGATGATATCCTTGAATCTCTTGGATTCTGTTTTGCATTGTGATATCTTGTTTGTTTGAAACTATCCCTTCTCATGCTATATATGCTTTGTTACTTGCTGAGCTGTTTTTAGCTCACTCCGTTGTTATATAAATCTTTCAGGTCAGCTTGTCACTCTTTGAGATGTTTGAATTGGGCTAAGGCAGTGGAGAGCTATTCTGAATTATGGGCAAGTCTTGTTGGTTATTATGTTATTGTTGTATAAGTATATTTTGTATGTGATGAAATGTTGTCGATGAATCGAAATGGATATACTGTGTAAAAGTGTTAGAAGATCTCTCTTATTTGAAATTTCAGAATGTTAAGTCTAGTTTACGATGATATGAACTTGTGGTAAATGGTTGGAGTTTTGATTGTATAAATTACATAGCTTGTGGATTTATAAATGTTGTTCATGTTTGTTAAGTTGGCTTGGATTGCCATAAATGTGAATTATCGAGTGATGTGATATATGATTATAAACTGCATAGGTTTCATATATGTGAATTTGATAGAATGTTTTTCAGTGTCCTCAAATGTGTGTTTGGATCCTGGATTGGTTTGTGATGATGAAAAATTTTAATATCATGGATATTTTTTTGAGGGGCGTGACAGAGGTGGTATCAGAGCATAGTTTGAGGATCACTGAAATATTTGATATGTTGACGTGCAAAATATATTGAGGTCTAGTGAACTATAGTGATTGGTGGAAATTTTTTTTGATGTATTTTAGGAATCAAGGATGATGAGGTAATTTGGTCCTCCTACTTTATCTGGTTTTGATTAATTAAGTGTGATGAAAGGGGTAATCGGGGATATTTAAGCAATTGTGGGAATTGCTTTGGATGGTTGTGGAGGGTTAATGGATGGCTGTGGAAGGGCAGCGAGACGCCAAGAACGCTGCTCTGATACCAGGTGTTAGAACCCATGCAGATTCTAAACTTGGGGTTGATCTCTTTAGGGGATCGGCCTCCTTGGAACTCTATAGGGGTTCCTCCCTCCAAGTTGCTGCTCAAAGGCTGCAGAAAAGATTCCTCTATTGCTTATCAAAAGAGAAGGAATACATGGCTATTTATAGGGCTTCTAAACCCTAACTCCTAATAGGACTCCTACTTAAGACTCTTACTTCTAACCAACTCCTAGTATGACTCCTAGTCAAGACTCCTATTCCCTTACAACTCCTAATTCTTCTCTAAGAAAACACCTCATACATGAATGCCCCTCTCAATTAGGACTCTCCTAACTAGAGTCCTAACAGAATGTCCCTCTCAATTAGGACTCTCCTAGCTAGAGTCCTAACAGTTTTACATGAATGTCCCTCTCAATTAGGACTCTCCAAGCTAGAGTCCTAACACTCTGCCCGCCTTCGGCTGCACTGCACATACGCAAATCGAGGGCAACAACTGTTGCTGCCCTTCCTTGTTTTTGCGTCAATAATTTTGACATCAAAATTCTTCCTAAACACAACACACGCAGTTCAAAACCAATCATTCGCACGAACAACCTGGCTCTGATACCACTGTTGGGATATCTTGGGGTGACATCACATGCACAGCGGAAGAACAAGAAAACAAAATCCCCGATTCCCAAAAAGATGTTCGTCGTCGTGCGAAGATTGGTGCGCAAAATCCGCGAAACTCAAAACTACGTATAAAGTAGATTGTGTTACCAAGGGAGATCGTATATCCCTGTTTCCTTGCAGATCCTTAGGAGAGGGTGAAGGAGGTCAAGCGTCCACCTCTCTAGCGGTGATCCACACCGCAGGGTTGTGACGATGCTCCTCAAAACTCCAGGCCTGCTCTGAGGTGGAGAGGGAGAGGAGAATAGGAAAGGCAAGCAAAAGCTCTAGCCTATGAGGCTCTGAATCCCTCCTATTTATAGAGGTCCCCTATCAAACCCTAATGGGTCCTCCCCTAGTGGGTATTGGATCCGCATCCAATAAGACAAGGGCTCCTTCGGATATCTCATATCCAAACCTCTACTCATCGCAATGCCTACCATATGTGTGTGACCCTCTAGGCCCAATATCGAGCTAGCCGTGAGTCATACCCATCAGAACTCCTTCTAACTCAATGAATTATTATCTCTGTAATAATTCACTTGACTCATCGACTACGGACGTACTACGCCACTACGCCGTAGTCCCCAAACGATATAGGGGAATCCAATCCATTGGACCTGTCTGTCCTCAATTACCGTGTACCTATAGTCCCTCATCCATCTAATATCTCAGAGACCGTATATCGAGCATGGTGTTGTCAGACCCATACGGTTTCTACTCGACTCTCGCTCTAATCGAATTCTCCTAGAGAACTCTTTCTCTCTCAACCCGAATGACCCTGGCTAGGGATTTGTCTGAGCAAGAACACATGGGATATTCCTCTCATGACACCGAGAGTTGATGATCCTCTATCGACACTCAATAGCCCTCGTAAGGTCGACTACCACTCCTAATGACCAACTGTACTAGATCTGGGACAGCCAAACCTATAAGTCCGGTATCAAAGAGTGGAGCACTCATACAGGACATCCTTGGTGTCTCAAGTCTATGGACCAGATACACTACTAGGACTACGGAATCGCTGTCTGACAATAAGGCATCATCAACAATCCAGCATTCCGTAAGCGAATCAATCAGTGAACTCATTCTCCAATAAGCACCTGTACTGTATCCCTAGTGTCCCTACACGAGCAGCTATGAGACCAGCTGCATCCATCATATGGACGGGTATACAGCACACCAGTCTGTCCGGTTATCACGATGTCCCTCTCGAGTAACCTATGACCGGGATTATTTAGGATATGTGTTTAAAGGTGAATCGATCTCATTATCGTGATCTCATCACGATCCGATTCCCATTGCATAAATCCAAGGACATCACAATATATATATGCATTTATGCAATAGTTATAAAGTGATATACGCCAAAATATAATAAGCAAAAAGATTCTGTATCAAGTCACACGTGCCATCACTCACGTGATTGGCTTGCTGGGAACCTATGACTAGCAGGAGGAACTGCAAAAAGTACCTTCCAAAGAGGGTGACATAGAAGCTTGGAGAAGCTTCAGGTATATTCATGATCAGTCTCCATTTGTCAAACTATTATGATAACATTTGAGTATTGGATACCGATAGTGCTTATCATATATGCAATTCGTTGCAGGTTCTAACAAGGCCTAGGAGACTAGAGAGAGGTGAGATGGACCTCAAGATACGCAATGGAGCAAAAGTTGCTATAGTAATTGGTGGTGAGGTCACCCTACATCTGCCTGGTAGAGCTTTTATTGCATTAGATGCATGTTATTTTGTTCCTTCTATTATAAAAAACATTATCTCCATTTCATGTTTAATAGTCAATGGATATAAATTAGTTTTTGAGAACAATGGTTGTTCGATATTATTAGATGATGAGATCATTATGAAAGGAACATTGCATAATGGTTTATTTATGCTAGATACTACTCCACATATCATGAATGTAAGTGTGTCCAAGAGGAAAAGAGATGAGATGAACAATACATATCTATGGCATTGTAGGCTAGGTCACATCCATGAAGAAATGATTCAAAAGTTACTAAATGATGGATATCTAGATCCATTCGACTATGAGTCATATGCAACTTACGAGTCTTACCTTCGTGGAAAACTAACCAACTCTCCATTTAGTGGAACATGAGAGAGAGCCACTGAGCTGTTGGAACTCATACATAGTGATGTATGTGGACCCATGTCAACTCATACCATTGGTGGTTACTCCTACTTCATTACATTTACTGATGATTTCTCAAGGTATGGATATGTGTACTTAATGAAGTACAAGTCCGAGGCTTTTGAGAAATTCAGAGAATATAAGAATGAAGTAGAGAACTAGACTAGAAAGAGTATCAAGACTCTTTGATCAGATCGAGGAGGTGAGTACTTAAGTTCAGAGTTTACTCAGTTCCTCAATGACCATGGGATATTATCCCAATAGACACCTCAGCTCAATGGTGTGTTTGAAAGGAGAAATCGTATGCTATTAGACATGGTATGATCCATGATGAGTTTCGCTGACCTACCCATCTCATTCTAGGGATATGCCCTAGAGACCGTAGCTTACCTTCTGAACAGAGTTCCAACTAAGTCGGTAGTGTCTACACCATATGAAATATGGAATGGGAAGAAGCCCGATCTTAAGATTGTTAAGATTTGGGGCTGTCCTGCCCACGTTAAAAGACACAACATCAATAAGTTGGAATCGAGGATAGAGCGATGCAAGTTCGTGGGATACCCTAAGGAAACTTGTGGGTATTATTTCTACCATCTCGAGGACCAAAAAGTCTTTATAACTAAGAGAGCAGTGTTCCTTAAGAATAAATACATTCTTGGCGGAGACAGTGGGAGCATGAGAGAGTTGAGCGAGGTTGGAGAACCTAGCTCAAGCACTACTCTATAGCCCGAGTCTATTCAGGTACCAAACACACAAGTTCCAACTTTACGTAGGTCCAACAAAATATCTCATCCTCCTGAGAGATATGTGGGATATATTAGAGGAGAAGATGTTGAGGATATTGATCCTCGGACCTACGAGGAGGCTATTATGAGTACAGACTCCGGGAAGTGGCAAGAAGCCATGAATTCTAAGATGGATTCCATGTACTCCAACAAGGTTTGGAACCTAGTTGATGCGCCCGAGGGTATTGTACCCATCGGTTGTAAGTGCATCTTTAAGAAAAAGATCGGAGTAGATAGAAAGGTAGAGACCTATAAAGCAAGGCTAGAGGCTAAGGGGTATTGTCAAAGGCAAGGTGTTGACTATGACGAAACCTTCACACCCGTAGCAATATTAAAATCCATCCGAATTCTATTGGCTATTGCAGCACGCTATGATTATGAGATCTGGCAGATGGATGTGAAAACTGCATTCCTCAATGGAAATCTCAAGGAAGAGGTGTATATGATACAACCTGAGGGATTCGTGTCCAAGAACTATCCAGATAAGGTGTGCGGGTTGCTTAGATCCATTTATGGACTAAAGAAAGCTTCACGAAGTTGGAACATAAGATTTAATGAGGCAATCATATCTTATGATTTCGTTAAAAAAGAAGATGAGCCTTGTGTGTATAGGAAGGTAAGTGGGAGCGCTATCACCTTTTTGGTGTTATATGTGGATGACATCCTGATAATTGGGAATGACATAGAAATGCTATCCATAGTAAAGGCTTAGTTATCTAGACACTTCTCCATGAAGGACTTAGGGGAAGCATCCTATATCTTGGGGAAGCATCCTAAAGAAGCAAACTTGCTAGCTTGCTCATCTCAAAAGAGAAGTAAGAAGTGCATCTTGCAAATCTCAAGACGCACAAATGCAAACTTGCAAAATTTATAATTTTGCACATCATTAAAATTTATGATGATTTGGTGATTATGCATGTTCTAAAATGTTGTAAGATTCACTAGCTTGCATGATGTAGAACTTGTTATCTTGAACATCACCAAGAAGTGCTATCTTGCCTATCTCAAGAAGCAAAAATGTTAACTTGCACATCTAGCAAAACTTATATTTCAAGAAGCAAGAGTTACTTTCTTGAACATATCAAAATTGCTAACTTGTATGTTTTAAAATGTTGTAAAATTTTGCTAGCTTGCACTTTGCAAAGGAAGCAAAATGGCACTTCTCAAAAGAGAAGAAAGAGCTTGCTTGAACATCGCTATTTTGCATTTACTTTCAAAATTTTTGCTAGCTTGTATGTTGTAAACTTGCTATTTTATTACCTTGCATATCTAAAACTTGATAGCTCGCATGATGTAACACTTGCTAATTTTTTTAGCTTATAAATTGCATGATGATAAAACTTGATATTATGTTTTTCATGCAATGATTTGAACTTATATCTCAAACAATTGATAGTTGGAACTTCTCCTTTCTGTTGATGACAAAGGGGGAGAAATATGATCATGTTATGCATGATGACATGTTGCAAATATTCATGATGAAATTTAAAATGAATTGAATTCAGCTTGAATTTAAGGTTCTATCAATATGGCATATTGATAGGAGGAGTTTGTTTAAACTCTGGGAGTTAAGGTTAACTCCGTCATCAATTGGTTGTCATCGTCAAAAAGGGAGAGATTGTTGAATCTCAGATTTTGATGATGAAACCAATTGATAAGTGTTTATGATTTAATCTGTGTTTTGAGTGATGCAGGATGCTTCGATCAGGGAGAGACAATTAAAGTAGGAAGAATCATATTGGGCCAGAGGAAAATGTGCTAGAAGATTGGACATCAAGCCAAAGGATCGGTCGACGTATCGATAGAAGGCTTCGGGCCATGGATTCGGGCATCGGGCCAAGAAGAGTATATATTGCACCAAGGATATCGGAGTTGCGAAGGTCAACTGGCCGATTGGGCAATAGGCCGCAAGAGAGGATGATGCGCCGAAGAATCGGACGAAGCGTCGATGGACCAATGGCATGCCAGACAACATGATTCATGCTTAGTAATAATTGTGTAGATCGAAGTGTATTTTTGTGTGTGCAGGATTAACTATGATAGCAAGGCAAAAAGCAAAATGAAGTCCCGGAGTCAAAAATGCGATTTCGTTGGGAGTTCGCGAGTTCGTTAGAAGTCCGGACATTCGTCAAAAATTCTGCTGGAACTAACCGAGAAGTCCAGGAGCTTGCCAAAGAAGCTTATTGGAACTTGCCAAGAAGATCATCGTGAAGTCCAGGAGCTTGCCGGAAGTCCACCGGAACATTGCCGAGAGATCGTCGGAAGTTTGCCGGAAAGATCGCCAGAAGCTCGCTGGAAGAAATCGGACTTATCTTGCTTAGAATATGTCTTAGGAATCGTAGTTAGCACATAATTAGAGTTGGGATTGGGAGGTAATCCCATCAACTCTGTTAGGGGCTAACTGGGCTCAAAGTTGTGCTGGTTTGGGCTAGACTGAATGCTGCCAGTAATGGTACCACCCTTGTTCGGGGTGGTACCGCCCAGTACCAGATCCTACAACGGTAGTACCACCTAGGAACGGCGGTGGTACCGTCAGTACCCAGGAAACTTAGGATGAGACTTTTTTAGGCTCCAAGTTTGAATCAACTTGAAGCCTATAAATACCCATCTCATCCCTGATTAACACATACAAGCACAGAGAGTTTTAAAGTGAGAAAACACTATAGAAATCACTTAAGAAATCTCTCCTCTAGATCTAACTTTAGAATTCTATTTAGAGAGGAGTGTGCATGCTTGTAAGGGTTGTCTCCTAAATCCGGTAAAAGGAGAATAGGGGTGTAAGAAGGAGGTTGATCTTCACCTATTAAAGGAAGATCGATAGTGGATGTCGGTGGCCTCGATGGAAGAGGAATCGGCGAAGTGGATGTAGGTCACGACGACCGAACCACTCTAAAATCTGGTTTGCATTTTACTTTGTGTAATTTATCTTTACTATAAACCACTTTACCTCCTTACTTGCTTTACATTCAATACGCTCTTACTTTGCTTTCAAAGTTAAGCATTTTCAAAATCGGTTTTATCATACTAAGAGATTTTTTGGAATCGATTTGAAGACATATTTTACCGCTGCAGTAATTAACCCCCCCCCTCTTAGTGCCAACTCATTCCTAACAGATGCATGGTTTTGACATAAGAACAAATATTTGGACATGCTAATATAAAGTCAATCACACAAATTGAAACTAAAGAAGTTTAGATATCATGAAGAATCATTCAACATTATGTTCAACGAAACCATGCTTGATGTCTTAATGAAAATGTAATGATAATTTGAAAGCATGCTTAACGAGTTTATATTTCAAACTTATGCATGATAGTTTTCACGATTTTTTGAAAGATTGTTTTTTTTGTTAATGAATGATGCATGGATTTAAAAGAAAAGAGCATGCATGTATGAAATCAATTAATAAGTTGAAACAAAAGGGAGGAAAGCATTTTTCTTGAAAATTTTTCACTAAGAGACCAATAAAATTATTTATGCCATTTTGAATCTCTTGAAAGTAATGTTAAGATTTTGATGATTTTGATGATTTGAATTTGAATGAGTTTTATCAAAATCATGATCTTGGTTTCTTAGAATTACTTGATATTTTTTGAATCAAGATCTCTTCTTTGTACTCCTACGATTTTTTCTTGGTATTTTATTTAAAGAAGATATTTACTATATGAATCATCTTTTTTGGTATTCAAGTGGTCTTATTTTTCATGATATGATTTATTTATATTTATAGCTTATATGCCTTGAAATGATTAAAATATTTTACACTATTATGTTCTTCCTTTATTCTTTCTTATTTACAATGATAAAAGGGGGAGAAGTTATGATCATGCATGGTAGGATGTAACTTGACAAATTGATACTCATGATGTGAAATATTTATGATTTAGAATAATGCATGCAATACTTATGCTTTTTATTATGATGATATATGTGATGTATTGCATATGATGTGAATTATGATTAAAATTACTTTGATTTGAATTCAAGGTTTATCTCAATTATGGCATTTTGAAATAAGAATAATTACTTATCTTTGTCATGCTTTAAAAATTATTGTAAAAGGAAAAAAGAGATACAAAATTATATTCTTCCCTTCTTTTTGATAATGACAAAAGGGGAGATAGCTAGCTTGCACAAGTCAAGAAGATGCAAAAACTTGCTTGCTTGCACATCTAAAGAGAAGCAGAAATTGTAAACGTACATATCGCAAAAAGAGGCAAAACTTATTAGTTTGCTCATCTCACAAGCAATAGTGCTATCTTACCTATCTCAAGAAGCAAAACTTGCAACTTGCACATTGTAATAGGAAGCAAGAATCGCTAGCTTACACACTTCAACAAGAAAGCTATCTTGCATTTGCTTTCGAAATTTTTGCTAGCTTGTATGTTGTAAACTTGCTACCTTACTACCTTGCATATCTAAAACTTGATGGCTTGCAAGTTATAATATAATGTGACACTTGCTAAATTTGCTAGCTTGCATAATGATTAAACTTGAGATTTATTATGTAATGATTTGAAATATAATATCTCAAACACTTGATAGTTTGACTTCTCCTTTTTGTTGATGACAAAGGGGGAGAAGTATGATAATGTTATGTATAAGTTTATGATAACATGTTTCTTGGAGTTTTGAATCCAAGAGTTCTATCAATATGGCATATTGATACGGGGAGTTTGTTTAAACTCTGGCAGTTAAGGTTAACTCCATCATCAATTGGTTGTCATCATAAAAAATAGAGAGATTGTTGAATCTCGGATTTTGATGATGAAATCAATTGATTTGATCTACGTTTTGAGTGATGCAGGATACTTCGATCAAGGAGAGACAATTAAAGAAGGAAGAATCATATTGGGCAGGTGGAAAATATGTTAGAAGATTGGACGTCGCGCCGAAGGATCGGTCGACATATCGGTAGAAGGCTTTGGTCCATATATTCAGCCATCGGGCCAAGAAGAGCGGATATTACACCAAGGATATCGGAGTTGCATAGATCAACTAGCCGATTGGGCAATAGGCCGCAAGAGAGGATGATGCGCTGAAGAATCGAACGAAGCGTCGATGGACCAATGACATGCTGGACAACATGATTCATGCTTAGTAATAATTGTCTAGATCGAAGTGTGTTTTTATGTGTGTAGGATTAACTACAATAGCAAGGTATAAAGCAAAATGAAGTCTCGGAGTCGAGAACGAGATTTCATTGCAAGTTCGAGAGTTCATCGGAAGTCCGGACATTCATCAGAAGTTTTACCGGAACCAACCAAGAAGTCTAAGAGCTTGCCAAAAAAGCTCATCGGAACTCACCAAGAAGATCACCGTGAAGTCTAGGAGCTTACTGGGAGTCCATTGGAACATTACCGAGAGATTGTTGAAAGTTCGCCGAAAGCTCGCTAGAAGAAACCAAGACTAATCGGACTTGATTTGCTTAGAATATGTCTTCAAAATCGTAGTTAGCATATAATTAGAGTGTGATTTGGGAAGTAATCCCATCAACTCTGTTATGGGCCAACTAGGCTTGAAGTTAGGCTGGTTTGTGCCGAATTCAAGGCCCAACAAGGATGCCGAAGGCCTAGTTGACGGTGGCATCGCTAGGGCCTACGGTGGCACCACTTGGGAGATAGTGTCCCAAGATTTTTGGATGGTGGTGCCACCGGTAGTGAATGCTACCAGCAGTGGTACAGCCCCTATTAGGCGGTGGTACTGCCTAGTGTTAGACCAACAACGATAGTACCGCCCAATAACAGTAGTGGTACTGCCAGTACCCCGAAATCCAAGGATGAGACCTTTTTAGGCTCTAAGATTGAATCAACTTGAAGCCTATAAATACCCCTCTCATCCCTGGTTAACTTACATAAGTATTGATAGTAAAAAGGAAAGAAATGTTGCTGTAATCTTGTATGAACTCCTCTCAAAGTTCTAAGTGTTAGAATAGTTTGAGGGGTAAGTGGGGGTGTAAGGGTTATCTCTTTAACTCGATAAAAGGAGAAAGAGCTGTAAAAGGTGGTTAGTCTTCTCCTATTAAAGAAAGACCAATAGTGGATCCCAATGGCCTCAATGGAAGAGGAATCGGTGGAGTAGATGTATGACCGAACCACTATAAAAATATAGTTTGCCTTTACTTTGAGCAATTTACTTTTATAGCAAACTGTCTCTCCTCCTTACTGTGCTTTTACTATGCCTACACTCGCATACGCTTTCAAGTTTCTAAAATCGATTTTCAACATACGAAAGAATTTTTTAGATCTAATGTTTTTACAGCTACACTAATTCACCCCCCCCCCTCTTAGTGTTGACTCATTCCTAACAGAGCAAACCAATGAAAATGAGGTGGCGAACTATGCATTGATAGCTCTCAATGATGAGGTATATGACTCAACCAAAACCCTTTTATTCATAATAAATTACTTAATTTATTTCATGATTTATATGATGAATTTAAATTAGTTGGTAAGAAATATAAATTACTAAAAAAGGATTATGATTCTCTCTCTAGTAAATTTAAAAAATTAAAAAATGAGCATGACAATTATATGTTAACCTCTTGTACTAGATATGAAGAGTTAGAAAATTTTAAAATTAGAAACAAATCATTAAACATGATCCTTCCTAACAAAGGTCATGTATATAAAAAGGAAGGAATCGACTTTGTGAGTAGTAATACTCAACAAAAGCAAACTATATTTTTTAAAAGACCTATATTGCATGTTTTCTCTAAAATTAAATATATTTTTTTATGGTAAATATGGTCATTATGCTTATAAATGTTTATTTAAAAAATATAGCTCGCATAAATTAGTTTAGATTCCTAAAGAAACTATAAATAACTTAATACCAATAGTCAAAATAGGTAGATCTAATCATGAGGGACCCAAAGTTAAATGGGTACCTAAAGTAAACCCTTCTTTCTTATAGATATGTTAACAATAAAAAACTAGGAGTTGTTGAATTTTGGATTTTGATTATGTAATCAATTGGTAAGTTGTTTGATCTAATCTATATATTGAGAAAAGTATGCAGGATTAACTACGATAGCGGTAAAACATAAAGCAAATATTGTGCTGGAGTCAAGATCAAGATTTTGTGGGGAGTTCGAGAGTTCATCGGAAGTCCAGATGTTCATTGGAAGTTTTACCGGAATTAACCGAGAAGCCTAGGAGCTTGCCAAAGAAGCTCGTCGGAACTCACCAAGAAGATTGTCATGAAATCCAGAAGCTTGTCATGAAATCCAGAAGCTTGTCAGAAGTCCACCAGGAACATTGCCAAGAGATCATCGGAAGTTCGCTGGAAGATCATCGGAAGCTCGTCGAA
Organism: Musa acuminata AAA Group; assembly: GCF_036884655.1. NCBI lineage: Eukaryota > Viridiplantae > Streptophyta > Magnoliopsida > Zingiberales > Musaceae > Musa > Musa acuminata. The sequence goes on from NC_088345.1 coordinate 19,452,936, forward strand.
AGAACAATTGACATACTAGACCAAAGTTACTTAGTTAATGTCTTAAATTATCGTAATTAGACCTTAAGTTGAGTTAGGATCGGGAGGTAATCCCACTAACTCAATTAGGAGCCAATTGGGCCCTTAATAGAGCTTAATTGGGCTGGTTGAACAGCCTATTTAGCACCTGAAGTCATAGTCGACGGTGGCACCACTAGAACCGGCGGTGGCACTTCCTAGGACTCAGTCTCCCAGGTTCTTTGGGTGGTGGTACTGCCTAGACTAAGCAGTGGTATCGCCGGTAGTTAATGTTGTCAAGCGGTGGTACCACTAGAGCTCGGTCTTCGAGCTCTGTGTAGCAATCGTCTGCCCAGACTAAGTGGTGGTACTGCCTAGACTGAGAAGTAGTACCACCCAGTGTCAGTCTGTAGACGGTAGTACCGCCCAATAATGACGATGGTACCGCCAGTACCCCAAAATCCGAAGATGTGATACTTTTTTACTCTAATTTTGAAGCCATTATGGCTTGTAAATACCCCACCCTTTTCTGCATGAAAGAAAAACAAAAGTGTGAACAAAATATTGAAGTCTTGGGGTGTGAAAGTGTTATAAAAGTGAAAAGAGTCTACCTCCTCCCTTTGTAAGTGTTTTGATTATTCAAGAGAGGTGTGAGGCTTGTAAGAGTTATCTTCTAAACCCATGAAAAGGAAAAGGTGCTGTAAAGAGGTGGTTAGTCTTAGCCTATTGAAGAAAGACTATTAGTGAACACCGGTGACCTCGACGGAGGAGGAATCGAAAGTGGATGTAGGTCACAACGACCGAACCACTATAAATTTCAATGTACTCATTTTCATTCTACTTTTCATTACTACCATTACTTTCTAAGTTAATTGCTAGTTCATTTACTCTAAAGTTAAGCACTTTCCGAGATTGATTTTCAACAAACGAAAAATTTACAAAACTGATAATTTTTTCCGCTGCACTAATTCACCCCCCCCCCCCTCTTAGTGCCCCTCTTGATCCTAACAATTGGTATTAGAGCAAGGTCACTCTCGATTTGGTTTGAAACCCAAGAGCGATGGCATTTACCGACAACCAAGAGGGTCACTCAATTACATGTCCACCCATGTTCAATGGGACGGATTACACCTATTGGAAGACTAGAATGAGGATTTTTCTAATTTCTATGGATTTTGAGTTATGGAACATTGTGGAAAATAGCTTTCAAAAGTCTTCTCTTCCAATGAACGATTGGACTGAGTTGGAAAAGAAGATTTTTGCTTTAAATGCCAAGGCTGTGAATACCTTGTTTTACGCTTTAGATTAAAAATGAGTTCAATTGAGTGTCTATTTGTGAAACGATTTTTGATATTTAGCACACACTCGAAATCACTCATGAAAGCACTAGTAGAGTAAAGGAGTTAAAGATAAATCTTTTAGTTAATACTTATGAATTGTTTCAGATGAAGCCAAGCGAAACTATTATTGACATGTACACCAGTTTTATGGATGTTGTCAATAGTCTAAAAACTCTTGGCAAATGTTTTTCGAAATTTGAACTTTTTAATAAAATTTTGAGATCCTTTCCAAAGAATTAGGACCAAAAAGTAACAACCATTCAAGAGGCCAAGGACTTGAATGATTTTTCTCTCGAAAAACTTATCGGGTCATTAATGACCTATGAGATGACTTGCAATACTCATGAAGAGCTTGATAATAACCTTCCAAAGAATAGGAAGGATATGACACTAAGAACTCATGAATATCACTTGAAAGAAACTTCAAGTAATAAGGATTATGATGGTGACTTGGCACTCTTGACAAGAAAGTTTAAAAAATTTATAAAAATAAATAAATTTAAAAATAATACTAAAAATAAAATTGAACCCAAGAAAGAACAAATCATATGCTATGAATGCAAGAAGCCGAGACATTTCAAAAGTGAATGTCTCCAAGTAAAGAAGAAAGCACTCAAAGCAATATGGGATGACTCGAGCGATTCTGAAGGCGAAGAATAAAGCAACAAGGAGATCGCCAACTACGCACTGATGGCTATCGGAGATGAGGTAAGTAGTTCATTAGATGCAGATTTATCTTTCGATGAACTTTTAAATGCTTTTAATGAATTGTTTGATGAATGTAGAACTTTTTGTAAAAAGTATAACTCTTTGTAAAAGGAACATGCCATTTTAAATGTAGAATTTGAAAAACTTAAGTATGACAATCCTTCTTTGCCTCCATGTACTAAGTGTAAACACTTAGAGGCACTTATGAAGGAAAACTTGCTACTTAAAGAAACCTTAGAAAAGTTTGAGGTTGGTAGCAAGTCCTTGAAGATGATCATTGCCAATAAGGGGCACGTTCATAGAAGAGACGGAATCGGATTTGTGAGTAGGTCTTAGCAAAATCCAACCACTTATGTTAAAGGCCCTACCTTGCATGTATCACCCCACACCAAATGTAACTTTTGTTGCAAACTTGGACATGTTGCCTATAAATGTCCATTTAAGAGATATAGTCCACACAAATTGATTTTGGTTCCTAAAGAAACCATAATCAACTCGATGCAAAACTATAAGTTGAGTAGATCAATTTTTAAGGTACCTAAGGTCAAAATGGTTAGCTAAAAATCAACCTCTTTTGTAGAAATGTTTATCATCACAAGATAGGAGCAAGAGATAGTACCTTAATAGTGGATGCTCAAGGCACATGATTGGAGATCCATCTGAATTCTCTAAGCTTACTAGCCTAGATGAAAGGTATATCACCTTCAAAGATAAGAACAAAGGTAAAATCATTGGCAAAGGAACAATAGGTAACAAATCTAACTTTTTAATTAAAGACGTGTTATTGGTTGATAGCTTAAAGCATAATCTTTTGAGCATAGTCAATTATGTGATAAAGGATATGTCATTAGATTTGAATCTAATGCTTGTATTATTGAGCAACCACACAAAAACATCTCTATGATTGTCCTAAAACAAAATAATGTATACACCATTAACATTGATGACCTTTGTGATGAAATGTGTTTTTCGGTTTTGAATGATGATGCCTTAGCTTTGGCATAGGAGATTAGGTCATACTAGCATGAAGCTAATCTCTCAAATCTCATCCAAAGAACTTATAAGAGGTATTCCTAACATTAAGTTTGTTAAAAATAATGTGTGTGGTGCATGTCAACTACGAAAATAAATAAAAGATAGTTTCAAACCAAAGAATCAAATAAGCACCTCTAGACCATTGCAATTGATCCATATAGATTTATTTGGACTAATTGATACATCAAGCCTAGGAGGTAGCAAATACGCCTTTGTCATTATGGACGATTATAGTAGATACACTTAGATATACTTCTTGGCACACAAAAGTGATTGCTTTAAGTATGTTTCTAAGTTTTGTAAACTTATTCAAAAATGAAAAAGGCTTTATGATTTCATCGATTCGAAGTGATTACGGTGGCGAATTTCAAAACTATGATTTTTAAAATTTTTATGAATCTAATGGATACAACCACAATTTCTATACTCTGAGAAATTCTCAACAAAATATAGTAGTAGAAAGAAAAAAATAGAAATTTACAAGAAATGGCAAGAACCATGTGAAAAGAACATAGCCTACCTGTAACATCCCTCGTTTCCGAATGTTCGTATAAATTTCTAGTGATAATGTAAGCATCTATTTTAAATTGACAAAAGAAATAGAGTATGAATTAGAGGTAACTTATTTTTAAGATTTGGGAGATTTGTTCAAAAAAGAATCTAAGGACCTATATGTAAACCCTGAGGACCTAATCATGAATATAATAAAAATAAGGACTAAACTGCAAAATGCACAAAATAACGCAGCTGCTGTGTGGAAGAATAGAGAAAGAAAGAAAGAAGAAGAGAAAAGAAAGGGGGAAGAAGAAGAAGAAAAATTGGGGCTTTGAGGTTTCTTACTCAATCTTCTCAATTGGGGGTCAAAATTCTCAAAGGTAAGTATTCTAACCCCATCCTACAGAATTTTTAGTCTCTGTTTTATGTTGATTCAAAATAAACTGAAGGATTTCTATTTAGAAACTGATATGTTCTCTCCTTGGGCAAAGAACCATCGATTCTGAAATTTTTTGGTAAACTGACCCCTATATACAATTCCAGCTATAATTTTTAGTACGAAATGCAGATTTGAACAAGACCTTGTTTGTTTGAAATTAGACTCTTATATCTTTCTTTTGACACAAATTTTGAAGATTTTGAATACCGAATACTTACCCAAACGTCTGTTGCAAATGAGTCTATGAACGCTGCAAATCAGGGATTAAGATTTATGATCTTTTGATACTGAAATGCCTATAACTCCCTGTTGGAAATTCTGATTTGTACCAAACTGATTTTATTTGAGACTAGACTTAAAAATATTTCTTTTGACATATAGTTTGAGAATTTTAGAATCCAAATTCCTACCCTAGTATCTGTTGAATCCGACCCTATGTATTCTGCAAAACAGTGATTGTGTTTTGACCTTGGGTTACCAAATCAAAGGTAACTCCTTGTTGGAAACTCTGATTCATACGAAACTTGTTTCAATAGAAAATAGGTTGATATATCTTTCAATGACAGCTTTATTAAGGGTATTGGACCATAATTGATAATATGAAGTATTTGTTCTATGTGCCATTGGAATTCTGTCAGAAACGAGCTTTGGTCGATTTCGTGTATTCTGTTTCATTCCTTTGGATATTGAATTCTTCTAACCTTCTTATTTGAATTGAGCTAAATATGATTGCTTGGATTCCCTGTATACTCTTGCTTCCATTTCATTCCTAATATGAATATATTTGTGAGAGATTTGTTCCTTGCATCATATTGTCTTGAAAAGGCACATGTACGTTTTGTTGTTTCGCGTGTGCTTCCGATATATACTACTTATTGTTAAAACTGCCCTCTTGTACTCTGGTGTGTGGGATTGTCTGGACCTTTGCCAGAAATGGTAAAGGGTATGTGCTTATTGCCCGCTTTGTGGGATATTCTGGACCTTTGCCAGAAATGGTAAAGGGTATGTGCTTAGAGCCTGCGATGCTCTGCCAGCCCTCTCTGACTTCACCTAGACGTGGGTGGATGGAGCTCCCAGACGTGGGAGACTTTTGTCAGGTGGTCATTCAGAAATGGATGAATCACATTCTGACTGAGATCCCACTACACCTTCTATATGTTTGATATGACATCAAAAGTTTTGGTGAGTTGTTTCTGTTCATGCTCTGGATAAGAATGATATGATTGCAACATCAAGGACGATGTTTGAGCTTCTGTACGATATTTGTTTTTGATATGCTCTGAAATGCTTCATTCACTGATGATTTTGCTTCGAAATGTTCCATATGCCGTTGATATGCTTCGGAACATTTTATATGTCATTGATAAGCTCCGATATGTTTCCTTTGTTACTAATATGCTCCAATTACTCTATGCCCCATCTGTCAGGAACCAAATATGTAAGATTGAAAGGACAATTGTGTTTCTGCTCCTAATAATATTATGTCTACGAAATTGTATATTCTGCCTTATATTTTGAAACTGTATCTCTTTGGAAATTGTACTATTTTGATATGGATATGTTAGTCACTTGCTGAGCTCTTTATGCTCACCCCGTTTGTTGATAAATTTTTCAGGATAGCGTATTGCTTGCTTAAATGTTAAGATTGGGCTGAGGCGGTGGAAAGTTTAGAAGATTTTGGGCAGATTTTTGTTAGCATATGTGTATTTGTTGTATAAGATACTCTGCATCTTATGAAATGTGACGATGAATCTAAACCTGTGGATCTTGTGTAAGATAAAGGATCCCTCATGTATAGGATTTTGGAATGTTAAGTTAAATTCATGTAATGATATGATCTTATGGTAATCGTTGGTTTGGTGACTGCATAGACTTCCCCACTTGTGAATTTATGTTGTGGTTATTATTTTGATGAGTTGAGTTCAGATTGTATGAATTATCGAGTGATGTGTGGTATGTTTATGAATTGCACAAGGTTATGAATTTGTAGACTATAGAGATGAAATTTTTAATCTGAATGTTTTCTTAATGACCTCAAATGTGTGTTTGGATCCTGGATTAGTTGTGATGAAAATTTTAAATATTGTCGATATTTTGAGGGGCATGACACTACCCAAATATTTTTGAGCCGAAGCCGTTAATATGACATGCTATATCATGAATATGATTCTAGTAAGGCCATTACTATCCATAACTCCTTATGAATTATGGAATGATAAAAAACTCAATGTTTCGTACTTTAAAGTTTTCGGTTGTAAATGTTTTATCTTGAATGAAAAAGATACCTTAGGAAAGTTTGATGCAAAATCTGATGAAGGCATTTTTCTTAGTTATTCTTCTATTTCAAAAGCATTTCACGTCTTTAATAAAAGAACCTTGGTCATAGAAGAGTCTATTCATATTATCTTTAATGAAGTCTCCGAATTTAAGAAAAATGAGTTTGATGATGATCTTAATTTTGATGCTTTGAATTTAAATGAACCCTCTCCTCCAACTAGCAACTTGGATACATCTTCTTCTAAAACATCCTTACCCAAAGAATGGAAGTATGTAGATTCTTATCCTAAGGAGCTAATCATAGGAGATACATCAAAAGGAGTGCAAACTCATTTTTCTCTTCAAAATTTTTATACCAACATTGCTTTTCTTTCTCAAATTGAACCAAAATGCATTGATGAAGCCTTAAAAGATAATTCATAGGTTATTGTAATGCAAGAAGAGTTGAACTAATTTAAGAGAAATGAGGTGTGGAAGCTTATTCCGAGGCCAAATGACTATTTAGTTATTGATACTAAATGGGTCTTTAGAAACAAGCAAGATGAATTTGGTATCGTAGTTAGAAACAAGGCTAGATTAGTGGCCAAGGGTTTCAACTAAGAAGAAGGTATCGATTATGAAGAAACCTTCGCTCGTGTGGTAACATTAGAAGCCATAAGGATGCTTCTTGCTTATGCTAGTAGTAATAATTTTAAGTTATTTTAAATTGATGTTAAAAGTGCTTTTCTTAATGGTTTTATTTCTAAAGAAGTTTATGTTGAACAACCTCCTAAATTTGAATGTGATAATTTTCTAAATCATGTATTTAAATTAACTAAAGATCTTTATGGATTAAAATAAGCCCCAAGGGCTTGATATGAGAGACTTAGCTCCTTTCTTATCTAAAATAATTTCTCTAAAGGCAAGGTCGATACTACATTATTTATTAAAAATTTTAAAAATAATTTTTTTTATTATTTAAATTTATATTGATGATATTATTTTAGATTCTACAAATGAATCCTTATGCGAATCGTTTGCCAAGAGTATGAGCCAAAAGTTTAAAATGAGCTTAATGGGTGAACTAGCTTTCTTTTTGGGCTTATAAATCAAACACTTAGTGATGATATTTTTCTTAGTCAAACAAAATATGCATTAGACTTGCTAAAATAATTTAATATGAATAGTTCAAAGGCTATCAATACTCCTATGAGTACCTCCACTAAGTTAGACATTGACGAAAGTGGAGAAAGTTTTGATCAAAAAACTTATAGGAGTATGATAGGTAGTTTACTATACCTCACCGCAACTAGACCGAATATCATATTTTGCATAGGACTTTGTGCTAAGTTTTAATCTAATCCTAAGCTATCTAATCTTAAAGCAGTTAAAAGAATTCTTAGATATCTTAAAGGAACCACTAATCTAAGATTATGGTATCCAAAATCTGAAAACTTTAAATTAATTACTTATGCTGATGCAGATTTTGCTGGATGTATATTAGATAGAAAAAGCACATCTAGAACATGTCAATTCTTAGGTCATGCACTTATCTCTTGGTCTTCCAAGAAACAAAACTAGTTACACTATCTACGACCGAAACCGAATACATAACGGCAAGTGCAGGCTGTGCACAAGTTGTATGGATGAAAATATATTAGAAGATTATAGAATTTATCTTAAAAATATTTTCATAAAATGTGATAACATAAATGCAATATATTTAATAAAAAATCCTATTCAACACTCTAGAACTAAACATATTAACATTAGTCAACATTTCACAAGAGATCATGTTAATAACCATGACATATCTTTAGAGTTTATTGATACTAAACATCAATTAGCCAATATCTTTATAAAACCTTTAAATGAAGAACAATTTGATTTTATTAGGAAGGAGATAGGAATGTTAAATTGTCCGAATGTATGAACTTGATGTATATCTTTTCAGGACTTTCTTGATTTTTTTAAAGCTTTCATGAAATTATTTCATAAATAAGGCTTTCATAAAATCCAAAATATTAATCTACTTAGTATCAAATTTATTTTATACAAACTTAATGATGTTTGATACGCTTAGTCCTTTCACTTATGGAATTCATTGACAAATGCAATTCTCACGGATTTCACTTTTGTGAATTTTTAATGAAAAACAAATTTGATTTATAAAGTTTTATTCATGGATTTCTTTTTATCCTTTTCCATGAATTCTTCCTTATTCTTCTCATGAAAGAAGAATTTTATGAATTTTTAATGTGTAATGATCACTTGCAAGAATGGCGATTTGATTTCATATGAATATCTTGATCCGTTTCATGAATCCCTTCTCTTTGTTAAAATTGAAGCGTGATTTAATGAAACTCATCGTTTGATCTCTTTAGGGGATCGGCCTCCTTGGAACTCTATAAGGGTTCCTTCCTCCAAGTTGCTGGTCAAGGCTGCCAAGAAAGATTCATCTATTCCTTATTAAAAAAGGATGAATATATGACTATTTATAGGGCTTCTAAATCCCAACTCCTAATATGACTCCTACTCAAGACTCCTACTCAAATAGGACTCCTACTCAAGACTCCTAATAGGACTCCAACTCAAGACTCCTACTTCTAATCAATTCCTAATGCTTTACCAAGAAGCAACCTCCAAACTAATCCTATCCTTAGCCGACCTCTTCACCTCTTTAATAGGGATCGGCTAGGTAGGTTTTACATGAATGCCCTGTTAGGATCGGAGCGGCACTAAGAGGGGGGGTGAATTAGTGCAGCAGATTAAAATTTCGGTTTCGACAAATCTTTTGATACGATAAAACCCGAACTTGAAAAGCTTAACTTGAACGCGTGTTCGTAAAGGTATGCAGTAAAGGTAATGAGGAAATAAAGCACGTAAGAAGGTTTGTAGTAATGTAAATAGCAATAATAAAATACAAACCAGAGATCACGCCGATTTTAAAGTGGTTCGGTCAAATGAACTACATCCACTTGCGAGACCCTCTTCGATGAGGCTCCCACCTTCCACTAGCAAATCTCTTGAAGGGGAAGGGCAAATACCCCTCTTACAATTTTTTACAAGAGGTTCACACTCTTACAAATTTTCAGCAAGAAAGAAGGAGGTGAACACTCTAGCAAATTGAAAACAAGACTTGCTAAGACTTTTCTAAGACCTTTCTCTCAATCAATTGCTTCTCAAAAAGTTATGATCTCAGCTGAGAATTGAGGGGTATTTATAGGCTTCAAGATGATTCAAATTTGGGCTCCAAAATTTGAATTCTCTTTGGTTCCCAATGCTGGCGGTGCCACTGCCTGTCAGTGTCTGACACTGACAGTGGACTGGCGATGCCACCGCCCAGCCAAGTGGTGCCACCGCTTAGTTCTCGGGTTCTAGGCGGTGCCACCGCCTACACTATTTCAGCTCACTGGTTGGGCTCCAAACTTGGCCCAAACTAGTCTGAACTCGGGCCCAATTGGCCCCTACTTGAGTTATAGGATTAACACCTAATCTTAACCCTAATTAATATGCTAACTACGAATTTATAGACATTTTCTAAGCTATTACAAAATCCGCAAGTCAAGACTTTTTCCAGCGAACTTCCGACGAACTCCCAAAAACCATTCTACGGACTCCCGGCAAGCTCCTAGACTTCACGATTTGATCTTAGCGAGTTCCAATGAGCTTCTTCGGCAAGCTCCGATCTCTCTCGGCGAGCTCCGTGAACTTCCAACGAACCTTCCGGTGAGCTTCCGAAAAACCCTTCGGCAAGCTCCCTACTCATTCTCGACTAGTTCCGACAGTATTCCCGACGAACCTTCGGACTTTCGTCAAACTCTCGAACTCACAACAAATCCTCCACGCTTGACTCCGACACTTTGTTTTGCTTTATGTCTTCATCGTTATCATAGTTAATCCTGCACACACAAGCCAAAACTCTACTCCGATCTAGACAATTATTACAACGCGAATTGACATTCTGTTGCCCACCACGTCATTGGTTGGCGCTTCATCCGATTCTTCGGTGCATCGTCCTCTCTTACGGCTTGTTGCCCAATCGGCGGTTGACCTCCGCAACCCCGATATCCTTGGTGCAATTCCGCTCTTGGCCCGATGCCCGACGTCCGAAGCCTTCTGCCATCCAATATCCTAACGTGATCTCCTCCGGCGCAACGTCAATTCCTCCTGCGTTAACTGTCTAATCCTGATCGAGTAGACCTGCATCACTCAAAATGCAGTTAAACATATAAACACAATCAATTTAGTTTTATCAACAAAATCCGAGATTCAACAATCTCCCCCTTTTTGGTGATAACAACTAATTGATGACTAACGGAGTTAACCTTAACTCCCCGGAGTTTAACCAAACTCCCCCTATCAATATGCCATTGATAGAACACTTGGATTATCCCAAATCCAAGTAACATTCATCACATGTTATGAAAAACATTTAAACCATCATGTAAATATATATAAAATATTCAATTCAATGCATGAAGTCATCAATATACTTCTCCCCCTATGTCATCAACAAAAAGAAGAAGTAGCTCTAGCTATTTTAAAATATATTCAAGTTTTTATAACATGAAGCTAGATTTTCATCACAACATATAAGCACAAAAGCATACCAAGATTCTTAAGTTCAATCATGGCAATTCAACACTTGAATTTTTGTGCAAGATTGCACTTTGCTTTTCTTTGCAAGTAACAATATTTATGATGTTTGATATAGCAAATTTCTTCATTACAATTATCGAGCTAGCAAATTCTTTATTCAAGTGTGCAAGCTGGCAATAACTTTCTCCCCCTTTGTCAATGTCAAAAAGAAGGAGAGGAACCAATGATTTAGACTTTTACATCAACTTTGCATCAATCAATATTTCAATCATCACATGATGCATACAAGACAATAATGAAAAGAAATCATTTCATGAAGGATATCAATGTGAAAATTCACCAAGGATCACATGATACAATCGCAAATCATGATATCATTATGCGATACATCATGAGATTGATAATTTATCATATCAATGAAAGATATCAATTGTTAAATATGATATGATAATAGTCTCAAAAATTTTAATTTGCGATACATGTGATACATTGTAATACACTAAAAAATTTAATACGATGCTTTTAAGGATATCAACCTATTTTTGATACAAAGCATGGTAAGAGCAATTATATTGCAAGTTTTCTAAGTTTTATATTTTTTGCTTCTTTCGAGATAGCAATTCTTTGCTTTTCTTTAGATTGTTGCAATTTATTGATAGTGTTCATGATAGCAAGTTCTTTCAATAAAATGATCGAGCTAGCAAATTTTCCTTCCTTTGAAATATGCAGGCAAGTAAACTAACTCCCCTTTTATCATTATCAAAAAGAAGGAAGAAATCAATGGCTAAAAATTTTTAATTATTATACAAGCCATATTACAAAATCATTTCATGATATCAAGAAAATTCAAGAAGGACATGATTCATTCGATAAATCTTTTTAATAAAGCAAAAGAATTATACAACCAAGGATCATGATTAAAATATATCAATATCATAGATCAAGTCATGATTCATGATTCATTATAAAGCAAATTAATTTTCAATCATCACATAAGGCATTTAAAGAACTTTTGAAACATAGGAGAATGATTAATTTAAGCATGCAATGTTTCAATCAAATTCAAGTCATGAATACCAATACTTTCATATTGTGACTATCAATTCATGAATACCAAAAGATATTATTTGTGATTCTAGTTTTGCAAGATCAAGACTATGATTTAGATAAAATTCATTCAAATCAAATCATTAACTTGAAACTCATAATCAAGTCATCAAAATCAATTTCGAGATTCACAAATTATCATGAAATCATTAATCTTGATCAGATAGGAAAAATATTTTTTAAGTGATTCTTCTTCATCTAAGCATGCCTTAGTCTTTATATGCCAAATCAAGATAAGCATGAAAGTTCAAGACGTAAAGGCAAAATCTTATAAAACAACTCATCAAGCAAGATTTTAAACACCTATTTTCAAGCCATATAAAGAGTAAGTCAAAGACTCAATTATCTCATGTCATGAATTACAACAGGCATCTCAAATTATCAACATCACATTAAAAGGATATTTCAAAAAGATATATCGATAAGTGATTCATTTGTATCATTTCATTCATTCGAAAAATTCTCCTCTTTAGTAAATAAATTTAGGAGAACAAAATGAATTAAGGGAGATATAACATAATTGAAGAATTGAACATGATTTATATTTAAAATGTGTCTCATGTCATAAGTATGAATCAAGCATTTATGAAATTCGAAATCATCCTCAAAGTCATATTCAATAAATTCATATATGACAAGCATAGATTTATTGAAAAGTCGATAAGATAGAGGATCGCATTTTGTTTTTATAAATTTCTATTTATGTGATTTGCTTCTTATAGGCATGCCTTTACTTTTAATAAAACAAGTGTCAACATTTAAGATGAAAAGGTAAATTTCGTAAAATAAATCATCAAGCATATTATTTCAATCATTGTTTCAATCATCACTATAACTCATCATGCACAAAATGTAAAATCATCTAACATGATACAAACATTTGTTTTCAAAATATTTATCACTATTTTCATGTATGATAATAAATTATTCATGATACACATTATATGAATATATCATTACAATAAAAAGCAATTGCATGCATAATTTCAAATCATGATGGTATTAACTTGTCAAATTTCATCCTACCATTCATAATCATAACTTTTCATTTGTATGCATCAAAATAATATCAAGAGTATTTCATGCATAATTTTATATCACCACATAAGGAATATCAAGAAGAAAGTAATTGGGTGATGCGATAAACATTTCATGAATACAAGGAATTGCATAAAAAACATATCATGAAATATTAGAACATGTGAATACCAAAAGACATGATTTCTTTTTGAAAAAATATACTCATAATTAATCAAAAGAAAATCTTAGGAGATCGATTAATGAAAATATCTTGATTCATAATAAATCTTAATTTGTAAATATCACGGAATCAAGATCATGATTTTGGATAAAACTCATTCAAATTCAAATCATCAAAAATCATTTTTATGGTTCACAAAATTTGTAACATAAGTAGATTCATGATTTCATTAATAATATATTTTTCCTTTTTTAAGTATTTCATTTTAAGTGATTGATTTCATGTTAGCCTGCTTTTTCATTTATGTTAAATAAAAACATGCATCAACGTTTAGGATCGAAAAATGAATTTCATCATAAAACCATCAAGATCAATAGATTCTCAAAAATGAATTGTTAGGATCAAGAAAATCTGAAAATAAAATTTAACACTTTCATGCATTCGGACATGGTTTTACTATAGATTTTCAAATTCAATCATGAAGTTAAAAATGCTCATGATCATGGATATTTTTGTATCCAAAACACATAATTTCTAACATGTTATTAAGGCATGTAATAGTGTAAAATCATCAAGATACACATGCATGGATTAATCCTAAGCACTATCACATATCGTATAATTTTCATCCCTAATGTTGCATACATCATTCAACATTTCAAAACATAACATGCATGAAACCTTAGCAATATATTTTTCATGATCAAATTTTTAATTTTTCAAGATGCTAAAAAGAAAAACATGATATAATTTTTGAAAAATAATTTTTTATTTCCTATTCTAAATTAAGCACTCATAAAAGACTTCAAGTAATTTCAAAATAATTCAAGAGAGTTGAGTTACTTACCTTGTAGTCGAAGCCCGTCAAAGCCCAATTCGTCGTTTCACCTTTGGAAGTTCTTGATTCATCCTTGGTTGTCTTCCTCTTCTTTGGCCTCTTCCTCCGTTCAAGTTCATTGTTTATTTTAGATTTTTGTTTAATGAACTTATTAAGATTTAGTGTTCGAAGTTCAAGTTCATCATTGTCCTCATCACTTGAGTCATTGCTCAAGTGGTATTCATTTGTCCGGAGTTCTAAATCCTTCCTATTCTTTGGAAGGTGATTTTGTTCATCATGTTCATCATGTGCATTGTGCACCATTTCATATGTCATTAACGAACCAATTAGTTCTTCAAGTGAAAAAATATTTAAATCTTTTGTTTCTTGTATTGCGGTTATTTTAATATCCCACCTTTTTGGAAGGGATCTTAAGATCTTGCTTACGAGATCAAAATTCGAAAAAGATTTACCAAGAACTCTTAGTTTATTGACGACATCCGTGAAACGGGTGTACATGTCGCCTATAGTCTCGCTTGGTTGCATTCGAAAAAAACTAAAAATCATGCAATAAAATGATAACTTTCGAGTCTTTGACTCTACTAGTTCCCTCGTGCGTGATTTCAAGTGTTCGCCAAATATCAAAAGTCGTTTCGCATGTTGAAATCTGATTGAACTCATTTTTTTCCAAAGCACAAAATAAGGCATTCATAGCCTTTGCATTTAAAGAAAAATACTTCTTCTCCAAATCCGACCATTCGTTCATCAGTTTAGAGGGAAGTTGAAAACCGTTTTCAATAATATTCCATAAATCCAAATTCATATAAATCAAGAAAACTCTCATTTGAGTTTTCCAATAAGTGTAGTCCAATCCGTTAAACAATGGTGGACGAACAGCCGATAAGCCCTCTTGAAAGCCATGAAGAGTCATTTCTCTCGGGTGTAAATCTGAAATGAGAAATACCAGGCTCTGATACCAATTGTTAGGATCGGAGCGGCACTAAGAGGGGGGGGGGGTGAATTAGTGTAGCGGATTAAAATTTTGGTTTCGATAAATCTTTTGATACGATAAATCCCGAACTTGAAAAGCTTAACTTGAACGCGTGTTCGTAAAGGTATGCAGCAAAGGTAATGAGGAAATAAAGCACGTAAGAAGGTTTGCAGTAATGTAAATAGTAATAATAAAATGCAAACTAGAGATCACGCCGATTTTAAAGTGGTTTGGTCAAATGACCTACATCCACTTGCGAGGCCCTCTTCGATGATGCTCCCACCTTCCACTAGCAAATCTCTTGAAGGGGAAAGACAAATACCTCTCTTACAACTTTTTACAAGCGGTTCACACTCTTACAAATTTTCAGCAAGAAAGAAAGAGGTGAACACTCTAGCAAATTGAAAATAAGACTTGCTAAGACTTTTCTAACAACTTTCTCTCAATCAATTGCTTCTCAAAAAGTTGTGATCTCAACTGAGAATTGAGGGGTATTTATAGGCCTCAAGAGGATTCAAATTTGGGCTCCAAAATTTGAATTCTCTTTGGTTCCCGATGTTGGCGGTGCCACCGCCTGTCAGTGTCTGACACTTACAGTGGACTTGGCGGTGCCACTGCCCAGCCAAGCGGTGCCACCGCTTGGTTCTCGAGTTCTAGGCAATGCCACCGCCTACACTATTTCAGCTCACTGGTTGGGCTCCAAACTTGACCTAAACCAGTCCGAACTCGGGCCCAATTGGCCCCTACTTGAGTTATAGGATTAACACCTAATCCTAACCCTAATTAACATGCTAACTATGAATTTAAAGATATTTTCTAAGCTATTACAAAGTCCACAAGTCAAGACTTTTTTTGGTGAACTTCCGACGGTCTTCCGACGAACTCTCGGAAACCATTCTACGGACTCCCGGCAAGGTCCTAGACTTCACGATTTGATCTTGGCGAGTTCAGTGAGCTTCTTCGGCAAGCTCCGATCTTTCTCGGCGAGCTCCGTGAACTTCCAACGAACTTTCCGGCGAGCTTCCGAAAAACCCTTCGGCAAGCTTCCTACTCATTCTCGACTAGTTCCGGCAGTATTCTCGACGAACCTTCGAACTTTTGTCAAACTCTCGAACTCACAACAAATCCTCCACGCTTGACTCCGACACTTTGTTTCGCTTTATGTCTTCATCGTTATTGTAGTTAATCCTGCACACACAAGCCAAAACTCTACTCTGATCTAGACAATTATTACAACGCGAATTGACATTCTGTTGCCCGACACATCATTGGTTGGCGCTTCGTCCAATTCTTCAGCGCATCGTCCTCTCTTGCGGCTTGTTGCCCAATCGGCGGTTGACCTCCGCAACCCCGATATCCTTGGCGCAATTCCGCTCTTGACCCGATGCCCGACGTCGGAAGCCTTCTACCGTCCAATATCCTAACGTGATCTCCGGCGCAACGTCAATTCTTCCTGCGTTAACTATCTAATCCTGATCGAGTAGACCTGCATCACTTAAAATGCAGTTAAACATATAAACATAATTAATTTAGTTTCATCATCAAAATCCGAGATTCAACATGCCCCTTTCAATAAAACTCAATTAGGACTCTCCTAGCTAAAGTCCTAATAGATCCTTCCTCTTCAAATCAGCCTTGTTCTTAAGGTGGACGTTCCATGAATTCTGAAAATTTGATCTTCAAGTCATCATATTTCTCCCAAGTGGCATCTTCTACTAGTAGGTTCATCCACTGTATGAGCACTTTAGTAGTGGGTCGTCGTCATCGAGTCACGATCTATCGATCAATAATGGCACTCGGTTATGTCTGGAGTTCTCCTTGGATAGTCATATTTGGTAGATGGCTTTGGGTTGTCTCATTTTGTCCTAGCTTGAGCTTTAAACACGACACATGGAAGACTGGATAGATTCGAGAGCTGGCGAGTAAGTCCAATATGTATGTTACCACTCTAATACGCTCTAAAATTTGGTATGGTCCATAGAACCAAGGTGAAAGCTTCATGGATCATCTAGTCTAGATTGATGTTTGCTTGTATGGCTAGAGTCATAGAAAGACCCAATCTCTTACTGAAAATTCTCTTTCGTCTTTGTGTTGATCATATTATTGTTTTATCCTTGCTTTAACTACAGTGAGATTATCTTTTAGCAACTTCAGCATTTTATCTCTGTCCTGTAGTTTCCTCTCTGTCCTATAGTTTCCTATCTATTTGTTCTACTTTAGAGGTGCCCAACACATATTTTGGAATCATAAGGGGAGGTCAACCATACATAGCCTCAGAGGGAGTACATTTTGTGGATGAATGATAAGTTATGTTATACCACCACTCGGCTAAGGGAAGCTACTTTGTCTACTCTTTTGGTTGATCACTAGTGAAACATCTGAGGTATATCTCCAAGCACCTATTCACCACTTCAGTCTGGCCGTCGGTTTGTGGGTGATATATCGTACTCATTTTCACTTTAGTGCCCTATATTTGGAATAACTCTATCTAAAATCTGCTCATGAAGACCCTATCACGATTACTTACAATAGATCTTGGCATCCCATGTAATTTTATAATATTCTCCATAAAGATTCGATCAATACTAGAAGTAGTGTAGGGATTATGAACAACGCAAAAGTGAGCATACTTTGTAAGGCGATCCACCATGAGAAAAATTATACATTTTCCTTGTGATGAGGAAAGCCCTTCGATGAAGTCCATTGATATATCAATCCATATTGAGTCCGGGATGTATAAAGGTTGCAGCTTTTTGGGACTTGCCACTGTCTCACCTTTATGTCGCTGACATATATCACATTATGCCACAAATTTAGCAATAATATTTTTCATCCATACCCAATAAAAATTTTGCTTAATTCTCTTATAGGTTCTAAGGAACCCAAAGTACCCGGCCATAGGTGTGGAATGCATCTATTGAAGGATGATCTTTATGCAAGTAGAATTTGGCACAAGCACAATGCGTCCCTTATAGCGCAGTTCTTTTGAGTCCCAACTGTAATGAGCCACGGAGGTTGGTGTTTCCTCCAATTTTTTTATGATTTTATTGGTCTTTGGATCTTGCTACCATTTCCTTTTAATATCCTCAAGGAAGTCGTTGGTTGGAAGTGAAACGACCAAAAATTCAACTTGCTCGGGTAACCACGAAAGTGCATCTGTAACAACATTCTCTTTTCCCTTTTTGTAAGTTATTTCATAATCATATCCAAGAAGCTTTGTTACCCATTTTTGCTGCTTGGGGGAAGATAGCTTCTGCTCCAAGAAATATTTTAGGCTTTTATGGTCGGTCTTGATTTGAAAGCATCGCCCGATCAAGTACGGTCTCCATTTGATCACCGTATGCAAAATCGTGAGCATCTCCTTATCGTAAACAGTCATCCTGAGATGGGAAGGAGATAATGCCTTACTAGTATAAGCGAGGGGATGGCTATCTTGCTTTAGTACAGTACCAATTCTGACTCCGAAGACATCAGCTTCAATAACAAAAGTCTTGCCGAAGTCGGGTAGCACTAGTACGGGCATTATCATCATTGCAACTTTAAGTTCATCAAAGGCAGTGGTGGCTTTGTCCGATTATTGAAAGGCATCTTTTTTAGCAAGGAAGTAAGGGGTGCACTGATCTTTCCATAGGTTTTTACGAACTTACAGTAGTAGTCTGTTAAACTGAGAAAGCCACGTAGCAATTTTATGTTCCTCGAGGTCGGCTAGTTCTACATTGCTTCAATTTTGGAGGGGTTCACCACCACATCTTCCTCTGATATGATATGTCTAAGATATTCCACCTTCTGTTGAAGAAAGCTGCACGTCAATTTTTTGACAAAAAAAATATGTTCTCACAAAATCATCAAAACAAGTCAAAGTGTTGAAAATGACTTTCAAAAGAATGGCTGTAAATAAGGATATCGTCGAAAAAAACTAGTACAAACTTACAAAGATAATTCCGAGAAAAATATCATTCATAAATATCTAGAAGGTAGAGGGAGCATTGGTGAGACTAAAGGGAATTATCAAAAATTCATAGTGATCGTTGTGTGTTCGAAAGACGGTTTTCAATATGTCTTCTTCGCACACTCGTATTTGATGATACCCAGATCAAAGGTCTAGCTTTGTGAAGACTCATGCTTCCCTTAATTCATCAAGCAATTCATCTACTACTATAATAGGGTATTTGTCCTTGACAGTTAAGTCGTTGAGAGTTTAGTAATTAACGCACATTTGCCATATTATGTCCTTCTTTCATATGAAGAGTACTAGTAAAGAGTAGGAGCTGCAATTTAGCCGAATAACTCCTGTTTTGAGCATCTCTTTTACAACCCTTTCTATTTCATCCTTTTGGAGATGTGGATATCGATATGACTGAGTATTTGCTAGAGATTTGCCCGGAAGCAAAGGAAGTAGGTTTGGATCATGTCGACAGGTAAGAGGTAGGTTACGCGGTTCATGAAATATATCTGAAATTCAGCAAGCAAAGGAAGTAGGTTTGGATCTTCAAATTCTGTTGGCTCTTCCTTAGTTTGCTGCTTAAGTTTTATCAAAAAGCCGCTACATATTTTGTATAAAACCTTCTTCATTCATTGTGTGCAAATCATTGTTATATCACCCTTACGTTTCCCGTGCAGTATCACCTATTTTCCCTTACTATAAAATTTCATAATTAGTTTCAAAAAATTTTAGGAAACATCACCTAATACAATCAGCCATTCAATACCGAGCACAGCCTCATAATCATCAAAGGGAGGAGGAAGAAATATGCAATTATCTCTTGGTCCTACAACAACAGTTTCACCCGCAGGCACCTTTGATTACACTTCAAAATCCGTCCGTCGACGATCTTAACGTCAAACTTACTATAATTTTCGATAGGTAAGGCCATCCAGCAATGCTACTATGATAGTTGCTAATTCCAACCACAACCTTAGGGGGAGGCCCTTGTAGCTAGGAAGATAGGAAGGAAGAGAACTAACAAGGTGGCAGCAAGCTGCTACCACGAGTATCCTGCACGTTGTCCGCAAGAAGTCTGGGCAATTGTCACTTCTTATAAGCGTGGGCTATTCCAGCTATGAACTTGTTGTCGAACTCTCTCTTTCTCTCCTCTCTTCTCAACCACCAACACCTCTTCTTGGTGCTATGGAAGGAGCTATTTCTGTTTGAGTTTGCTGTTGCTAACTTCTGATGTCGAAGATGAAGACGAAGCTTACTAATCTTGGCTTGAGTAGGCTACAACTTGCTACTGCTTGCCCCCGCTTTTCTCCTTTTATCTCTCATCCAGAACCTAGACTCCAGATCAACTGGAAATATTGTAGAAGCCTGGTGTTCAAAGAAGAAGAGATGTTGGCATAGAAGAAGAGGCTTGCTATGGTTTGGAAGAAGAAGAACCTGTAGTTTGGAGGAGAAGGGGAAGAGCGACTATTGGATCTTGAAGAAGCTACTGATTTCTTCCTTTTGGCTAGAAGCTGGAAGACGAAGACTAACTGGCTTCTTGCTCTTGGCTAGAAGCTTGAAGGCTAGAGCTGATAGGTGAAGACTTGATGCTACTTTAGAATGGGTTTCAAGGCGGCGAGTATATTGCTTTGAGTATAATTTTTGTGATGGATAGGGAGATAGAAAACTCAAATGTGATAGATAAAGGTATATTAAAAGCTCACCAAGTATAACTCTTAACGGGATATAGATAGCACCACCCAAATGAATTAACATGGGATATGGGACTTGAAACAAACTGTTTTAAACAATTTACCAAAGAGATACAAAGTTTAGATGAGAAGATAGCACCTCTCAACAGAAAACAACTTGTATTCAAATCACTTGATTCTCTCAAGACTTATTATAGGACATCAATATCTATAGTGATTGATTTAGAACATCTCTCCAAGCTTTAGCATTACCCTTTCTTACATCTCAAGAGCAAAATAAATAAAAATCAATTATATTCTAGGATAGGTTCATACTTGAAGATTTAAGACTTATAGGATATTTAAATGTTGCCTACGACTAAATAAAGGTAAAAGAGAATTTTATCTATTCTCGGACAGAGCATTTAGCTTGACCTTTATTGACAAATATGAAGATAACTTCCTCTAGAAAAGTTTAAATTAAACTCTATCAAATGAATTAGATTCTTGATTCAATAAACTTTCCAATGATATATAGTTTTTTCTTGTAAGTATCTCAGAGTTAATCTCAAAATCAATTCAAACTCAGTTTTAATATTCTTCTATGGATAACTAAGAGACCAATGTGAGCACTCTAAATTCTTTAGAGTCATTATATAGAGACCTCCTATATCAATCTCCCCTAATTGAAAAAAAGAATCATCCTCCTTTTTCATGATAAATGGATAGGCCAATAACATTGAAAGTATTAGAGATACCATAACTATTTGGTAAATCAATCTTATGTACGTTTTCACCAATAAGTTGAAAGACTTTGAAATGGCCATCAGCTTTGGAATTGAGCTTAGTATATTTTCCTTGAGGAAACCACTCCTTCCAAAGAGGAACTTAAACAAGTGTCTTCTTGAAATTCAACATGTCTTCTATGTTTGTTGTCATTATGCATTTACTTCTCATTTTGTTTGTAAATCCTTTCTTGAACTTGTTCATACATCTTCTTAATGTTTAGGATTCTCTGCATCTGTACTAAAATGATAAGTAACATGAAGAGGGATTAAATCCAAAGGATTTATGAGGTTTTGACAATCAACAACTTCAAACGGGATATAACTAGCAGTTTGACTAGTAGACTATTACAAGCAAACTTTATTTGAGGCAAGATAAGATCCCACTAACGAATGTTTCTACCCACCCATGTAGGTTCATAGAAGATTTTCTAAGTTTTGATTGATATTTTTGTTTGACCATCAGTTTGCGGATGATAAGAAGAGCAAAAAGAATGATTTGTACCTAATTTTCTCTAAAATATTTGCCAAAAGTGTTAAGAATTTTGAATCTTGATTGAAAATCATATACTTTGAAATCTCATGGAGTTTCATAATCTCACAGAAGTAAAAATCTAAAATATGAGATGCATTTGATGTTTTATTAGATTGAACAAAATACATTATCTTAGAAAATCGATCCACCATAGACCATGAAAACATCTTTGTTTTTCTGAGTTTTAAGTAAACCAACAACAAAATCTAGACTAACGTTCTCCCAAGAAACATTAGTAATTGGTAATAGAGTATATAAGCTAGTATTTTACTTGTGAGATTTTGCTATATGACAAACTTTACAACAGGATGTACCTCCTCACATCTTTTTTCAATTTTGGCTAATAAATATTTTCTTACATGAGCACCAAATTTGTATCTCTTCTAAAGTGTCCTCTGAGCATGAGCTTTTGTGATGATAGAATCCCTTAAAGAATATTGAGGAACATATAGATATTGGTTTTGAAGATATATCCATCATGAAATAGAAAATTATCATGAGAATCACTTATACATTTCTCCCATATTTTTTTGGAATAAGGATCATCTTTCTAGTGCTCTTTTAAGATTTCAAACCCCACTAGTTTTACCATCAACCGGGTGAATGAAGAGTATTTTCGATTTAAAGCATCAACAATAATATTTTGCCCACCAAAATTGTCCTTGATAGTAATATTATAGGAAAAACTCAACCTATGTACTATGCTGCCCGCTAAGTTTTTGTTGGTTGTTGAGATATTTTAAAGCTTCATGATCAAAATAAAAAACAAATAACTTCCATAGTAGGTACTGACTCTAATGATTTAGAGCTCGATGAACATCATAGAATTCCTTGTCATACATTGAGAAATTATAATGAGATTTGTACAACTACTTACTAAAGAAGATTATTGGTTTATCTTGTTGACTAAGGATGACACCAACCTCATGTTGAAAGCATCATACTCAACTTCAAAGACTTTATCAAAATTTGACAAAGAAAGAATAGGAGGATTAATTACCTTGCTTTTGATTATGTCAAAACTCTTTTTTGCTAAACATTCAGTGATTGGTGTCAAAATTGGGCTAAACCCTTTAATAAATCGATAATAAAAGGATGTAAAATTATGAAACTTCAAATGTCAAGCAGTTCTTTGGGGTAGGCTAATCAAAGATAGCTTTCACCTTATTGGAATCCATCTTGATTCTATCTTTTGATACAACATAACCTAGAAATCCTATATTTCTTCAAGTTAGCATACAACTTTTGTTCTCGTAAAGTATTGAAAACTTTACAAATATACTATAGATGTTGTTCCTCATTCTTGCTATAAATAATAATGTCATTGAAATATACAAAAATAAGCTTTCCAATAAATTACTTAAATATGTGATTCATGAGATGCATAAAGATGCTAGGAGCATTAGAGAGGCCAATATGCATTGCCATCCATTCATAGAGACCATCTCTTCTTTTGAAATCTATTTTCTGTTCATCACTTGGTCTCATGTGAATCAGGTGATAACTACTACAAGATCCATCTTAGAGAATATAGTTGTTCCAAGCAATTGGTTGAGTAAATTATCAAGTCAAGGAATTAGAAAGCAATAGTCAACAATGATCTTATTTATAGTTCTATTATCCACACATATTCACTAAGATCCACCCTTTTTGAGAATGAGGAGAGCTAGTATTGCTCAAGGACTCATCTCTGACCAAAGCTTTTGCGAAAAGCTCGTATATTTATCTTTATAGTTCGCTAAAAGCTTTACTATCAACCTGAAAAGAAATTGGATCTAAAATCTATTTTTAGATATTTTATTGATTATCAATATGAGAGATACTAATTTTATTATCCTAATCATAGTACAAGGATTATAGAATCTAGTAATTTAAGATTTCTAAAAATTGATAAAATCAATGAGAGTGAAAATTCACGAATGATCAATTTTGATATTCAGAAGATACAAGTTGATACTCCTATTTGAAAGATTATTATCCTCACACCTCCCAAAATAACATATTTAAGAGGTGTGAACCTATTTTAAATTAAAAAAAATTATGATTCGCCGACAAAACAAACCCAAGATGCAAGATAATATTATTTGAGAACACTAAGAGCATTAATCACTCATATCTATAAAACATATGTAGTTTATAGTCATTCAATACAATACTTGATAACTCTATAAAACCTAAAGCCAACTCAAAATCATTAACAACTACATATAAACATACAAGAGTAAGAATTAATACAATCATAAAATCAACCATTTACCACAAGTTTATATCATCATAAAACTTCAACTTAACATTCTAAAATTTGAAACATAAGAGATCTTTTAACCTTTACAATATACATCAATTCAAATTTGGTAATAGCATTTCATTATAAGCAAAGTGTACTTATACAACAATAATATCATGTCAAACAATCAAAGACTTACCAAAATCTTCTAGCATCCACTACCTCTACCCAAACCTAATATTACGATGATTTACAAGCTAACATAAAAAAAATTATAAGCTAACACTACCTTGGGCAGTGTTATTACTACTAGATAGTATTCTGCCAATGGCACTACTAGATCTAGCAATGCAATTGCTAGATGCCCTTTTTTTTCTAACCAATGTCATAAATGTTGAATCTTGGATTTTGATGATTAAATCAATTGATATGTTTGTGATCTAATCTATGTTTTGAGTGACGCAGGACTAGCTTCGATCAAGGAGAGGCAAATTGATTGAACTAGGAAGAATCGGATGTTGGGCCGGAGTTGAACATGTCGGGAGATTGGACGTCGGGCTAGAAGATCGGTTGACATATCAGTAGAAGGCTTCGGTCCATGAATTCAGGCATTGGGCCAAAAAGATCATATATTACACTAAGGAGATCGGAAGTTGTGGGTATCAACATACCGATTGGACAATACACCAAAGGAGAGGTTGATGCGCCAAAGGATCGGATGAAGCACTGGAAGAACCAATGACATGCTTGACAATAGAAGATTCGTGCTTTGTAATAATTTGTCTAGATCGAGTTAGTTTATATCGTAATTGGGTTGGTTTAGAATATAATTAAGTCAACTCAATTAGGGGCCAACTAGGCCTTAATTGGGACTGTTTTGGGCCAAGAGAATGGCCCATTTAGTGACCCAAAAGTTGGGTCAAGCGGTGGCACCGCCAATGGCTTAGTCTTCGAGACACAATCTCCAAGACTATGTCAAGCGATAGTATCACCAAACTGGGCGATGGTACTGCTAGTCTAGGTGATGGTATCACCCAAACACAATCTCCTAAACTGTGTTAGGCAATGGTACTGCCAGACTGGGCTGTGGTACCGCCTAGTGTTAGTGTTGCAGGCGATGGTACCACCCAACATAGGTGGTGGTACCACTAGGACCCGAGAAACCCGGGATGAGACCTTTTTTTACTCCAATTTTAAAGTTATTTGGGGTCTATAAATACCCCAGTTATTTCTACATGGAGATGCAAGAATTGAGCATGAAATTAAGTTGAAAGGGGGGAAAAAATACTTGAGAAAAATTATGTAATCTCTCTTAGAATTTAGAGTCCCTTCTTCCTAGTATTTAGAAAGTTCTTCTAAAGGGAGAAGTGAGGTCTAAGAAAAAGAGATTGTAAGGGTTGTCTCCTAAACCTGTGAAAAGGAGAAAGAGTATAAAAAGGTAGTTGATCTTCGCCCATTGAAGGAAGATCGTTAGTGGATGCCGGTGGTCTCGATAAAAGAGGAATCGGGAGTAGATGTATGTCACGACGACTAAACCACTATAAAACTCTATTGCATTTACTTTAAGCTTTTTACTTTCATTGCAAACTACTTTATTTATTTATTTGCTATGCTTCCGTATAATTTCAAGTTAACATCTTTTCGATCGATTTTCATAATACAAATATTTCAAAATCAATGTGATTTTATGGTAGTACTAATTCAAACCCCCACCCCCCCCACCCCCCCCACCCTCCCCCCTCCCCCCTCCCCCGTAGTGCCGACTCGATCCTAATAATTGGTATCAGAGCCATGTTTTTCCTTGTTTGGTTTAACACCCAGGAGAAAGGACTCTTTTCGGCTTTCAAGAGGGTCACTCTCATTCGTTCTCCTATGTTCAATGGGACGGACTATACTTATAGGAAAACTCAAATGAGAGTTTTCTTTCTTTCAATGAACTCGATTTATGGAATATCATTGAAAATAATTTAGAGAAGAAAACTTTTTCTTTAAATGTAAAAACTATGAATGCTTTATTTTGCGCCTTAGACAAAAATGAATTTAATCATGTTTCTATTTGCGAAACCATTTAATACACTCTTGAAATCGAAAGCACTAGTAGAGTTAAAGATTCAAAAATTAATCTTTTAATGTATTATTTTAAATTATTTCGTATGAAGCCAAGTGAAACTATTATTGACATGTCACCCGTTTTACAGATATTGTCAATAGTTTAAAAGCTCTTGGTAAATATTTTTTGAATCTTAAACTTGTTAATAAAGTTTTACGATCTCTTTCTAAAAATTGGGATTCAAAAGTAACTGCAATACAAGAGACAAAAAACATAAACAAGTTTTTACTTAAAGAACTTATTGGGTCATTAATGACCTATGAAATGACATACAAGGCACATGACGAACTTGATGACCATGAAAACAACCTTCCAAAGAACAGGAAGGATTTGACACTTTGAATAATAAAATACCACTTGAGTGATAACTCAAGTGATGATGATGATGACCTTAAACTTCTCACAATAAAGCTTAAAAAGTTCTTAAAACAAGAATTAAAGAATAAAAACAAACTTAAAAAGGACACAACTACTTCCTATAAACGTAAGAAACTTAAGAAACTGGGACATTCCAAAGATGAGTATATAAAAATGAAGAAGAAGTTATCAAAGAAAAAGGAAGCACTCAACGACGAATCGAGTGCATCCGAAGATGAGGACAAACCAATAAAGACCATATGACCTTTCACAACAAGGTATGTAACTCACCCAAAATATATTTGCCTTATTTTGAAATAACTTGATGCATTTCATGAGTTGTTAGTTTAAAAAAATTATATATAAATTATTAAAAAAATTTATCATGACAATTATATGTTGATAAAAGAATAAAAATGTTAAAATTAAATGTAATTCTTGTACACCAAATAAGATTAATTCTATGCATATTTTAAGAAGCAATAATATGTATCTTAATGATTTTCATATTGCTTTTCGATTATAAATTAAGATGCATGTTTTGTTTATGATAAAAAAACAAGGACATGCTTGTATGAAATCAATCACATGAATTGAAAAAACTAAAAAGTACATTTTAAAAATTTCTCAATCTTATTGATTTTTTAATAAGAAATTGATAAATCTATTTATGTTATTTTGAATCTCTTGAAAGTGATTTTGATGATTTGACGATTTAAATTTGGATGAGTTTCATCTAATCATGATTTTTACCTTGATTTCTTGATATTTATAACTTAAGATTTATTCTATATGAATCAAGATCTTTTATCTTCTATGTTTCTTTTTGCTATCTACTATTCAAATAAATCATGATTAGTATCATTGTTATGTTTCTTCTTATCGTTTACTAAGGAGAAAAATTTTATAAATGAATCATGATTTTTCTTGTGAATTCTTAGAATTATAACATGAGATTTTTTATGAATCAAGATCCTTTACTATGATTCTTCTTTTCGCTATTTGAATCATCCAAAAAGATTCATAAATTTTCTCTTGATTTTTCAATATTCATAATTTAAAATTTGGTTCATAACTCCCTTGTATTCATGAAGTGTATATCTCATCACCCAATTAGTTTTTCTTGATATTCTTCATGTGATTATATGAAATTATGCATGAAACACTCATGATCTTATGTTGATGCATACAAATGAGAAGTTATGATTATGTATGATAGGGTATAATGTAATTTGATATTTTGATGCCATCATTTGAAATATTTATGATTTGGAATGATGCATGCAATACTTATGATTTTTTTATGTTAAAGTCAACAATTATCAGTTTATGAAATGATACCTTATTTTAATATACTATATTAAAATAAGAATGATAATTTATCTTTATCATGATTTGGAAATTGATGTAAAGGGAAAAGAATAACATTATATTCTTTCCTTCTTTTTGACAATAATAAAGGGAGAGAAAGTCTTACTAGCTTGTGCATTATAAAAATTAGCAAAAAGGTGCTTAGCTTACACATTGTAAAAAGAAGCAAAAAGTTGCTATACAAAGAGAAGCAAAAAGTTTGCTAAACTTCACATTCTAAAAAAACTTACTATCTTGCGCATTACAAAGGAAGCAAAAATTGCTAGCTTAAATATTACAAATTGAGCAAAAATTACTAGCTTGCACTTCTAAAGAAAGATCTCGCTAGCTTGGATGTTCTAAAGTAATGAAAATTTTGCTAAATTACTAAGCTTGTATATCTCTAAAAATTGCACTTCTCCTTTTTGTTGATGATAAAAGGGGGGAAGTTATGATGACGATTATGCATAGAATGATGTATTGAAATTTTGATTATGCATGATTTTGTGATATCATGGGCTTGAATTCATGATTAAAATTGCTTTACCTTAAATTCAATTTTAATTTAAGGTTCATCTCAATTATGACATATTGATAGGGAGAGTTTAATTTTAACTTTGTCATCAATTGGTTGTCATCATAAAAAAGAGGGAGATTGTTGAATCACAGATTTTGATGATAAAATCAATTGATGTGTTTGTGATCTAATCTGTGTTTTGAGTGATGCGGTATTAGCTTCGATCAATGAGAGACAAATTGATTGAAGCAAGAAGAATCGAATGTTGGGCTGGAGTTGAACATGTCAGGAGATTGGACGTCGGGCCAAAGGATCGGTCGACGTGTCAGTAGAAGGCTTCGGTCCATGAATTCGGGTATCGGGCCAAGAAGATCGGACATTGCGCTAAGGAGATCAGAAGTTGTGGGTGTCAACATACCGATTGGTTAATACGCTAAAGGAGAGGATGATGCACCAAAGGATCGGACGAAGCGCCAGAAGAACCAATGATATATTCGACAACAAATGATTTGTGCTATGTAATTTATCTATATCAAGTTAGTTTATATTGTAATTTAGTTAGTTTAGAATGTAATTAACCCAACTCAATTATAGGCTAACTAGGCCCGAATTGGGGTTATTTTGGGCCAAGAGAATGGCTCATTCAATGACCCAAAAGTTGGGTCAGGTGGTGGCATCGCTAGTGACTTAGTCTCAAAGACACAATCTCCAAGATTGTGTCAAGCGGTAGTACCGCCAGACTAGGCGGTGGTATTGCCCAGTGTTAAGCGATGGTACTGCCCAAACACAATCTCCCAGACTGTGTTAGGGCAGTGGCACCTCCTAGTGTCAGTACTATAGGCGGTGGTACTGCTAGGACCTAGGAAACCTGAGATGAAACCTTTTTTAGCTTCAATTTTGAAGACATTTAAAGTCTATAAATACCCCAACTACTCCTGTATAGAGATGCAAAAATTAAGAACAAAATTGAGTTCAAAGAGAGGAAAGAATACTTGAGAAAAATTATGTAAACTCTCTTAGGATTTAGAGTGCCTTCTTCGTAGTATTTAGAAAGTTCTTTTAAAGGGAGAAGTGAGGTCTAAGAAAGAGAAGTTATAAGGATTGTCTCCTAAACCCGTGAAAAGGAGAAAGAGTGTAAAAGGGTAGTTGATCTTTACCTATTGAAGGAAGATCGTTAATGGATGTCATTGGCCTCGACGGAAGAAGAATTGGGAGTAGATGTAGGTCACAACGACTGAACCACTATAAAACTCAGTTTATATTTACTTTAAGTTCTTTACTTTCATTGCAAATTGCTTTATTTACTTATTCGCTATGCTTTCGCATGATTTCAAATTAAAATCTTTCTGATCAGTTTTCATCGTATGAAAATTTTAAAATCGACGTGATTTTACGGTAGCACTAATTCGCCCCCCCCTCTTAATGTCGACTCAATCCTAACAATAAATAAGGCTATTGTAACCTCATTCAAGTATGTTTAATAGGCCTATTTCTCATCTAACATAATCAAATTATTTTTTACCCAAGAGTTTAGTAAAAATATCTTACTAATGAACTCTAAAGATATATCAATCACATGATTACTAATATGATCCTTGATAAAATAATATCTAATGTCAATATGTTTGGTTTGAGAATGTTGAATAAAATTTTTTATCAAGCAAATTATATTAATATTATTATACTTATATAAATTTTTTTTAGTCAAAGTTCATAGTCTTCTAAGGTATATTTCATCCAAGTTACATGTGTACACCTATCATAATGTATTTAGCCTAGCAATAAATAATGTGATAGAATTATATTTCTTGGATGATTAAGAAATAAGTGCATCACCTAACAATTGATAAGTTTTAGAAGTATTTTTTCTATCTATTATATATCTCACAAAGTCAACATCAACATAAAAATATCAAATAAAAATTATTATATTTGGTGAGCATAATCTAGAAAAGATGTTCATTTTAAGTATCTAAAGGATTTTTTTTATAATATTAAAGTAAAATTGTTTAGGATTTGATTCGAATTGTAGCACAAAACTACTGAACATAATATTAGGTTTTGTAGTAGTGAGATATAATAAACTTTCTATCATGTATCTACAATTCTTTTGATAAAAAAGTTTACTACCATTATTAATATTTAATTTTATGGATATACTCATAGTGTATTGATGGCCCTAGAGTTATTTATGCCAAATGTCTTAAGTAGGTTCCAAGTATACTTATATTAATTGATAAAAATTTCAACTTTAGATTATTTAATCCGTAGAGAGTTTTAAACAATTTGTAAACATGATCCATATGAAATTTATTTTTAAATCTGGATGGTTGTATTTATTTCAAATTTATTTTTAAATTTCTTTCAAACTAAAATCATTAAGAAAAATATTTTTAATATCTATTTGAAAATGCTTAAAATTTTTAAAATAAGCATAGGTTATTATGGCTTAAGTCTAGTAAAGATTTTTTTATAATCTATATCTTTTTCTTAGTTAAAACCTTTTACCACTAATATAGTCTTGCTTTGAACTATGACACCTTATTTATCTTACTTATTACAAAGGATTTATTTAGTGCCAACTATAATATGACCACTAAGTGTAGGAATAAGCATCTAAATACTATTTCTCTCAAATTGATTTAGCCTTTTATGCATCACTAAGATTCATGAGTTATCTTGAAAGTATCATTAATATATTTAAACTTAATTTGAAATGGAAAAGTGATATTTGCATAAATATTTTTTTTGCAAATAATGAGTCTGAACACATTTTGATATATCCTCAATAATTAACTCATTAGGATATGCATCTATATATTTTTATTTGTTGGGTAAGGTTCTTTTGGAAATAGATTTTGAGTAGAATCATCATTTAAATTTAATTTTTGAAGTTTAAAATAATCATCATCATATTCAATTTTTTTAGATTGAGAAGATACATAAAAAATAACATGAATAGATTCTTTAATAATTAATTTTTTTTTGTTAAAAACTCTATAGGCTTTAGTATTATAAGAGTATTTAGGAAAAATGTCCTCATTAAAGTTCATAACTCATAAGAAGTTTTATGTAAATGAGGCTTTATAAGTATCCTATTCATGACAAAGGATATTTATAATAATACTAAGTAAACTATGACATAGTTATGTTAATAGTTTCGATCCAAAAATAATTAAGTAAACTATGCTCATTGAGTATGGTCATAGCTTAAGTTTTTTGTTCTTTCTATCAACATATCCATCTTGTTGGAGAAATTATAGTCATACCTAATTAATTATAAATTTTTAAAAATTATAATTTTGAAATTTATCATCATTATCACTTCGAATATATGAAAGCATAAAATATTTTTTATTTTAGACTTATTTATAAAAAATAATAAAATAATTAAAATAATTATTTTTATGTTCTAAAACGAATATTGAAGTATATCTACTATAGTCATCAACAATCATAAATGTATATTTAATATCTCCTAGACTTATGATATCGATTGATCCAAATAAATCAATATGAATTAGTTATAGTGGTATATAGGTATTTAGTTTTTGGGTTTGAAGCAACTCTTTTTATATTTTTCTTGTTGACATACATCATAAATGTATATTTAATATCTCCTAGAGTTATTTATGCCATATGTCTTAAGTAGGTTCCGAGTATACTTATATTAATTGATAAAAATTTCAACTTTAGATTATTTAATCCGTAGAGAGTTTTGAACAATTTGTAAACATGATCCATATAAAATTTATTTTTAAATCTTGATGGTTGTATTTATTTCAAATTTATTTTTAAATTTCTTTCACAATAAAATCATTAAGAAAAATATTTTTAATATCTATTTGAAAAGGCTTAAAATTTCTAAAATAAGCATAGGTTATTATGGCTTAAGTCTAGCAAAGATTTTTTTATAATCTATATCTTTTTCTTAGTTAAAACCTTTTACCACTAATTTAGTTTTGCTTTGAACTATGACACCTTATTTATCTTACTTATTACAAAGGATTTATTTAGTGCCAACTATAATATGATCACTAAGTGTAGGAATAAGCATCTAAATACTATTTCTCTCAAATTGATTTAGCCCTTTATGCATCGCTAAGATTCATGAGTTATCTTAAAAGTATCATTAATATATTTAAACTTAATTTGAAATGAAAAAGTGATATTTGCATAAATATTTTTTATGCAAATAATGAGTCTGAATACATTTTGATATATCCTCAATAATTAACTCATTAGGATATGCATCTATATATTTTTATTTGTTGGGTAAGGTTCTTTTGGAAATAGATTTTGAGTAGAATCATCATTTAAATTTAAATTTTTAAGTTTAAAATAATCATCATCATATTCAATTTTGTAGATTGAGAAGATACATAAAAAATAACATGAATAGATTCTTTAATAATTAATTTTTTTTTGTTAAAAACTCTATAGGCTTTATTATTATAAGAGTATTTAGGAAAAATATCCTCATTAAATTTCATAATTCATAAGAAGTTTTATATAAATGAGGCTTTATAAGTATCCTATTCATGACATAGGATATTTATAATAATACTAAGTAAACTATGACATAGCTGTATTAATAGTTTCGATCCAAAAATATTTAAGTAAACTATGCTCATTGAGTATGATCATAGCTTAAGTTTTTTGTTCTTTCTATCAACATATCCATCTTGTTGGAGAAATTATAGTCATACATATTTAATTATAAATTTTTTAAAAATTATAATTTTGAAATTTATCAGCATGATCACTTCGAATATATGAAAGCATAAAATCCTTTTTATTTTAGGCTTATTTATAAATAAAAATAATAATAATTAAAATAATTATTTTTATTTTTTAAAACGAATATCGAAGTATATCTACTATAGTTATCAACAATCATAAATGTATATTTAATATCTCCTTAACTTATGATATCGATTGATCCAAATAAATCAATATGAATTAGTTATAGTGATATATAGATATTTAGTTTTTAGGTTTGAAGCTACTATTTTTGTATTTTTCTTGTTAACATACATCATAAATATTATCTTTAACAAACTTATTTTTAGATACTTGATTTTCAGATTTAAAATTATTTTTGATATATTTTTTAATTAGTATGCATCACAAATATATATATAATTGGTTCGATAAGTTTAACACGCATAATCTATAATATTTATATACCAATATGTCAGACAAGGTTCGGTGTCCCAAATTAGATTTAGGACAAAAGACCTCTGGGTGGACTTTCGTACGTGAACCTCTAACTCAGCACAGCTCATCCGAGTTGACGCTTGACCATCGGAATTCTAACCCGACAGTAGTAATAAAATTCAGCAGCCGATAGCAACGTGTCAAAACCTAACCTCATGCTGCATCTTCCATCGGATTGAAGTTTCTTCCGCAGGCGACGCTGACGAAAAGACGCGTGCAGGGAGTCTTCATTTGATAGGCCAAAATAAATAAATAAAAGTCACATTTTTCTTGTCAAAGTCGTCTTTGTTGTATCCTAAAGTCAATCTGTTCGTTTGGACCAGACGCTCGTCGAGCAAAGAAAAGGACGGAAGCTTTGTGGCTACACTATCAAGAACGACCGTGGCATGTTCAAGACGTATGTGCCATATCTTTTTTTTTTTTGCAAAAGTCAGTCTGATTTTTGATAGGTTTAGGTCCAACCATAATTTCGCAAACTCAAAGACAAAGGTGATGGACCATATAATTACGTCCAAATCTGAATCTGTTTTCTTCGAAGAGAAAACTAATAAGACGATATAAAAGGGGTGGATGATTTGTCTAGAAAAATCTCATATTTTAGGTTATCTGATTGTGTCATATGTATTAGTATTTCTCATGAAGAATCATTACTTTCTTTTAATTGCTTAAAGATATATTTTGTTAGAAATAATCAGTTTTCTGTCACAATACAATCGACTAAATCAAACCGGAATGGTTATAACGTCTCTGAACAAAGTTGAGTGTTTTAATTCATCGAACCCCAAAAACACTATAATCCTATCAAAAAAAAATTTATATTTCATATTTTCTTATTATTATTCTTTTAAAATTAATAGAAATTAATATTGTAAAGTTCTTCAAAAGGTATAATATAATTTTAAGGCCCAATAAGGGGGGAAAAAAGATTTTTCTTATTATTAATTCTGAAATATATGAAAACATTCCTAAGTTTTATCAAGAGCACTAAGGCTGTCATAAAATTACTTTATAAAATCTTAAAATTTATAATGAAATTAATAATTAAGATTTACGAGAATTTGAATTAATTCAGACTCACTTACGGTGTTCTTAAACAAAATTATAAAATATAATAATTCCATAAAATAATATTATAATTGGGTAGTGCTTCACCCTTATTTATTATCATTCTTTTGTGATAAATGAACTCTGATCATCTTTTATTGCACCCATTTTTAACATATTTACTTTAAAACCATATGAAATCTTCATTTATAGACCTAAAATAAATGAGGAAAAAAGCATTTTTGCCTTTTTATTTATTTTAAAATGTATCAGAACCTTCTTAATTTTCATCCAAAACCACATAAACTCTAATAAAAGTCATTTTATGAAATATCAAAATTTGTAATAAGGTTGATAAAGAAAGTTGAAGATTTATACAACCAAGTATGGCTTGGTCACAATGATTTTAAGTAGAGTTATAGTATTTTGGTATATCAAAAAAATATAGCCACAGGATAGATAATATTTCATCCATTATAATTACTTTTTAGTAAATAAACATATATATATATATATATATTATAAGATTTCCATTAATATATATACCTAAATTTAAGATTAAGTGAAAAAATGATGTCTTATTATCCCTTATTATAAAATATATCAAAATAACCCTGTTTTTCATTCAAAATCATTTAAGACATCTCAACAAGAAATTTTATAGAATCACAAAACTTATCATAAAATTGATAATTAATATTCATAAGAACTTAAAGTAATTGAACTTCAATTACAGTATTTTTAAAATGAAGTTATATTGTTTTAGTTATCAATTAAAAATATTATAAGCCCATTAAAAAAAATCAGATTCGATCCACTGAAATAAAACATCATAACTTTATTTAATCAAAAACTATAAAGATATTTTACAGGAAATGTGAACTCTTTACACCAAAAGGTGAAGATATAAGACAACATAAAAAAAAAAATCAAAAGATGGGAGTTTTTGCAGAAAATCACCAAAAAGGTTGTCAACACCATCTTATCTACCCCGTAGACTTTCTCATGCTCTCGATCCATATGGCCAACAGGTCTCTTATTCAACTCTTTAGAACGATATCATTCATGTTCGTGTAGTACATACAGTCTGTGTAATGTTATCATCGAAGTCTTTTTGACGACGTTAGTCTTCGGGCCCCATCAGAATCGTTGGCCCGTTTCACATTATATATATATATATATATATATATATATATATATATATATATATATATATATATATATATATGTGTGTGTGTCCTATTCATGCACGTTTTGAATCATAAATTATCTCCCACAGCGCTTCACGATGTGGTACAAGTGTCTTTGCATGATTGGAAGAAGGGCGTTTTTCGTACGATGCAAACTGTCCGTTTGGTGACCACGTGCTTCGTCTTCTCGTCTTTCACACATAGTAAACGTCAGCGACAATAACCATTAGTGTTACTGTTAACAATGCCAAAGTAATACGAGAGTTCATTGCGTTCCCATGATTTGGGTAAGCACGAGGCCGATGAGTCATTCACACGTTAATTGCTTGATGCCACAGGCTCGGCAGCGTTCCTGTGAACTGAAAGCACAAGTCAAGTCAGATGAGATGTGAATGTGGTTCAGCGTGAAGCCGCCGACATCAACTCGATAAGCACTTGATGACCGAGGGAAAGAAAAAGCCGAGTGACAAGGGGGATGGTGTCCAACCACTAATTGTGGGGCACCCTCAATTGAAATTGAAGTTGACTCGCATTTCCAAGTCACCGAGAGGTTGGACTAGTCGAATCAAGTTGCACATCATGTGTTGTCTGAATTGACGGGGCCGACCCCGTCAACTCAAGTTTTGTGGT
The DNA here is from genome assembly GCF_036884655.1 of Musa acuminata AAA Group. NCBI lineage: Eukaryota > Viridiplantae > Streptophyta > Magnoliopsida > Zingiberales > Musaceae > Musa > Musa acuminata. The sequence continues at coordinate 19,489,502 of NC_088345.1, forward strand.
CAGCACGAACCCCCGCAACGCGCAGACTAGTAACATCCAAGTATCTTTTTTGCTTCTTCAATGTTGTTGTTCTATGTGAGCAAGCATTGCCCTGACAAACACACACACACACACCTCACCGTTCATCACTGGAGACACACTGTCTTCACTCTGTCACGCACCTCCCCAGCTCAATGATCTCAATCTACGAGTGCAGCTCATGATGGTGGCCAGCTCCGCTTCGGTGGTTTATCCTGGCTGCTCTCCTTTGCCGACACCATGTGGTCATTCGTAGAAGAATTTTCTCTCCCTCCGTTTCTCCAGTCTGGAGGAAACAACAACAGTGACTCAATTTGTGCCTATGACCCTGTATAATTTCTTGATGACCACTACCTCTGTTTGTTCTATAAGTTGACTGGAGCACGGATGGATGTCGTTAGTGTTTATCGTCTCAAAACATGAGAAATTTGTGAGAAGCAGCAATTGACAGACAGGAACTTCTCCCTCATAAATGATTTGCCTTTTTCCGTTGTGGCTTGGTAGTAAGTGACTTGAGCTCTGTTGTGAACATGAATCTTCTCTCTCTCTCTCTCTCTCTCTCTCTCTTCCCCACAGACGCTATCAGATCCCGTTCAGACTAGCATGAATCACGAGGGTGGAATCACTCGCCTTCCTCTCTCGTTGGTGACTTGGGTTGGAGAGGGTAATGGTGGAGGGAAAAAGGAAGCGCGTGATGATGATACCTGAGCTTTTCACATGCAACATCATGCCCCGTGCTATGTCGGGCACATCGTTTTGGCGTGGTGCAGCCGTCGTCTGCATCCTTTGGTCCCCTTTCCCCTCCCCCCCCCCCCCCTCCCCCCACCTCCGCCATTGATTTGATGTTGCCTGTCTCAGTTAATTTAACCAAACCTAGAAATCATTGTATCCACTCTCCTGCTTCGATGTTTCATTCTTCTGTTTGCTCGATCCTCTCTTCAAACTTGGCAACGAAGCAAGTGGAAATATTTCATGGACCGACAAAGATGCAACGTTTCCATGCCCCCAGCCCACTGTTCAGGTGTTTGCATGAATTAATGGAACGTGACAAAAGAAGAAAAGCATTGCATGGATCACCACAAACAATTACATCACTCAATATATCGTAGTATTTTCTGGTGGTAGTAGGAAAGCCAGTGGCACGCCACCTCTTGCTCCATATTACTTATCATTTGTCTCAAGATATAAGAGAGAGAGAGAGAGAGAGAAAATCCGTCCAACTTTCTGTTTGGACTTTGATAGTGATAACGTGTACTCATATATATAATTTATTTTTTTCTTATAAATAATTTATATTTTATTTTAGTTTTTAATACCAACCTTATTTTTCTCTTTGACTTTATTCTTGGATCCCATCTCATTCATTCATTCATTCGTCAGTCTCAGGTAAATGAAAGAGAGGGGAAAAAAAAATGCGCGTTTCCTGCAAAGTTGTTTCGGTGACAATTAAACTATGGTCCGTCTGGCTATACAAAATTGTCAAGGGAGGCCCCTAAACCTTCCCCGCTTTCCCTACATATACATCTCTCTTTCTCCGTTTGTTTTGGACTTCGCACGCACTCGCTGTAGTCTCTCCTCTGCTTCTCCGCTCGAGAAGAAGAGGATATGAAACGAAACAGAGCAGAGGTCGCGCCAAATTTCGAGGTTCTTCCCGCAGCTCCCGCCAAGGCCCAGCGGCGGACGCAGGACTCGGCAGTCCACAGTGCGGGAACGAGGGCGAGGAAGGCCGCGGCGGTGTCGACGGAGAAGCCACGTGAAGCTCGCGGAGAAGACGAAAGTCTGGCCAGCGGCGTGGCGGAGGCTTCTCCACCACTGGCTGCTGCGGTGGTGGCGAAGGAGGAGGAGGGATCTGCGGGGTGGGATGGGGCGGCGGAGTTGGGCGGTGGGAACGGCTGGTGGTGGTGGTGGGGGTGCGTGGAGGAGGAGAAGCTGTTGGGTTGGTTTCCCTTTGCGAACGAAGACTTCAACTATTGCGAAGGCAGTGGAGGGGGAGAATTAGGAGATCTCTTGTGGGAAGAGGCGGACCATGATATTTGGCAGCTGCAGCACATACACGAGATCCCAAACACCACCAAACAATAGCAGAAAGACGGGCTTTTTCGGTTCTTTCAGTATGGAATGTACGAGATACACTGGGAATGGGATCCAAATGGTCGAAGCTAGTGAGAAGAGTCGCCGCTGGGGAGGGATTAAAGGAGCCTCCTTTATTTGCCTAAGACGCCTTCTGCTGTCAGAAAAAGGCGTGATTTCAGGGTGATGTTACTTTGGTTTCTCTGTTCCTCTTCCTCCCAGTTGTTCATGTCTCTCTCCTCGCTGAAGGGTGAAAGGTCGTTTTTCGGGTGAGAGATGACCACAATGTAGCTGCTGTAGTATCTGGTACTTGGAATGCTATGTGATACTTGTCCTACAACGGTGTCGTTTAATGAGATTTTGCCGACTTGGTTTGCTGTGGAGGACCCAATAAAGCTAATTAGCAATACGAGTAAGGAGTGTTGCTGTGTTACATTTGCTGCTCAAATGATTTCTATCCCTCGAGAGTTTCTCGGTAGAGCCATCATTGGGTCGGTCAAAAGCGATTGACAGCGTGATTAATGGTGAATTTGGCTTCGGAAATCCATCTGGCACTATCATCTGGTCATGTGAGTCTGTTGCATTAGCCGTCTCTTGGATTAGGTAAGCGATCTCTGCCCCTTCGTGTATGTCATGTGCTCATCTCGCATGTTAGTTTTGTCTTCAACATACCACGTAGAACACATTCCGCTCGATGTTCTCTAGATTCAAAGATATCTGGGTACTTCTATGTGCTCACTGATTCAAAGATTCAAAGACTTGGCACCAAGGTTGAATCTGGTCCTTCATGACCTTGTATTAATGGGACGAATTAATTTTCTAGAAAAAGTTTCTTATTTTTAAAATTTAGTAACCCTTTTCCAAAAATTTCTACAAAGAATCCTAAATTATCAAAATGATAAAATTATCCCGTTCCAAATTGAACCAAACCATTTAAATAAACTGGTTGAATCAATCCAAACCTTGGATCGATTTAAAATATAATATTAAATAATTTATTAATATTTTTTTTATTTTTATTTTATTTTTATATTAATAATATATAATTATTTTTTAATTTATTTTATAGTTAATTACATTGTTTTTAATTATTTCTTGTATTTTGTTATTTTTATAATTTAAAATACTTTTAATAAACTATTTAAATATTATTGATTTTAAATTAGTGGGTTTGGTTCAATTTGAAAAAGAGAGAAAGGAGGTAGCTTTTCAGAGAAAAAGATAAAAAGTGGCTGAGGTTGCCTTTTTGTCATTTGAAAAATTGAGTTCAACGTGAGAATGTTTGAAAAAGGGGGCGATAAATGAGAATTTCATAAAATAAGAGATATATATATTTTTTTACAAGGTTTACCCCTATATATATATATATATATATATATATATATAGCAATTTTTTTTATGATACCAAATTTGTTGGGGGTTCAAAATCTTAATTGATAAATTTTGTAACAAATCATTTGGGGTCTAAAACCTCATCCGATTAATAAAATACACTTATGATCAAAATTTATCATTCAATTATTACATCTACATAATTAGAGGGATCACAGGGACTCTTTGATCAAAGAGTTATGTTACTTATTTGTTGCCTGTATTAACTTTATTATCCTCGTTATTAGTTGCATCAAAAAGATTTAGATTGCTTGCATAATAGTCTTTTTTACTGGTTGCATGATCAGAGGGATTATTTTATACGAGTTAGACAACATCTCCGGGTGTTTATACTACTTCCAAACCCCTTTTTCTAGCAAAAGTTATTTATCTCCGATTTATTATACAAGCAAGACAAATACATGCATTTTAACCGGACAATTTTTAAGAGATTATGGCCTGAGAATGAGAGGAACAGTTCATGGTTGTGATGGGTGACATGAGAGTGCTTAAGAAGAACTCAAGAAGACTACTTGAAAGAAAATTCAAGTGACGAGGACCAGAACGATGACTTGACACTCTTGATAAGAAAATTTAAAAAAATTCATAAAAAAAATAAATTTAAAAATAACTTTAAAAATAAATTTGAATCTAAGAAAGAAAGTTATATACTATAAATGCAAGAAGTTAGAACATTTCAAAAATGAATATCCCCAAGCAAAGAAGAAGTAACCAAAGAAGAAGAATACTCTTAAAGCAACTTGGGACGATTCAAGTGCATTCGAAGAAGAGGAGCCAACCAACACTGAGCAAGTTGCTCACTATGCACTAATGGTTATCGGAGATTAGGTAAGTAGTTCATTAGATGCAAATTTATCTTTTGATGAACTACTAAGTGCTTTTTATGATTTATTTGATGAATGTAAATTAGTTAGTAAAAAATATAAATTGTTAAAAAAGGAGCATGCCTCTCTTGTTAGCGATTTTGATAAACAAAAAATTGAGCATGACGATAGTTTAGCTCATTACACAAAATGTAACGAATTAGAAATGCTTAAAAAGGAAAACTTGCTACGAAACCTTAAAAAAGTTTGAGGTTAGTAAGAAGTCCTTGAACATGATTCTTGCTAATAAGGGTCAAAGTTCATAGAAGAGGCGGAATCGGATTTGTGAATAGCTCTTACCAAAATTTAACCACATTTGTTAAAGGCCCTACCTTGCATGTATCACCCCACACCAAATATAACTTTTGTTGCAAACTTAGATATGTTGCCTATAAATATCCACTTAAGAGATATAGTCCACATAGATTGATTTAAATTTCTAAAGGACTCTTAAATGACTCAATGCAACATGATAAATTGTATAGATCAATTTTTGAGGCACCCAAGGTCAAATGGGTATATAAAAATCACCATTTTTTATAGAAATATTTATCATCACAAGCTAGAAGCAAGAGATGGTATATTGATAGTGGATGCTCAAGACATATAATAGGAGATTCATCTCAATTCTCTAAACTTACTAGCATAAACGAAGGGTATGTAACATTCGTAGACAACAACAAGGGTAAAATCATTGGCAAAGGAACCGTAAGTAACAAATCCAACTTTTTGATTGAAGATGTATTATTGGTTGATGGCTTAAAGTATAATCTTATGAGTATTAGTCAATTGTGTGATAAAGGATACATCATTAGATTTGAATCCAATGCTTACATCATTGAAAAATCACACAAAAACATATCCATGATTGCCCTAAAATAAAATAATATATACACTATTGACATTGATGATCTTTATAATGAAATGTGTTTTTCGGTTTTGAATGACGATGCTTGGCTTTGGCATAGGAGATTAGGTCATATTAGTATGAAACTAATCTCTTAAATATCATCTAAAGAACTTGTAAGAGGTATTCCTAACATTAAGTTCGTTAAAGATAATGTGTATGATGTATGTCAACTAAGAAAATAAATAAAATATAGTTTCAAAACAAAGAATCCAATAAGCACATCTAGACCATTGTAATTGATCCATATGGATTTATTTGGACCAATTGATAGATCAAACCTAGGAGGTAGCAAATACACCTTTGTCATTGCAAATGATTATAGTAGATATACTTAGACATACTTCTTGGTACACAAAAGTGATTGCTTTGGGTATTTTTCTAAGTTTTGCAAACTTATTCAAAATGAAAAAGGCTTTATTATTTCATCAATTCGGAGTGATCACAGTGGTAAATTTCAAAACTGTGATTTTTAAAATTTTTGTGAATCAAATGGATACAACCATAATTTCTCTACTTCGAGAAATATTCAACAAAATGGAGCAATAGAAAGAAAAAATAGAAATTTACAAGAAATGACAAGAACCATGTTAAACGAACATAGCCTACCCAAATATTTTTGGGCCGAAGCCATTAATGCGTCATGCTATGTCATGAATAGGGTTTTAGTAAGATTATTACTTTCCAAAACTCATGAATTATGGAACAACAAAAACCCCAATATTTTATTTTTTAAAGTTTTCAGTTGTAAATATTTTATCTTAAATAAAAAAGATGCCTTAGGAAAGTTTGATACAAAATCCGATCAAGAGATTTTTCTTGGCTATTCTTCTAGTTCAAAAACCTTTCGTATTTTTAACAAAAGAACTTTGGTTATGTTGAATCTCGTATTTTGATGATGAAACCAATTGATAATTGTATTTATGTTTTAATCTGCATTTTGAGTGACGCATGATGCTTCGATCAGGATGAGATAATTAAAGCAAGAAAAATCATGTTGGGCTGGAGGAACATGTTAGAAGATTAGACGTCGGGCCGGTGGATCGATCGACGTATCGACAAAAGGCTTCGGACCGTGGATTCAAGCATCAGGCCAAGAAGAGTGGGTACTACGCTAAGGATATCGGAGTTGCGGAGTCAACCGGCCGATTGGGCAATAGGCCGCAGGAGAGGACGATGCGTCGAAGAATCGGACGAAGCGTCGAGGGACCAATGACATGCCGGACAACTTGATTAATGATTAGTATTAATTGTCTAGATCAAAGTTTGTTTTACATATACAGGATTAACTATGATGGCAGTAAGACATGTAGTAGGAGTTGCGCCGGAGTCAAGACCATGATCACCTTGGGGTTCGAGAGTTCGACGGAAGTCTGAACGATCGTTTGAGGTTCTATGGGAATAAATCCGAGAAGTCTAGGAGCTTGCCAAAGAAGCTCGTCGGATCTCACCAAGCGGATCATCGCAAGTCTAGGAGTTTGCCGGAAGTCCGCAGGAGCATTGCCGAAGGTTCGTCGGAAGTTCGCCGAAAGAAGCGATTGATGCACCGGAGCAAGTTACAGTAAATGTCTTAAGAAATATCATAGTTAGCATGTAGATTAAGTTAGGAATGGGAGGTGATCCCATTAACTTAATCTGGGGGCAATGGGGCCCTTGACAGACCCAAATTGGATCGAATGGATCAGCCCATTCGGACCCAGATTTCCTGGCCGATCAGGAGCTCAGTCTCCCAAGAAAGCTAAGTGGTGCAACCACCCAGGTCAGGTAGTGGTACCACCTGAGCTCGGTCTCCAAGCAAAGTCAGGCGGTGGTATCGCCCCTATCAGGTAGTGGTACCGCCTGAGCTCGGTCTCCGAGTGGTGTTAGGCGGTAGTACCACCCAGTTATGGCGGTAGTACCGCTAGGACCCCGAAAAACTAGGAGATGACACATTTGAGCTCCAAATTCAAATTAGTTGGGGCCTATATAAACCCCACCCTTTCCTGCATAAAAGGGCATAGAAAAAAAATCGAAAGCTTGATCTTACAATGTGATTTTAGAGCTCAAAAGTGTTGTAAAGGCCAAAAGTTCTCCTCCCTCTTTTCTTCAAGTTTTGATCATTCAAGAGAGGAGAGAAAATTCTGTAAGGGTTGTCTCCTAAGCCCATCAAAAGGAGTGAAACTGTAAAAGGGTGGTTGGCCTTCGCCTATTAAAGGAAGGCCTCTAGTGGACGTCGGTGACCTCATCGGAGGAGGAAGCCAAAAGTGGATGTAGGTCAAGATTGACCGAACCACTCTAAAATTACGGTGCTCTTTGGTTTGCATTTATTCTTGCTGTTTACCTTACTGCAAACCTCCATATGTGCTTTACTTTCTCATTACTTTTGCTGCACTCCTTTATGAACTCACTTTCAAGTTAAGTTTTCGAAAACAATTTTACGTCAGAAACGATTTCGTCGTACGAAAGTTTTTAAACCGATGTAGTTTTTTGCAACGGGGGTGTGAATTAGTGCAGCAGAAAACTTTCGACGATTTAAAATGACATTCGTACGATAAAAACAATTTCGGTAAGAAAGCCGATTCGAAAATCACTTTAACTTGTGATCAAGCAAGATGCAGTTAAAGTAAAGATATAGAGGCAGTTTGCAGTTAAGATAGAGAACAGAATGTAATTGCAAACTGAAATACGACGTTCGTACGATAAAACTGATTTCGGTATGAAAGCCGATTAGGAAATTGCTTTAACTTAGATTAGGCGAAGTGCAGTTAAAGTAAAGCTATGGAGGCAGTTTGCAGTTAAGATAGAGAACAGAAAGTAAATGCAAACGGAGATTTAGAGTGGTTCGATCAATCTTGACCTACATCCACTTTTGGCTTCCTCCTCTGATGAGGTCATCGACGTCCACTAGAAGCCTTCCTTCAATAGGCGAAGGCCAACCACCTTTTTATAGTTTCACTCCTTTTGACGGGCTTAGGAGACAACCCTTACATAATTTTCTTTCCTCTCTTGAAAGATCAAAATTTGGAAGAAAAGAGGGAGGAGAACTTCTAGCCTTTACAACACTTTTGAGCTCTAAAAATCACAGAGTAAGATTGGATTTTTGGTACCCTTTCATGTAGGAAAGGGTGGGGTATATATAGGCCCCAAACTGGTTTGAATTTGGAGCTCAAAAATGTCATTTCCCGGATTTTCGAGGTCCTAACGGTACTACCACCTGACTAGGGTGGTACAACTGCCTGGCGCTTGGAGACTAAGCTTTTGGGCGGTGCCATCGCTTGACAGGGGCAGTTGCACTACCCAGTCTCGCTCGGAGACTGAGCCCAAGCGGTGCCACCGCCTAACTGGGGTGGTTGCACTGCCTAACTAGGGCGGTTGCACCGCCCAGTCTCGCTCGGAGACTAAGCCCAAGCGGTGCCACCGCTTGACCTGGGCGGTTGCACTGCCCATCTTTCCTGGGACTGAACTTCTGGGCGGTGCCACCGCCGCCTAAGAAATCTAGGTCCGAATGGGATGATCCATTCGGCCCAATTTGGGTCTGTCAAGGGCCCAATTGCCCCCATATTAAGTTAATGGGATCACCTCCCATTTCTAACTTAATCTACATGCTAACTACGATATTTCTTAAGACATTTACTGCAACTTGCTCTGGTGCGTCAATCGCTTCTTCCGGCGAGCTTCCGACGAACTTCCGGCGAACATCCGACGAACCCTCGGCGATGCTCCGACGGACTTCCGGCCAACTCCTGGACTTGCGACGATCCACTTGGTGAGTTCCAACAAGCTTCTTTTGCAAGCTCTTGGACTTCTCGGATTTGTTCCCGCAGAACCTCCGACGATCGTCCGGACTTCCGTTAAACTCTCGAACCCCCAACGTGATCATGGTCTTGACTCCGACGTAACTCCTGTTGCATGTTTTACTTCCATCATAGTTAATCCTGCATACTTATCACAACATATGGATTAGATAACAAATGACAATCGACTTCATCATCAAAATTCGAGATTCAACACCCCCCCCCCCTCTTAGTGCTCTTGATCCTAACAATTAGTATCAGAGCCTCGTTTTCCCTATTTGGTTTAATACCCAAATTGAAATGGCTCTTTTCGACAACCAAGAGGGTCACTCTTTCATTCGTCCTCCCTTTTTCAATGGGACGGACTACACTTATTGGAAAACTCAAATGAGAGTTTTCTTGCTTTCACTGAATCTTGATTTATGGCATATAGTTGAAAATAGATTTGAAATATCTTATCTTCCAATGAACCATTGGAATGATTTGAAGAAGAAGACGTTTTCTCTAAATGCAAAGGCTATAAATGCCTTGTTTTATGCTTTAGATAAAAATGAATTCAATCGGGTTTCTTTGTGCAAAATGACTTTCGACAAATGGCACACTCTTGAAATTACACACGAAAGCACTTCTAAAGTTAAAGATTCGAAAATCAACTTTTTAATGCATGATTTCGAGCTTTTTCGAATGAAGCCGAGTGAAACCATTGTTGACATGTACACCCATTTTACGGATGTCGTCAATGGTTTAAAAGCTCTTGGCAAATGTTTCTCAAATTTTGAACTTGTTAGTAAAGTTTTATGATTACTTTCTAAAGCTTGGGAATCAAAAGTAACGACAATACAAGAAACAAAAGATTTAAATATTTTTCCATTTGAAGAACTTATCGGTTCATTGATGACATATGAAATGGTGCACAATGCACATGATGAACATGATGAACAAAATCATATTCGAAAGAACAGGAAGGATATGGGATATAGAACATTTGAAGACCACTCGAGCATAAGCTCAAGTGATGGTGAACAAGAACTACTCACTAAGAAATTTTAAAAATTAAAGAAACAAAAATTTAAGAATAAAAAGAATGGAACTACTTGTTTTGAACGCAAGAAGAAGAATACAAAGTGGGGTGAATCGAGCTCCTCCGAAGACGAGGAGAAAATCAAGAAAGGCTTGGTGGCAAACTACGCCTTAACGACATTCAACGATGAGGTAATCAAAACACCCTTAATTTATTTCAAAATTACATGATGCTTTCCATAATGTATTTTATTTTTTAGTATAGAATTAATTTTCTTGAAAATTACATGTTTAAATAATATAATGAAAATGCTAATGAATTAGGATTATGCTTATCATGCTTGCCTTTCCAATGATTTTAAAAATAATCATGAAAAATGCATATCTTATGATAAACAAACAAAATGATTTTTGATTGAAAATATGAAATCATGCTTGATGATTTAATAATGCATAATGATGTTTTAATACCATGATTGATGATTTTATTTTATGCATGAGATTTTAAAGTTATACATGATGATTTTTGTGGTTTATTGATCTTGATGGTTTTTATGACAGAATTTATTTTTTGATCCTAAACGATTGATGATATATATTCTTTTTGGCACAAAAAGGACAAAGGCATGCTTGTATGAAACAACTAAATAGATAAAAGCATTTTTCTTGAATTTTTTTTTCTCTATCTTATTGACTTTGATGAATCTATTTTATTATCTTTTTATGAATCTCTTGAAAATGATTTTGATTTGATAATTTGAATTTGAATGGGCTTTATTTTAATTTTTTGAGATTTAAAACTTGAGATTTACTCTATAAAAATCGAGATCTTTTATCCTCAATGTTTCTTTTTGCCATCTACTATCCAAATGAATCATGATTGGTATCATTGCTATATTTCTTCTTGTCGTGTACTAAAAAAAAAATTTTCCTAAATGAATCATGATTTTTCGGAACCACTTTTTTTTTTTTTATGATTCATAATGAATTGAGAAATTTTATATGCTTAAATTAATATCTTGTTCTCATACAAGAATGAATTTTATCTATATCATGATCTCCTAAGAATTCCTTTCATTTTTTGTTTAAAGAGGAGATGTGTCAAAATGAATTATGTCTTTTAGTATTCTAAGTGATTTTATCTTTCATGACATGATGTGATTGTATTTATGGCTTATATGCCTTAAAATAATTAAAATATTTTACACTATTTTATTCTTCCCTTCTTCTTTTTTGTTTACAATGATAAAATGGGGAGAAATTTTGATCTGGTAGGATATAATTGCTATAATGAGAATTTTATACTATTACATGCCTTAATAACATGTTAGAAATTATGTGTTTTGGATACAAAAATTTTCATGATGATGAGCATGTTTTATCTTCATGATTGTGTTTGAAAATCTATAGCAAAACCATGTCCGAATGCATGAAAGTGTTAAATTTCATTTTCAGATTTTCTTGATCCTAACATGATTTAGTATTTCTCTTCCAAACTTAATGTAGCTTTCATAAGCATATGTCATATCGAGTTTGTTTCATATCATTGATTTTTGACGTATGGAATCAATTAACAAATGCATCTCTCATAGATTTATCATGTGAAAAATATTTTTTTCGAGAAATGGATTTGATGAAATGATTCCTTCTTATGAATTCCTTCTTGAAAAAGGAAGATCTTTTTTAACATTTGCAAGGATTTGATTCACATACATATCTTGATCCTTGCAAAAATGAAGCTTGATCCTTACAAAAATAGATTTGATCCTTGAAAAAATGAAAATAAATATTTGTATCATGTTTGATGATTTTACATTTTAATAATATGTATGATGAGTTGTAGTGATGATTGATTTATTTTTAATATCATGCATGAAAAAAAAATGAAATATAAGGTTTGGAAAATGTGCATGTTTTAATTTGAAAATATAAGGATGCACAAATAAGGTTGATACTTAACCCTTGTCATGATTTGAAGATTATAGTAAAGGGAAATGAATTACACTATTGTATTGTTATTCCCTTCTATTTGACAATGACATTGGGAGAGCAAATTTTCCTAGCTTGCTAGCTAGCTTGCAAATCTCAAGAGAAGCAATGTGTGCTAAATTACACATTTTGAGAAGAAATTGCTATCTTGAAATATCACCAAGAGTAGCTAGCTTGAAATCTCAAGAAGAAGCAAAACATGCTAACGTGCACATCTAACAAACTTGCATATTTCAAGAAGCAAGAGTTGCTTTCTTGAACATCTCTAAATTGCTAGCTTGCATGTTCTTAAATGTTGTAACATTGCTAGCTTGCAAGATGTATTACTTGCTATCTTGAACATCTTAAGAAACAAAAATTACAAAAGTGCTATCGTACCTATCTCAAGAAGCAAAACTTGCTAACTTGCGCATCTAGCAAAGTTGACAAAATTTACATATTTCAAGAAGTAAGAGTTGCCTTCTTGAACATCTCTAATTTGCTAGCTTGCATGATGTAGAAGTTGCTATCTCAAAAGAAGCAAAAGTGCTATCTTGTATGTTGTAAAACTTGCATATCTAAAACGTGATAGCTTGAATGTTTTAAGTATGATGTAACACTTGCTAAATTTTCTAGCTTCAAAACTGCATAATGATAAAACTTGATATTATATTTTTTATGCAATAAGTTAAACTTATATTCCAATACAAGAATAGTTTGACTTCTCCTTTTTGTTGATAACAAAGGGGGAGAAGTATGATGTTATGCATAAGTTCATGATGACGTGTTACAAGTATTCATGATGAATATTGCAATGACTTGAATTCAGTTTGAATTCAAGGTTCTATCAATATGACATATTGATAGAGGGAGTTTGTTTAAACTCCGGGAGTTAAGTTTAACTCCGTCATCAATTGGTTGTCATCATAAAAAAGGAGAGATTATTAAATCTCGTATTTTGATGATGAAACCAATTGATAATTGTGTTTATGTTTTAATCTACATTTTGAGTGATGTAGGATGCTTCAATCAATATGAGACAATTAAAGTAGGAAAAATCATGTTGGGCTGGAGGAACATGTCAGAAGATTGGACGTCGGGTTGGTGGATCGGTCGACGTATCGACAGAAGGCTTCGGGCCGTGGATTCGGACATTGGGCCAAGAAGAGCGGGTATTGCGCCAAGGATATCGGAGTTACGGAGTCAACTAGCCGATTGGGCAATAGGCCACAAGAGAGGACGATGCGCCAAAGAATTGGATGAAGCATCGAGGGACCAATGACATGCCGGACAACTTGATTAATACTTAGTATTAATTGTCTAGATCAAAGTTTGTTTTACATGTGTAGGATTAACTATGATGGTAGTAAGACATGAAGCAGGAGTTGCGTCAGAGTCAAGACCATGATCATATTGGGGGTTTGAGAGTTCGATGGAAGTCCGAACGGTCGTCGGAGGTTCTGCGGGAACAAATCCGAGAAGTCCAGGAGCTTGCCAAAGAAGCTCGTCGGAACTCGCCAAGCGGATCGTCACAAGTCCAGGAGTTTGCCGGAAGTCCGCAGGAGTATCACCGAAGGTTCGTCGGATGTTCGCCGGAAGAAGCGATAGACGCATCGGAGCAAGTTGCAGTAAATGTCTTAAGAAATATCATAGTTAGCATGTAGATTAAGTTAGGAATGGGAGGTGATCCCATTAACTTAATCTGGGGGCAGTGGGGCCCTTGACAGACCCAAATTGGGCCGAATGGATCAGCCCATTCGGAATCAGATTTCGTGGCCGACGGTGGCATCGCCCAAGAGCTTAGTCTCCCAGGAAAGTTGGGCGGTACAATAGCCCAGGTCAGGTGGTGGTACCACCTGAGCTCGGTCTCCGAGCGAAGTTAGGCGGTGGTACCGCCTGAGCTCGATCTCCGAGTGGTGTCAGGCGGTAGTACCGCCAAGACCTTGATAAATCGGGAGATGACACATTTGAGCTCCAAATTCAAATCAGTTGGGGCATATATAAACCCCGCCCTTTCCTGCATGAAAGGGCACAGAAAAAAAACTGAAAGCTTGATCTTACTTTGTGATTTTAGAGCTCAAAAGTGTTGTAAAGGCCAAAAGTTCTCCTCCCTCTTTTTTTCCAAGTTTTGATCATTCAAGAGAGGAGAGAAAATTCTGTAAGGGTAATCTCCTAAGCACCTCAAAAGGAGTGAAACTATAAAAGGGTAGTTGGCCTTCGCCTATTGAAGGAAGGCCTCTAGTGGATGTCGGTGACCTCGTCGGAGGAGGAAGCCAAAAGTGGATGTAGGTCAAGATCGACCGAACCACTCTAAAATTACGGTGCTCTCTGGTTTGCATTTATTCTTGTTGTTTACCTTACTGCAAACCTCCATATGTGCTTTACTTCCTCGTTACTTTTGCTGCACTCCTTTACAACTCGCTTTCAAGTTAAGTTTCCGAAAACAGTTTTACGTCGAAAACGATTTCATCGTACGAAAGTTTTTAAACCGACATAGTTTTTTCCACTGCACTAATTCACCCCCTCCATCTTAGTGCTCTTGATCCTAATAGGTTATAGAAGAATCTATTCATGTTATCTTTAATGAAGTTTTTGAATTTAAGAAAAATGAGTTTTATGATGATCTTAATTTTAATGTTTTGAATTTAAATGAACCTTCTCCTTCAACTAGCAACTTGGATGCATCTTCTTCCGAAACATCCTTATCCAAGGAATGGAAGTACATAAATGCTCATTCTAAGGAGCTAATCATAGGAGACACATCAAAAGGGGTTCAAACTCATTCTTCTCTTAAAAATTTATGTGCCAACGCCGCTTTTCTTTCTCAAATTGAACCTAAATGCATTGACGAGGCCTTGAAAGATAATTCATGGGTTATCGCAATGCAAGAAGGGTCGAATCAATTTAAGAGAAATGAGATGTGGAAGCTTGTTCCGAGGCCAAATAACCATTTAGTTATTGGTACTAAATGGGTGTTTAGAAACAAGCAAGATGAATTTGGTATCGTGTTTAGAAACAAGACTAGATTTGTGGTAAGGGTTTCAACCAAGAAGAAGGTATCAATTATGAAGAAACCTTCGCTCCTATGGCATGATTAGAAGCAATTAGGATACTCCTTACCTACGCTAGTAGTAATAATTTTAAGTTATTTCAAATAGATGTCAAAAGTGCTTTTCTTAATGGCTTTAATTCTAAAGAAGTTTATGTTGAACAATCTCCCGGATTTAAGAATAATAATCTTCCTAATCATGTGTTTAAATTGACTAAAGCTCTCTATAGATTGAAACAAGCCCCAAGGGCTTGGTACATTTCTTATACAAAATAATTTCTCCAAAGGCAAGGTCGATACTATATTATTTATTAAAAATTTTGAGAATAATTTTCTTATTGTTCAAATTTATGTTGATGATATTATTTTTGGTTCCATGAATGAATCTTTATGTGAATCATTTGCCAAAAGTATAAGCCATGAATTTGAAATAAGTTTAATGGGTGAATTGACCTTCTTTTTAGGCTTACAAATTAAACAACTTAGTAATAATATCTTTTTTAGTCAAACAAAAAATGCATTAGACTTACTAAAACGGCTTAAAATGCATAGTTCGAAGGCTATTAATATACCAATGAGTACCTCCACTAAGTTAGACATTGACCAAAGTAGAGAAAGCTTTGATCAAAAAGTTTATAGGGGTATGAGAGGTAGTTTACTATACCTTACCGCAACTAGACCGGACATCATATTTAGCATTGGACTTTATGCTATGTTTCAATCTAATTCTAAGCTATCTCATCTTATAGCAGTTAAAAGAATTCTTAGATATCTTAAAGGAACCACTAATGTAGGATTATAGTATCCCAAATCCGAAAACTTTGAATTAATTACTTATGCTGATGCGGATTTTACTGGATGTAGATTAGATAGAAAAAGCATATTCGGAACATGTCAATTCTTAGGTCATGCACTTGTCTCTTGGTCTTCCAGGAAAC
Organism: Musa acuminata AAA Group; assembly: GCF_036884655.1. Lineage (NCBI taxonomy): Eukaryota > Viridiplantae > Streptophyta > Magnoliopsida > Zingiberales > Musaceae > Musa > Musa acuminata. The sequence goes on from NC_088345.1 coordinate 19,505,500, forward strand.
AAAACTTTGTTGCACTATCTACAACCAAAGCCAAATACATAGCGGCTAGTGCTGTTGAATCTCGGATTTTGATGATGAAGTCAATTGTCATTTGGTTATCTAATCCATATGTTGAGATAAGTGTGCAGGATTAACTACATTGGCAGTAAGACATGCAGCAGGTATTATGCCGGAGTCAAGACCAAGATCACGTTGAGGGTTCGAGAGTTCGATGGAAGTCCGGATGGTCGTTGGAGGTTCTGCGAAAACAAATCCGAGAAGTTCGGGAGCTTGCCAAAGAAGCTCGTCGGAACTCGCCAAGAGGATCATCACAAGTCCAGGAGTTTGCCAGAAGTCTGCCGGAGCATTGTACCAAATAAAAACATGTATCGTGTTTAAAACCGAAAGTGTAAGATTTATTACAACAAAGATTAATAAGGCACTTTCATTATGGTAAAAATCAATAATCCATAAATCACAAGATTCATCATGCATAATTTCAAAATTTATTAAGCATGATCATTATGCATGACACTAAAACATAGTTTCAAAATGTTTAGTATTTTCATTACATCATTATGTAATGGTTTCATTGAACATAATTTTGAATGATTCTTATAGATAACTAAAACTTTTTTAGTTTTAATTTATGTGATTGACTTTATATTAGCATGCTCAAGTTTTGTTCTTATGTCAAAAACATACATAATGTTTGAAAACCAAAGACAAGATTCATAAAAAAATCATCAAGCCTTCCATATAAAAACCATGCATTATCATTGAAAGTCAATATGGAAATCATCAAAATACACATTCTTGCTTCTCAAGCGCGCGTGCACACACACACACACACACACACACACACACACACACACACACACACACACACACACACACACACACACACATATATATATATATATATATATATATATATATATATATATATATATATATATATATATATATATATATATATATATATATATATATATATATGATCATTTAAATCTAACATTTTATTTTATTAATATAAAACATACAATTTTATTAACATAAAACATTCATTGTTTATTTTAGATTTTTGTTTAATGAACTTATTAAGATTTAGTGTTCGAAGTTCAAATTCATCATTGTCCTCATCACTTGAGTCAATGCTCAAGTGGTATTCATTTGTCCAGAGTTCTAAATCCTTCCTGTTCTTTGGAAGGTGGTTCAAGTGTTCATCGGGTTCAAAATATTCCAAAAGTGTCATTTCATAGGTCATCAATGACTCGATTAATTCTTCTAATGGAAAATCATTTAAATTTTTTGTCTCTTGTATTGCAATTATTTTAGAATCCCAACTTTTTGGAAGGGATCTTAAGATTTTAGTGACTAGTTCAAAATTAGAAAAACTTTTACCAAGAGCTTTGAGTCCATTGATGACATCTGTGAATCGGGTGTACATGTCTCCGATGGACTCACTTGGTTTCATCCGGAAAAGTTCATAAGAATGCACAAGAATATTGATTTTGGACTCTTTCACTCGGCTAATGCCTTCATGAGTGACCTCGAAAGTTATCCAAATATCAAAAGCCGAGTCACACATCGAAACGTGATTAAATTCATTTTTGTCAAGTGCACAATATAAGGCATTCATAGCCTTTGCATTTAGAGAAAACATCTTCTTCTCCAAATCATTCCAATGGTTCATTGGCAGAGAAGACATTTCAAATCCATTTTTTACTATGTGCCAAAAATTCAAATCCAAAGAAAGTAAGAAAACTCTCATTCGAGTTTTCCAATAAGTGTAGTCCGTCCCGTTAAACAATAATGGATGAACAACCGATAAGCCCTCTTGAAAGCCATGCAGAGTCATTTCTTTTGGGTGTAAATCCGAAATGAGAAATACCAGACTCTAATACCAATCGTTAGGATCGGAGCGGCACTAAGAGGGGGGGGGGGGGGGGTGAATTAGTGCAGCGGTAAAGTACGATAAACTTTCGACGATTTAAACACTTTCGGAAACTTCGTACGATAAAAGCAATGTTTCGTTTGAAACCGTTTCAATTGCGTTTTAACTTGAAGGCATACGTAAGAAGGAGACAAAGAAGTAGAGCATCAAAGTGAAGATGGTTTGCAGTAATATAAATGACAATAAGATAAACGCAAACCGATTTATAGTGGTTCGGTCATGCAACCTACATCCACTTGCGAAGCCTTCTTCGATGAGGCTCCCAACTTCCACTAGCAAATCACTTTGAAGAGGAAGGACAAATACCCCTCTTACAACCTTTTACAAGTGGTTCACTCTCTTACAAATTTTCAAAGAGAAAGAAGGAGGTGAACACTCAAGCAATTGAAAACAAAAACTTGCTAAAGACTTTGCTAAGACTTTTATCTCAATCTCTTGCTTCTCAAAGGTTATATTCTCTGCTGAGAATTGAGGGGTATTTATAGCCCCAAGAGGATTCAAATTTGGGCTCCAAATTTTGAATTCTCTTGGGTTCCCGAGGCTGGCGGTGCCACCGCCGGACCTCTCGGGTGCTGGGCGGTGCCACTGCTCAGTCCAGCTGTGCCACCGCTTGGTTCTCGGGTTCTTGGCGGTGCCACCATCTAATATGGCGGTGCCACCGCCTACACTATTTCAGCTCACTGGTTGGGCTCCAAACTTGACCCAAACCAGTCCGAACTCGGGCCCAATTGGTCCCTACTTGGGTTATAGGATTAACACCTAATCCTAACCCTAATTAACGTACTAAATATAAATTTAAAGACATTTTCTAAGCTATTACAAAGTCCACAAGTCAAGACTTCTTGCGGCGAACTTCCGGCGGTCTTCCGATAAACTCTCGGAAACCATTCTGCGAACTCCCGGCAAGCTCCTAGACTTCACGATTTGATTTTGGCGAGTTCCAACGAGCTTCTTGGGTAAGCTCCGATCTTTCTCGGTGAGCTCCGTGAACTTCCAGCGAACCTTCCGGCGAGCTTCCGAAAAACCCTTCGGCAAGCTCCCTACTTATTCTCGGCTAGTTCCAACAGCATTCCCAACGAACCTTCGGACTTTCGTCGAACTCTTAAACTCGCAACAAATCCTTCGCGCTTGACTCTAACACTTTGTTTCGCTTTATGTCTTCATCGTTATCGTAGTTAATCCTGGACACACAAGCCAAAACTCTACTCCGATCTAGACAATTATTACTACGCGAATTGACATTCTATTGCCCGGCACGTCATTGGTTGGCGCTTCGACCGATTCTTCAGCGCATCGTCCTCTCTTGCGGCTTGTTGCCCAATCGGCGGTTGACCTCCGCAACCCCGATATCCTTGGCGCAATTCCGCTCTTGGCCCGATGCCCGACGTCCGAAGCCTTCTGCCATCCAATATCTTAACGTAATCTCCTCCGGCGCAACGTCAATTCGTCCTGCATTAACTGTCTAATCTTGATTGAGTAGACCTGCATCACTCAAAATGCAGTTAAACATCTAACCACAATCAATTAGTTTCATCATCAAAATCCGAGATTCAATAGCATTTACATTCTGCTCCTTATCTTAACTGCAAACTGCCTCCATTACTTTATGTCAACTATATTTCCATTTACTCTTGAGTTGAAGAACTTTCTGAAACGGTTTTCATCGAAAATAATTTCATCATACGAACGTCGTTTTAATCGATGAAAGCTTTCCGCTGCACTAATTCACCCCCCCCCCCTCTTAGTGCTTTTGATCCTAACAATTGGTATCAGAGTGGGGTCCACTCTCAATCGGATTAAAACCCAAGAGAGATGGTATACGTTGGAAACCAAGAGGGTCACTCTATTACACGTCCGCCCATGTTCAACGGGATGGACTACACCTATTGGAAGACCCGAATGAGGATCTTCCTTATTTCCATGGATTTTGAACTTTGGAATATTGTTGAAAATGGATTTTCAAAGTTTTCTCTTCCAATGATCGATTGGATTGAATTGGAGAAGAAGATTTTCGCTCTTAATGCAAAGGCTATGAATGCCTTATTTTGTGTGTTTGATAAAAACGAGTTCAATCGTGTTTCGATTTGTGAAACTGCATTTGATATTTGGCATATACTCAAAGTGACTCACGAAGGCACAAGTAGAGTGAAAGAGTTAAAAATCAATCTTTTAGTACATTCTTATGAACTTTTTTGAATAAAACCAAGCGAGACCATATGCGACATGTACACCCGTTTCACGGTCAATGGTCTAAAAGGACTCGATAAAAGTTTTTCAGATTTTGAGCTCGTCAATAAAATTCTAAGATCCCTTCCACAGAGTTGGGACCCTAAAGTCACTGTTATTCAAGAAGCTAAAGATTTAAACAACTTTCCTCTTGAATAATTAATCGGGTCATTAATAACCTGTGAAATAACTTGCAAAGCTCATGAAGAGCAAGAAGACATCATTCCAAAGAACAGGAAGGATATGACACTTAGAACTCTAGAAGACCACTTGAGAGAAAACTCAAGTGATGAGGACTTTAACGATGACTTGGCACTTCTAACAAGGAAATTTAAAAAAATTATTAAAAGAAATAAATTTAAAAATGACACTAAAAATAAACTTGAACCCAAAAAGAAGCCGGGACACTACATATTTAAAAAAGAAGCCGGGACACTACAAAAGTGATTGTCCCCAAGCCAAGAAGAGAACACCAAAGAAGAAAGGACTCAAAGCAACATGGGATGCCTCAAGCGCGTCCAATGAAGAGGAGTCCAACACCGAGCAAGTTGCTCATTACGCCCTTATGGCCATTGGAGAGGAGGTAACAAATTTAATTGATTCAGATTTATCATTTGATAAATTGTTAAATGCTTTCCATGACTTGTTTGATGAATGCAAAATAATTAGTAGAAAATATAAATTATTAAAAAAGGAGCATGATATTCTTATTAATAATTTTGATAAATTAAATGATAGTTTAGCTCCATGTAAGAAATGTCATGATCTAGAAACTCTCCAAAAGGAGAACTTGCTACTTAAGGATACCTTGAAGAAATTTGAGGTCGATAGTAAGTATTTGAATATGATCATTACAAATAAGGGTCACGTTTCTAAAAGAAGTGAAATCGGATTTGTGAGAAGTCCTCACCAAAATCCAACCACCTTCATTAAAGGCCCTATCTCTCATGTATCGCACCAAAACAAATGCAACTTTTGTTGCAAACATGAATATAGGACTTATCATTGTCCATTCAAGAAAGTTAGTCCAAACAAATTGATTTAGGTTCATAAAGGAACCATGATAAATTTCATGGAACATGATAAACAATTTAGATCAGTTTTTGAGGCACCCAAAATTAAATGGGTACCTAAAAATCATCATTTCTTGTAGAAACATATACTATCACAAGCTAGGAGCAAGAGATGGTACCTTGATAGTGGATGCTCAAGGCATATGATTGGAGATCCATCTCAATTCTCTAAGCTTACTAGCATAGACGAACGCTATGTCACCTTCGGAGACAACAACAAGGGTAAAATCATTGGCAAAGGAACCATAGGTAACAAATCCAACTTCTTTATTGAAGATGTTTTGTTAGTTGATGGTTTAAAACATAACCTCTTGAGTATTAGTCAATTGTGTGATAAAGAATATATTGTCAAATTCGAATCTAATACTTGCATCGTTGAAAAATCACACAAAAACACATCTATGATTGCATTAAAATAAAATAACGTATACACCATTGACATCAATGATCTTTGTAATGAAATGTGTTTCTCGATTTTGAATGACAATGCTTGGCTTTGACATAGGAGATCAGGTCATGCAAGCATGAAACTAATCACTCAAATTTTATCCAAAGAACTTATAAGGGGAATTCCTCGTATCAAGTTCATCAAAGATAATGTGTGTGATGCTTGTCAATTAGGAAAACAAATTAAGGGTAGCTTCAAATCTAAGAACCAAATAAGCACATCTAGACCCTTGCAATTGATCCATATGAACTTATTCGGACCAATCTCTACATCAAGCTTAGGAAGTAGCAAATATGCCTTCGTTATTGTAAATGATTAAAGTAGATACACATGGACTTATTTCTTGAAATACAAAAATGAATGCTTTAAATATTTCACCAAGTTTTGTAAACTTGTTCAAAATGAAAAGGGTTCTATGATTTCATCAATTAGAAGTGATCATAGTGGTGAATTTCAAAACCGTGATTTCCAAGAATTTTGTGAATTTAATGAATACAATCACAACTTCTCTACTCCAAGAAATCCTCAACAAAATGGAGTTGTAAAAAGAAAAAAAATAGAAATTTACAAGAAATGGCAAGAACCATGTTAAATAAACATAGCCTACCCAAATATTTTTGGACCGAAGCCGTAAACACTATATGCTATATTTTGAATAGAGTTCTAGTAAGACCCTTACTCACCAAAACTCTCTATGAGTTGTGGAACAATAAAAAACTTAATGTTTCATATTTTAAAGTTTTTGGATGTAAGTGTTTTATCTTGAATGAAAAAGATGCTTTAGGAAAATTTGATGCTAAATCCGATGAAGACATTTTTCTTGGTTATTCTTCGGTTTCTAAAGCTTTTCGTATCTTCAATAAAAGAACTTTAATTGTAGAAGAATCCATTCATGTTATTTTCAACGAGATTTTCGAAATAAAAAAATAACGATTTTGATGATGATGTTAATTTCGATTATTTAAATTTAAATGAAACCCTTTCTCCAACTAGCAACTTTGATGCATCTACTTCCGAAACATCTTTACCAAAGGATTGGAAGTATGTATATGCTCATCCTAAGGAGCTAATCTTAGGAGACACATCTAAGGGGGTTCAAACATGTTCTTCTCTTAAAAAATTTTGTGCCAACGCCGCTTTTCTTTTCTAAATTGAACCTAAATATATTGACGAAGCCATGAAAGATGATTCATGGATTATCACACTGCAAGATGAGTTAAATCAATTTGAGAGAAATGAGGTGTGGAAGCTTGTTCCTAGGCCAAATGACCATTTAGTTATTGATACTAAATGAGTCTTTAGAAACAAGCAAGATGAATATGGAAAGGCAGGTAACATTTAATATAGTCATATGTTGTCTTCCTAATCAGGAAGTCAAGAACAATGACAGGTAACATTTAATATAAAAAGGCTCCTACACCCGTTTCACCTACCATCTTAGTTGTAAAAACGTTTGAAGAACATGCAGCAAAGAGGAAAACGAAAAACTTTATAGCAACATTTATAAACTACTATTTTTATTTTTAACAAATGATGTCTTTTATTTTGAATAATATTAAAATACTCCCCAAAATGATATCATAATACATCCCGATGTGCCTCACTAGCAATAACCATTATACCTTATCAAGATTAAAGAATGATCAACCAGTTCACCTAATATTATCCTAGGCTAGCCAAAGAGAGCCTAGGGATCAAGTATAAAAAAAAACCTATCAGCTCACGCTAGGGGGAGAGGAGAATAGAAGATGATAGCGAAAAAAAACCCAACCTATGACCCTTTGGTTCCCTCCCATTTATAGAGGCCCCATTATCAACTTAACCCTAATGGATCATATTCTATTGGGTATTGGATCTCCATTTAATTATCCAAGCCTCTTAGATTAATGAATCTCTACCTAATAATCTCTTATTAGCTCTTATTGGATCTCATCTATATGATCCAATAATTCAGGAGCTTAATGTATATCCAATAAGATAGGCGCTCCGATGGATATCTCATATTTGAACCTCTACTCGTCGCAACACCTACCATATATATGTGACCCTCTAGGCCCAATATCAAGCTGGTCGTGAGTCATACTTGTCAGAACTCTTTCCGGCTCAATGAATTATTATCTCAATAATAATTTACTTGACTAATTGATTGCGGATGTACTAGGCCACTACGTCATAATCCCTAAGAGATATAAGGGAATCCAATCATTTGAACCTATCTATCATTAGTTACCATATATCTATAGTCTATCATCCATCAAATATCATAGAGATCATATAGGGGGCATGGTACTATCAAGCCCATATGGTTTCTTATCGAGTCTCCCTCTAATCGGATTCTCCTAAAGAACTCTTTCTCTCTCAATCCGAATGACCTTAGCCAAGGATTTATCTAAGCAAGAATACATGGGATATTCTTCTCTTGATATTGAGAGCGGATGATTCTCTTGCTAGTTATAGGTGCCCTAGAAGCCAATCACGTGAGTGATGGCACATGTGACTTGACACGTAGTCTTTTTATTTATTATTCTTATTTAGCATTTTATCACTTTATATTGCTTGTTGCTTGAGTATATTATGATGTCTATGGATATGTGCAATGAGAATCAGATCGTGATGAGAGCACGATAATGAGATTGATTCGCCTTTAAACAAAATCCTCAAAATTTCTAAAGATGTGTTCGTCATCGTGCAAAGATTGATAAAATGCCAAATAATCGTGATAAAATGTCATATAATGAGAGCGAGCGATGCCTGCGAGTGGCCTGCCCGTAGGGGCAGTAGTGCTTGCCGGCGCTATGCCTACGGGCAGAGGCACCACGGGGCAGCGGTGCCTATAGGCACTGCACTCGCCGACAGAGGCATCATGGGGCTACAGTGCCTGCAGGAACTACACTTGCAGGCATAAGCATCGCAGGGCAGCGGCACCTGCGGGCATTGCACCCGCGAGCAAAGCCGCCTGCGGGGGTATCGACCTTTAGAGGTGGCGTTGCCTGCAATGAGGGGTGTTAGGATCGAGTCGGCACTAAGAGGGGGGGGGGGGGGGTAAATTAGTGCAACGAAAAAAATTACCTTTGTTTGAAAATCTTCGTACGATAAAAACTGATTTCGACGAAAACTGTTTGTTTAACTTGTATAAGTTTGCAAGTGAATAGAGATACGGGGATTGGATAGTTTGTAATGAAATAAAGTAGAATGCAGTAAAAAGAATATATAGTAAGGAAAGAACACACCGGAATTTATAGTGGTTCAGTTGTAGTGACCTACATCCACTTCCGATTCCTCCTCCGTTGAGGTCACCGACGTCTGTTGAATCTCAGATTTTGATGATGAATCCAATTGATAGTGTTTATCTTATCTACCTTTTGAGTGACGTAGGAAGCTTCAACCAGGGAGAGACAATTAAAAGCAGGAAGAATGATGTTGGGCCGGAGTGGAACATGTCAGAAGATTGGACGTTGAGCCGGAGGATCGATCGACGTATCAACAGAAGGCTTTGGGCCATGAGTTCGGACATCGGGCCAAGAAGAGCGGAAATTGTGCAAAGGAAATTAGAGTTGTGGAGGTCAACTGGCCGGTTGGGTAATAGGTTGCAAGAGAGGACGATACACCGAAGAATCGGACGAAGCGTTAATGAACCAATGATATGCCGAACAACATTTGATTAGCTTTGTAATAATTGTCTAGATCGAAGTAGGTTTTAAGTGTGCAAGATTAACTATGATAGCGATCAAGGCATAAAGCAAAAACTAGGGATGAGACATTTTTAGGCTTCAAGTTTGAATCCACTTGAGGCCTATAAATACCCCTCTCATCTCTGGTTAACACACATAAACACAGAGAGTTTAAAAGTGAGAAAACGCTGTAGTAATCACTTGAGAAATCCCCTCCTCTAGTTCTAAGTTTAGAATTCTGTTTAGGGAGGAGTGTGTGCTTGTAAAGGTTATCTCCTAAACCTATGAAAAATAGAAGAGGGGTGTAAAAGGGTAGTTGATCTTCGCCTATCGAAAGAAGATCGTTAGTCGATGCCGGTGGCCTCGGCGGAAGAGGAATTAGGAGTGGATGTAGGTCACGATGATCAAACCACTATAAACTCGATTTGCATTTTTATTTGTGCAATTTACTTTTACTACAAACTGCTTTACTTGCTTTCTACTTTCACTACATATACGAATGAGATTTCAAGATATCTTTCCGATCCAGTTTTATGAAATGAAGAATTTTTCAAAACCGTCATTTATTTCCACTACACTAATTCACCCCCCCCCCTCTTAGTGCCGACTCGATCCTAACAATTGGTATCAGAGCCACGTTATTTCTCGCTTGGTTTAACACCAAAGAGAAATGACTCTTTTCGGCTTTCAAGAGGGCTTTTCTATTGTTCATCCTCCCATGTTCAATGAGACGGATTACACTTATTGGAAAACTCATATGAGAGTTTTCTTGCTTTCTTTGGATTTAAATTTATGGAATATTATTGAAAACAGATTTCGAAAGTCTTCTCTTCCAATGAACGATTGGAATGAGTTAGAGAAGAAGACTTTTTATTTAAATGTTAGAGCTATGAATGCTCTATTTTACGCCTTAGATAAAAATGAATTCAATCGGGTTTCTACTTGTGAAACGATTTTTGACATTTGGTACACACTCGAAATCACACACGAAGGCACTAGTAGAGTTAAAGACTCTAAAATAAATATTTTGATGTGTCATTTTAAATTATTTCATATGGAACCAAGTGAGACTATTAGAGACATTTACACCCATTTTACGGATATTGTCAATGCTAGTCACAAGTGCCCAACAAGCCAATCACGTGAGTGATGACATGTATGACTTGACAAGTAGTCTTTTTTACTTATTATATTTTGGCATTTATCACTTTATATTGCTTGTTGCATATATATATTGTGATGTCCTTGAATCTATTCAATGGGAATCAGATCGTGATAAGATCACAATAATGAGATCGATTCGCCTTTAAACATAAATCCTAAATAATCTCGGTCATAGGTTACTCGAGAGGGACATCAAGATAATTGGACAAACTAGTGTGTTATATACCCATCCATATGATGGATGTAGCTGGTCTCATAGTTGCTTGTGTGGGGATACTAGGGATACAATACAAGTGCTCATTGAGGAATGAGTTCACTAATTGATCAACTTACGAAATGTTGAATGGTTAATGATGCCTTATTGTCAAACAGCGATTCCATAGTATCAATGGTGTATTTGGTCTTTAGACTTGAGACACCAAGGATATCTTATATGAGTGCTCTACTCTTTAATACTAGACTTATAGGTTTGGATGTCTCAGATCTAGCACAACCGGTCATTGGGAGTGGTAGTCAACCTAATTAGGGCTATTGAGTGTCGATAGAGGATCATCCACTCTCGGTGTCATGAGAGAAATGTCCCATGTGTTCTTGCTCAGACAAATCCCTGATAAGGGTCATTCAGATTGAGAGAGAAAGAGTTCTCTAGGAGAATCCGATTAGTGCGAGACTCGAGTAGAAATCGTATGGGTCTGACAACTTCATGCTCGGTATACGGTCTTTGGGATATTCGATGGATGAGGGACTATAGGTACACGATAATTGAGGATAGACAGGTCCAATGGATTGGATTCCCCTGTATCGTTTGGGGACTACGGCGTAGTGGCCTAGTATGTCCGTAGTCGATGAGTCGAGTGAATTATTTTGGAGATAATAATTCACTAAGCCAAAAAGAGTTCTGATAGGTATGACTCACGGGCAGCTCGATATTGGGCCTAGAGAGTTACACACATATAGTAGGCATTACGATGAGTAGAGGTTCAGATACGAGATATCCACCGAAGCCTTTATCTTATTGGATGTCCAATAAGCCCTTGAATTATTAGATCCTGTGGATGAGATCCAATAAAAGCCCATAAGAGATTATTGGATAGAGACCCACTAATCTAAGAGGCTTGGATAGTTGGATAGAGATCCAATACCCAATAGGGGATGATCCATTAGGGTCAAGTTGATAGGGGACCTCTATAAATATGAGAGAACTAGTGGTTCATAGACTAGAGCTTTTTGGTTGCTTCTCCTATTCTCTTCCCCCTCTCCACCTCAAAGTAGGCCCGAAGTTTTGAGGAGCATCATCGCAGCCCTACTGTGTGGATCATCGTTAGAGAGAAGGGCGCTTGACCTCCTTTACCCTCTCATAGAGATCCGCAAGGATTCAGGGATATACGATCTCCCTATGTAACACAATCTATCTCACACGTGATTTTCTGTTTCACAGATTTTTTCACATCAATCTTTGTACGACGAAGAACATATATTTGGGAATTGAGGATTTTATTTTTTGTTCTTTCACTGCGCATATTATGTCGCCCCCAAGATTTTCCATCAATGGTATCATAGCTAGGTTATTCATGCGAAAATTGGTTTTGAACTACATGTGTTATGTTTTAGGAGGAATTTTGTCGTCAAAATCGTTGATGACAAAAGCGAGAAAGGGCAGCAACTGTTGTTGCCCTTGCTGCGTATGGAGATGGCTGCCTGCTTCCTGCCATCTTCATGCAGGTTGGCCGCCTATAGCGGCGGCGACCGCAAGGGCGACAGCCACCGGCATGTGATGTATGAAATATGGATAGATGATTTTTATTTTATTATTATTATTATCTAGTAGTCCTATATGATGATGATGTGTATATGTGATGTATGATATGTGGATGGATGATCATGGACCATATGATGTGTGTACTTGTGATTATTATTATTGGGGCCTACGAGCCTCCATTTTATTTCTCGTTTATTGTCGGGCCTGTGTGTCTATGATTAAGTTTTAATCACACGAGGAGGCCCAACGGGAGTGTGGAAGCAATAGCGGGACCCACGAGATGGACGATCGTGATGCATAGAGATACGTCGAGATGCCGACGGAACCGAGAAGGACGAGATGGATAATCATAGGGCATGGAGATACACCACTGCACATATAGATCTTGATGTGAGTGATTAGACCCACTGGCTCGGGCCTGATCATATTAGGCTGTGGTCCATGATCATCTGGTGTAATTACTCATGTGATGTGTGATTGTTTATACACCTACTAGATATGTATATATATATATATATATATATATATATATATATATATATATATATATATATATATATATTTGCATGGATGTAGATATATGTTAAATATGTATGTGTGTGACATGTTATATTATGAGACTAAATCAAAGAAACTCTTAACAATATTAAGTCAGTAAACGTGAGGCAATTAGATTGGTGCTAGTCATAGGTGCCCAGCAAGCCAATCACGTGAGTGATGGCACGTGTGACTTGATACAGAATCTTTTTGCTTATTATATTTTGGCGTATATCACTTTATAACTGTTGAATCTCGGATTTTGATGATGAAGTCAATTGTCATTTGTTATCTAATCTATGTGTTGAGATAAGTGTGCAGGATTAACTACGATGAGATTAAGACAAGCAGCAGGAGTTGCGCCGGAGTCAAGATCATGATCACGTTGGGAGTTCGAGAGTTCGACGGAAGTTCGGACGGTCGTCGGAGGTTCAGAGAGAACAGATCCGAGAAGTCCAGAAGCTTGCCAAGCGAAGCTCGTCGGAACTCGCCAAGTGGATCGTCGCAAAGTCCAGGAGTATGCCGGATGTCCGCAGAAGGATCACCGAGGGTTATCGGTTGATCGACGGAACTTGGCCGGAAACTCGCCGGAAGAAGCGATTGACGCATCGGAGCAAGCTGCAGAAGTTGTCTTAGAGATAATCGTAGTTAGCACGATGATTAAGCATGAAAATGGGAGGTGATCCCATTAGCTTAATCTTGGGGCAATTGGGCCCCTGAAAAGATTCAAAGTGGGTCGAATGGAGTGAACCATTCGGACCCTGATTGCACCAGGAGGTGCAACCGCCCCAGCCAGGAGGTGCAACCGCCTGGGCTATGGGGCTGAGAGGTGCAACCGCCCCAGCCAGGAGGTGCAACCGCCTGGGCTGTGGGGCTGGGAGGTGCAACCGCCCCAGCCAGGAGGTGCAACCGCCAGGGTTGCAAGGCTGGGAGGTGCAACCGCTCCAGCCAAGAGGTTGCACCGCCAGAGCTCAAGTTCCGAGCTCTGCCAGGCGATGCAACCACCAAGCTCAGTCTTCGAGCTTTGGCAGAGTGGTGCATCAGCCTGAGCTCAGTCTCGAGCTTTGCCAGGTGATGCATTCACCAAGCTCAGTCTTCGAGCTATGGCAGAATGGTGCATCAGCTTGAGCTCAGTTTGGAGCTCTGCCAAGTGATGCAACCACCGAGCTCAGATTTCGAGCTCTGCCAGGTGATGCAACCACCAAGCTCAGTCTTCGAGCTCTGCCAGGTGATGCAACCATTGAGCTCAGTCTTCGAGCTCTGGCAGAGAAGAAGCAATCGGCAGAGCTCAGTCTTCGAGCTCTGCCAGGCGGTGCCACCTCTCCAGTCGAGAGGTGCAACCGCCTGATCCCAGAATTCTGGGATTTGATCGATTTGATCGTTTTGAGCTCGAATTTTGAATTGGGTTGGGGCCTATAAATACCCCACCCATTCAGCACTGAAAAGATACAGACCTATACCGAAATTGTGATCTTTTCTGTGATTCTAAAGAGCTCAAAAGTGTTGTAAAGCCCTTGAGTCTCCTCCTTCTGTTCTTCAAGTTTTCAACTGTAAAGTGAGGAGAGAAAGGTCTGTAAAGGTTGTCTCCTAAGCCTGTCAAAAGGAGAGAAACTGTAAGAGGGAAGTTTGGCCTTCGCCCATTGAAGGAAGGCAGCTAGTTGACGTCGGCAACCTCATCGGTGGAGGAAGCCAAAAGTGGAGTAGGTCAAGGCTGACCGAACCACTCTAAATCTCTGGTTTGCGTTTATTTTCGAGCACTTTATCATTACTGCAAACCTCCCTCATCACTACTGCTCTCTGCGCTTTCACGAACAAGTTCTAAGTGCTGTTCTTCCAAATCTGCATTCAGACGTAAACTCGTATTTTCATACATTACAGTTTACGTTTACGTTTGATTCTGCAAATCTGTTTTCCGTGCTTTTACGAACGAGCTTCCTTGCAGTTTACGCTTACATTTTAATCCTATTAATAACTGCAATCTGTCCTCTACGATCTTACAAACGAGTTTCAACATTTAGACGTAAAACTGCATTCAGACGTAAATCGGCTTTCTTCGCTCAATCATCAGATTTCAGTTCACGTTTACGTCTTGGTTTCATCTGCATACTGCCTTCTGCGAGTATACAAACAAGTTTCAAAGTTTAGACGTAAATCTGCGTCTAACTGCGTTTAGACGTAAATCTACGTTTAGACGTAAAACTGCGTTTAAACGTAAAACTGCGTTTAGACGTAAAACTGCGTTTAGACGTAATACTGCGTTTAGACGTAAATCTGCGTTTAGACGTAAAACTACGTTTAGACGTAAAACTGCGTTTAGACGTAAAATCTGCGTTTAGACGTAAATCTGCATTTAGACGCAAAACTGCGCTTAGACGCAATCTGCGCTTAGACGTAAAACTACGTTTAGACGTAAAACTGCGTTTAGACGTAAAATCTGCGTTTAGACGTAAATCTGCATTTAGACGCAAAACTGCGCTTAGACGCAATCTGCGCTTAGACGCAAAACTGCGCTTAGACGCAATCTGCGCTTAGACGCAAACTGCACTTAGATACAAACTGAGAATTTGCTTTTGCATCATAATAGTTTTTGAACAAACGCAGCTTTTGGTTTTAAATTTATTATACGATTTCCGCTGCACTAATTCACCCCCCCCCTCTTAGTGCTCTCGATCCTAACAATTGGTATCAGAGCTCGGTTAACTCTCTAAAGGATTAAAACCCAAGAGAGATGGCATACGCCGGAAACCAAGAGGGGCATTCGATTACACGTCCACCCATGTTCAGTGGAACGGACTACACTTACTGGAAGACCCGAATGAGGATCTTTCTTATTTCTATGGATTTTGAACTATGGAATCTTGTTGAAAATGGATTTTCAAAATCTTCTCTTCCAATGATCGATTGGAACGATTTGGAAAAGAAGGCTTTCGCTCTTAATGCAAAGGCTATGAATGCCTTATTTTGCGCTCTTGATAAAAACGAGTTTAATCGTGTTTCAACTTGCGAAACTGCTTTTGATATTTGGCACACACTTGAAGTGACCCACGAGGGCACAAGTAGAGTGAAAGAGTCAAAAATCAATCTGTTGCTGCATTCTTTTGAACTTTTTCGAATGAAACCGAGTGAAACCATTGGCGACATGTTTACCCGTTTCACGGATGTCGTCAACGGTTTAAAAGGTCTCGGAAAGAGCTTTTCGGATTTTGAGCTTGTTAATAAGATACTAAGATCCCTTCCTAAGAGTTGGGATCCTAAAGTCACCGCCATTCAAGAGGCAAAAGATCTGCAAAATTTCCCTCTTGAAGAACTAATCGGGTCATTAATGACCTACGAAATGACCTGCAAAGCTCATGAAGAGCAAGAAGACATCCTTCCAAAGAACAGGAAGGATATGGCACTTAAAACTTCTGAATACCACTTGAGAGAAAACTCAAGTGATGAGGATTGTGACGATGACTTGGCACTGTTGACAAGAAAGTTTAAAAAATTCTTCAAAAGAAACAAGTTTAAAAACGATATGAAAAATAAACTTGAACCTAAGAAGGACCAAGTGATCTGCTATGAATGTAAAAAGCCGGGACATTACAAAAGTGATTGTCCCCAAGTCAAGAAAAGAACAACAAAGAAGAAGGCGCTCCAAGCAACATGGGATGATTCGAGCGCATCCGAGAAAGAAGAATCCAACACCGAGCAAGTTGCTCATTACGCCTTTATGGCCATCGAAGGGGAGGTAACAGATTTATTAGATGCTGATTTATCTTTCGATGAATTATTAAATGCCTTCCATGATTTATTTGATGAATGCAAAGTTATAAATAGAAAATACAAGTTGCTAAAAAGGGTACATGATAATCTTACTTGTGAGTTTGATAAGTTAAAAGTCGAACATCATGATAGTTTAAACTCATGTATCAAATGTCATGATTTAGAAACTATACAAAAAGAAAACTTGCTGCTTAAGGACACCTTGAAGAAATTCGAGGTTGGTAGCAAGTCATTAAACATGATCCTTACAAACAAGGGTCATGCTCCCAAAAGAAGTGGGATTGGATTTGTGAGGAGTCCTCACCGAAATCCAACTACCTTTGTAAAAGGCCCCATCTTACACGTTCAACACCAAACCAAGTGCAACTTTTGTTGCAAATCTGGACACAAGACACATTGTTGTCCATTCAAGAAAATAAGTCCAAACAAATTAATTTGGGTTCCTAAAGGAACCATGATAAACTCTATGCAACATGATAGAAAATGTAGATCTATTTATGAGGCACCCAAAAGCAAATGGGTACCTAAACGTCATCCTTTCTTGTAGAAAACTAAACAATTGCAAGCTAGGAGCAAGAAATGGTACCTTGATAGTGGATGCTCAAGGCATATGACCGGAGATCCATCTCAATTCTCTAAGCTCTCTAGCATAGACGAAGGATATGTCACCTTCGGAGACAACAACAAGGGTAAAATCATTGGCAAAGGAACCATTGGTAACAAATCCAACCTCTCTATTGAAGATGTTTTACTAGTTGATGGTTTAAAACATAACCTCTTGAGCATTAGTCAATTATGTGATAAAGGATATATTATAAGATTTGAATCTAATGCCTGCATCATTGAAAAACCACACAAAAATATATCTATGATTGCATTAAAACAAAACAACGTATACACTATTGACATCAATGACTTATGTGATGAAATGTGCTTTGCCGTTATGAATGAGGATGCTTGGCTATGGCATAGAAGATTAGGTCATGCTAGCATGAAACTAATCAATCAAGTATCATCTAGAGAACTTGTAAGAGGAATTCCTCATATCAAGTTCATCAAAGATAATGTATGTGATGCTTGCCAATTAGGTAAGCAAATTAGGGGTAGCTTCAAAGCTAAGAATCAAATAAGCACCTCTAGGCCCTTACAATTGATCCATATGGACTTGTTCGGACCAATCTCTACATCGAGTCTAGGAGGTAGCAAATACGCCTTTGTCATTATTGATGACTACAGCAGATATACATGGACCTACTTCTTAAAACAAAAAAAATGAATGCTTTAGACATTTTACCAAGTTTTGTAAACTTGTTCAAAATGAGAAGGAATCTATGATTTCGTCAATTAGAAGTGATCACGGTGGAGAATTTCAAAACCATGACTTCCAAGAATTCTATGAACTCAACGGATACAACCATAACTTCTCTACTCCAAGAAATCCTCAACAAAATGGGGTAGTAGAAAGAAAAAATCGAAATTTGCAAGAAATGGCTAGAACCATGTTGAATGAACATAGCCTACCCAAATATTTTTGGGCCGAAGCTGTAAGCACTGCATGTTATATTTTAAATAGAGTCCTAGTAAGACCCTTACTCACCAAAACTCCTTATGAGTTATGGAATAACAAAAAACCCAATGTCTCATATTTTAAAGTCTTTGGGTGTAAGTGTTTTATCTTGAATAAAAAGGATAACTTAGGAAAATTCGATGCTAAATCTGATGAAGGAATTTTTCTTGGTTATTCTTCGGTTTCTAAAGCTTTTTGCATCTTCAATAAAAGAACCTTAATTATTGAAGAATCCATCCATGTCGTTTTCAATGAGATTTCAGAAATTAAGAAAAATGATCTTGATGATGATATTAATTTTGATTCCTTGAATTTAAACGAAACCCCGTCTCCAACTAGCAACTTGGTTGCATCCACTTCCAAAACATCCTTACCCAAGGATTGGAAGTATATAGATGCTCATCCTAAGGAGCTAATCCTAGGAGACACATCAAAAGGGGTTCAAACACGATCTTCTTTTAAAAACTTTTGTGTCAACGCCGCTTTTCTCTCCCAAATTGAACCCAAATGTGTTGATGAAGCCATGAAAGATGATTCATGGATTATCGCAATGCAAGATGAATTAAATCAATTTGAGAGAAATGAGGTGTGGACGCTTGTTCCTAGGCCAAATGACCATTTAGTAATTGGTACTAAATGGGTCTTTAGAAACAAGCAAGATGAAAATGGTATCGTGGTTAGAAACAAGGCTAGATTAGTGGCCAAAGGTTTCAACCAAGAAGAAGGTATCGATTACGAAGAAACCTTCGCACCTGTGGCTCGATTGGAAGCCATAAGGATGCTCCTTGCCTATGCTAGTTGCAATAATTTTAAGTTATTTCAAATGGATGTTAAAAGCGCTTTTCTAAATGGTTTCATTTCCGAAGAAGTTTATGTTGAACAACCTCCTGGATTTGAAAATAATGGCTACCCTAATCATGTGTTTAGATTAACTAAAGCTCTCTATGGTTTAAAGCAAGCCCCAAGGGCTTGGTATGAGAGACTTAGCTCTTTTCTCATTGAAAATAATTTCGTAAAAGGCAAGGTTGATACTACATTGTTTATCAAGAATTTTGAAAATGATTTTCTCATTGTTCAGATTTATGTTGATGACATTATCTTTGGTTCTACAAATGAATCTCTTTGTGAATCCTTTTCGAAAACTATGAGTCATGAATTCGAAATGAGTCTAATGGGAGAGTTAACATTCTTCTTAGGCCTACAAATCAAACAACTAAGCAATGGCATCTTTATTAGTCAAACCAAATATGCTGTAAGTTTGCTAAAGAAGTTCAAAATGAATAATTCAAAAGCCATTGACACTCCTATGAGCACCTCCACTAAGTTAGAAATTGATGAGAATGGAGAAAGCTTCGATCAAAAAACCTATAGGGGTATGATAGGAAGTTTACTTTACCTCACTGCCACCAGACCAGACATTATGTTCAGTGTAGGACTTTGTGCTAGATTTCAATCAGACCCTAAGATATCTCATCTCAAAGCTGTCAAAAGAATACTCAGATATCTTAATGGAACTACCAATCTAGGATTATGGTACCCAAAAACAGAAAATTTTGAATTAACAGCCTATGCTGATGCGGACTTTGCTGGCTGTAAACTAGACAGAAAAAGCACATCAGGATCATGTCAATTTTTAGGACATGCCCTTGTATCCTGGTCATCTAAGAAACAAAACTCGGTTGCCCTATCAACAACCGAAGCTGAATACATTGCAGCAAGTGCATGCTGTGCACAAGTTGTATGGATGAAAAACACTTTAGAAGATTACAAAGTGAATCTTAAAGATATTCCCATTAAATGTGATAACACGAGTGCAATATGCTTAACTAAAAATCCTATACAACACTCAAGAACAAAACACATTGATATTAGACATCACTTTATACGTGATCATGTCACTAATCATGACGTGACCATAGAGTTTATTGATACCAAACATCAACTGGCTGATATCTTCACATAAGAAGAGAATTAGGTATGTTGATGTGTCCAAATACTTAAACTAGTTAAAATTATTTTTCGGATGTTATTACTATTACATGCCTTGACAAACGCTTGATCAAATAACATGTTGCAAATTATGTGACAAATATTTTTAACCAAATGCATGTAAGAAGTTCATTTTTCGGGTTGTATGCTAAAAATGGGATGTTCCCGTACACTCTTATGAAAACTCCTTGGAAAATGACTTTCCTCCGTCAAGCAAAAACAATAAAGAGATATATGTGTCATGACTTCCTTTATATGCTTGATCATGCTATCATGCTTTTTGTTGATGACAAAGGGGGAGAAAAATATGAATTGATAAACACTATGTCATAGCTGAACTGCCATAATCATATCTATGTCATAGTTACAAATACTTGAGTGATGCCATAAACAATGTTATGCCATCCTTGCATCACCAAGAGATATGTGAACATGTGCAATAGTTTGCATCATATCTTGATTTGATATTCTATAGAAAATGCAAACTTGCTAGAAAATCTCAGATGTAAGCATCATGTAAAAAGTCCTTCGTAGCTTTATATGATTACATGATGAGTAGTTACAAACACTATCATACAAACTTGTTGATGTATGTCATGCCTTGACATAATTCTTGAAGAGAAACATCATGATAGGCATCATGATGGGAGCATTGATAAGTTTAACTGATCTAACTTATCAATGCGTCACTTGAATTCTTAGGTCTTGAATTCAAGGTTGACTTATCTCAACTATGGCATATAGATAGGGGGAGTTAAGGATAACTCCTTTATCAATTGATTGTCATCATCAAAAAGGGGGAGATTGTTGAATCTCGGATTTTGATGATGAAGTCAATTGTCATTTGTTATCTAATCTATGTGTTGAGATAAGTGTGCAGGATTAACTACGATGAGATTAAGACAAGCAGCAGGAGTTGCGCCGGAGTCAAGATCATGATCACGTTGGGAGTTCGAGAGTTCGACGGAAGTTCGGACGGTCGTCGGAGGTTCAGAGAGAACAGATCCGAGAAGTCCAGAAGCTTGCCAAGCGAAGCTCGTCGGAACTCGCCAAGTGGATCGTCGCAAAGTCCAGGAGTATGCCGGATGTCCGCAGAAGGATCACCGAGGGTTATCGGTTGATCGACGGAACTTGGCCGGAAACTCGCCGGAAGAAGCGATTGACGCATCGGAGCAAGCTGCAGAAGTTGTCTTAGAGATAATCGTAGTTAGCACGATGATTAAGCATGAAAATGGGAGGTGATCCCATTAGCTTAATCTTGGGGCAATTGGGCCCCTGAAAAGATTCAAAGTGGGTCGAATGGAGTGAACCATTCGGACCCTGATTGCACCAGGAGGTGCAACCGCCCCAGCCAGGAGGTGCAACCGCCTGGGCTGTGGGGCTGAGAGGTGCAACCGCCCCAGCCAGGAGGTGCAACCGCCTGGGCTGTGGGGCTGGGAGGTGCAACCGCCCCAGCCAGGAGGTGCAACCGCCAGGGTTGCAAGGCTGGGAGGTGCAACCGCTCCAGCCAAGAGGTTGCACCGCCAGAGCTCAAGTTCCGAGCTCTGCCAGGCGATGCAACCACCAAGCTCAGTCTTCGAGCTTTGGCAGAGTGGTGCATCAGCCTGAGCTCAGTCTCGAGCTTTGCCAGGTGATGCATTCACCAAGCTCAGTCTTCGAGCTATGGCAGAATGGTGCATCAGCTTGAGCTCAGTTTGGAGCTCTGCCAAGTGATGCAACCACCGAGCTCAGATTTCGAGCTCTGCCAGGTGATGCAACCACCAAGCTCAGTCTTCGAGCTCTGCCAGGTGATGCAACCATTGAGCTCAGTCTTCGAGCTCTGGCAGAGAAGAAGCAATCGGCAGAGCTCAGTCTTCGAGCTCTGCCAGGCGGTGCCACCTCTCCAGTCGAGAGGTGCAACCGCCTGATCCCAGAATTCTGGGATTTGATCGATTTGATCGTTTTGAGCTCGAATTTTGAATTGGGTTGGGGCCTATAAATACCCCACCCATTCAGCACTGAAAAGATACAGACCTATACCGAAATTGTGATCTTTTCTGTGATTCTAAAGAGCTCAAAAGTGTTGTAAAGCCCTTGAGTCTCCTCCTTCTGTTCTTCAAGTTTTCAACTGTAAAGTGAGGAGAGAAAGGTCTGTAAAGGTTGTCTCCTAAGCCTGTCAAAAGGAGAGAAACTGTAAGAGGGAAGTTTGGCCTTCGCCCATTGAAGGAAGGCAGCTAGTTGACGTCGGCAACCTCATCGGTGGAGGAAGCCAAAAGTGGAGTAGGTCAAGGCTGACCGAACCACTCTAAATCTCTGGTTTGCGTTTATTTTCGAGCACTTTATCATTACTGCAAACCTCCCTCATCACTACTGCTCTCTGCGCTTTCACGAACAAGTTCTAAGTGCTGTTCTTCCAAATCTGCATTCAGACGTAAACTCGTATTTTCATACATTACAGTTTACGTTTACGTTTGATTCTGCAAATCTGTTTTCCGTGCTTTTACGAACGAGCTTCCTTGCAGTTTACGCTTACATTTTAATCCTATTAATAACTGCAATCTGTCCTCTACGATCTTACAAACGAGTTTCAACATTTAGACGTAAAACTGCATTCAGACGTAAATCGGCTTTCTTCGCTCAATCATCAGATTTCAGTTCACGTTTACGTCTTGGTTTCATCTGCATACTGCCTTCTGCGAGTATACAAACAAGTTTCAAAGTTTAGACGTAAATCTGCGTCTAACTGCGTTTAGACGTAAATCTACGTTTAGACGTAAAACTGCGTTTAAACGTAAAACTGCGTTTAGACGTAAAACTGCGTTTAGACGTAATACTGCGTTTAGACGTAAATCTGCGTTTAGACGTAAAACTACGTTTAGACGTAAAACTGCGTTTAGACGTAAAATCTGCGTTTAGACGTAAATCTGCATTTAGACGCAAAACTGCGCTTAGACGCAATCTGCGCTTAGACGTAAAACTACGTTTAGACGTAAAACTGCGTTTAGACGTAAAATCTGCGTTTAGACGTAAATCTGCATTTAGACGCAAAACTGCGCTTAGACGCAATCTGCGCTTAGACGCAAAACTGCGCTTAGACGCAATCTGCGCTTAGACGCAAACTGCACTTAGATACAAACTGAGAATTTGCTTTTGCATCATAATAGTTTTTGAACAAACGCAGCTTTTGGTTTTAAATTTATTATACGATTTCCGCTGCACTAATTCACCCCCCCCCTCTTAGTGCTCTCGATCCTAACAATAACTATTGCATAAATGCATATATATTGTGATGTCCTTGGATTTGTGCAATGGGAATCGGATCGTGATGAGATCACGATAATGAGATCGATTCACCTTTAAACACATATCCTAAATAATCCCGGTCATAGGTTACTCGAGAGGGACATCGTGATAACCGGATAGACTGGTGTGCTGTATACCCGTCCATATGATGGATGCAGCTGGTCTCATAGCTGCTCGTGTAGGGACACTAGGGATACAGTACAGGTGCTCATTGGAGAATGAGTTCACTGATTGATCCGCTTACGGAATGCTGGATGGTTGATGATGCCTTATTGTCAGACAACGATTCCGTAGTCCTAGTGGTGTATCTGGTTTTTAGACTTGAGACACCAAGGATGTCCTGTATGAGTGCTCCACTCTTTGATACCAGACTTATAGGTTTGGCTGTTCGCAGATCTAGTACAGCTGGTCATTGGGAGTGGTAGTCGACCTTACGAGGGCTATTGAGTGTCGATAGAGGATCATCCACTCTCGGTATCATGAGAGGAATATCCCATGTGTTCTTGCTCAGACAAATCCCTGGCCAGGGTCATTCGGGTTGAGAGAGAAAGAGTTCTCCGGGAGAATCCGATTAGAGCGAGACTCGAGTAGAAACCGTATGGGTCTGACAGCACCATGCTCGATATACGGTCTCTGGGATATTAGATGGATGAGGGACTATAGGTACATGGTAACTGAGGACAGACAGGTCCAATGGATTGGATTCCCCTGTATCGTCTGGGGACTACGGCGTAGTGGCCTAGTACTTCCGTAGTCGATGAGTCGAGTGAATTATTACAGAGATAATAATTCACTGAGTTAGAAGGAGTTCTGACAGGTATGACTCACGGCCAGCTCGATATTGGGCCTAGAGGGTCACACACATATTGGTAGGCATTGCGATGAGTAGAGGTTCGGATATGAGATATCCGACGGAGCCCTTGTCTTATTGGATGCAGATCCAATACCCACTAGGGAAAGGACCCATTAGGGTTTTGACACGGGATCTCTATAAATAGGAGGGATTCACAGCCTCATAGGCTAGAGTCTTTGCTTGCCCTTCCTATTCTCCTCTCCCTCTCCCCCTCAGAGTAGGCCTGGAGTTTTGAGGAGCGTCGTCGCAACCCTGCTGTGTGGATCACCGCTAGAGAGGAGGACGCTTGACCTCCTTCACCCTCTCCTAAGGATCTGCAAGGAAACAGGGATATACGATCTCCCTAGGTAACACAATCTTTATACGCAGTTTTGTGTTTTTGCGGATTTTGCGCACCAATCTTCGCACGACGATGAACATCTTTTTGGGAATCGGGGATTTTTGTTTTCTTGTTCTTCCGCTGCGCATATGATGTCGCCCCCTATGATTTCCCAACAGTGGTATCAGAGCCAGGTTGTTCGTGCGAATGATTGGTTTTGAACTGCGTGTATTGTGTTTAGGAAGAATTTTGACGTCAAAATCGTTGACGCAAAAGAGAGGAAGGGCAGCAACAGTTGCTGCCCTCGATCTGCATGCCTGCAGCCTCCTGCAGCGGCAACCGCAGTCGCAGCCAGGCAGCACAGCGCCGGCGCATGCGCAAGCGCTGTGTCTGCAGCAGCCGGCCGGCGGCCTGCTTGCAGCAGGCTTGCTGCCGGCGGGGCTGGCAGCCCGCGGGTAGAGGCGCCTGCGGCCGCTGAGTCCGCGGGTAGAGGCGCCGCGGGGCAGCAGCGCGTGCTGAGGCACCGCAGGGCAGCGGCGCCTGTGGCTGCTGCTCCCACGGGCAAAAACCCCGCAGGGGCGGCCGCCAGCGAGGCAGCACCGCCTGCGGGCGCTGCCTCGCCGGCAGGACTGCCCGCGGAGGCGGCGACGCCCGCGGGGGCCAGCGGGCGTGCCGCCCGCGGGGGCCAGCGGGCGTGCCGCCCGCAGGCGAGGGCAGCGCCCCGCCCCTCGCCGCACAGGCCACCGCCGGCAGGGTGGCGGCGGCGGCAGCAGCGAAAAGGGGAAAGGGCATTAGGGTTTTCTGGGAAAAAGATAGTTTTGCCCCTCGGAATTTGAGAAATTCCAGTTTCTGTCTTTTGTCCAAATTACGAAAATACCCTTAGGAATTGAGAAATTCCCTACATGTCCCTGATTTCAGAAAAATATTAATTAATTAAAAGGTTTAGTTGATTATTATTTTTATTATTATCTAGTAGTCCTACATGATGATGATTATTTATACATGTGATGTATGATGTGTGGACGGATGATCATGGACCGTGTGATGTGTGTACTTGTGATTATTATTATTGAGGTCTGCGAACCTCCATTATATTTCTCGTTTATTGTCGGGCCTGCGTGCCTATGATTAAGTTGTAATCACATGAGGAGGCGCAGCGGGAGCGTGGATGCGACAGCGGGACCCACGAGACGGACGATCGTGTTGCATGGAGATGCATCAAGATGTCGACGAAACCGACGAGGACGAGATGGACGATCATAGGGCATGGAGATGCACCGTTGCACACATAGATCTTGATGTGAGTGATTAGGCCTACTGGCTCGGGCCTAATCATATTAGGTTGTGGTCCATGATCATCTGGTGTGATTGCTTATACACATACTAGATATGTATATATATTTGCATGCGATGTAGATATATATTAAATATGTATATGTGTGACATGTCATATTAGGAGACCAAATCATAGAAACATCTCTCGATAATATTAAGTCGGTAAACGTGAGGCAATTAGATTGACCCACGTGGCCTTCCATCGTTATGAGTAGGAACCGAATCCCGGTGTAGGTTGAGTTGGTCGAGTCCCTCGAGACTCACCTATATCGCGATTCGCTATCTTGCTTACGACATAGAGATGTCACCGGTGACCTGAGGGCATGATATGCTTGGTCGAGTCCCTCGAGGGTATATCATCAAATCAGACTCATCTTGTAACGAAGGTGTTGACTTAACCGAGCATCATGGTTGGTCGAGTCCCTCGAGGCCATGGTGATTCGGAGGCCGAACAGGACGGGAATCACAAGGAGTTGTGATCGGCAAGAGTTGTCTACCTTTTAGGCTTAGTGTGATTGGTCGAGTCCCTCGAGGTTACACTAAGACGCTGATTGGATCCTGATCCCCACTAGAAGTCTGCCGGAGACTTCCGTTTCACGTGCTGAGGGTGTCGCGTGACTCGTTAGTAAAATAGTGGGAGCATATTAAGATAGAAGTCCATATCTTGATAGTTTATTTCTTGCAAAATCTGCATGTTATTCATTTTTGCTACATCTTTATTTTCAGAAAATGTCGTTTTCAAATCCCTTACGTGGCATACTTGATGTCAACCGCCTCACTGGTCCAAATTATACGGATTGGCTCCGTAACTTGAGAATTGTTCTCACAGCGAAGAAAATCGTGTACGTCCTTGATACAGTGATGCCTACGCCCGAAGAAGGGGCAAGCGAGGATGAGATCGCTCGCTACGTGAAGTACATTGATGACTCCACTCTTGCTCAGTGCTATATGTTGGGCTCTATGACTCCAGAGTTACAGAGACAACATGAAAAGATGGATGCCAGATCCATTCTCCTACATGTCCGTAAATTGTTTGAGGAACAGGGAAGGACTTAACGATATGAGATATCCAAGAGCCTTTTCCGCGCTAGGATGACTGAGGGGACACCGGTTCAGAACCATGTCCTAAAGATGATTGAGTGGATAGAGAAACTCACAGGTCTAGGAATGGTCCTAGAGGATAACTTGTGTGTGGACATTGTGCTTCAGTCCCTACCAGATTCCTTTTCACAGTTCATAATGAACTTTAATATGAACAAGCTTGAGGTGACTCTCCCAGAGCTCCTCAATATGTTGAGGGAGGCAGAGAGTACTATTAAGAAAGAGAAGCCAGTTCTCTACACTGGTGAGACCAGAAAGAAAAGGAAAGCAGAAAGGTCCCTTAAGAAGGGAAAGGGCAAGGGCAAACAAGGTAAAGCAAAGGTTGCTAAGAAAGACCCAACAAAGGACAAAGGCCAGTGCTTCCACTGTGGTAAAGATGGGCACTGGAAGAGAAACTGCAAAGAGTACCTTGCAGAAAGGGCGAAACAAAAGCTTGATGAAGCTTAAGGTACATTCATGATCAGTCTCCATTTGTCAGACTCTTATGATAACACATGGGTATTAGATATCGGTAGTGCTTATCATATATGTAATTCGTTGCAGGTTCTGGCAAGGCCTAGGAGACTAGAGAGAGGCGAGATGGACCTCAAGATGGGTAATGGAGCAAAAGTTGCTGTATTAGCTGTTGGCGAGGTCGCCCTACATCTGCCTAGTGGAGCTTTTATTGCATTAGATGCATGTTATTTTGTTCCTTCTATTATCAAAAACATTATCTCCATTTCATGTTTAACAGTTAGTGGATATAAATTTGTTTTTGAGAACAATGGTTGTTCGATATTATTAGATGATAAGATCATCACGAAAGGAACATTGCATAATGGTTTATTTATGTTAGACACCACTCCACATATCATGAATATAAATGTGTCCAAAAGGAAACGAGATGAGTTGAACAGTGCATACCTGTGGCATTGAAGGCTAGGTCACATCCATGAAAGAAGGATTCAAAAGTTGCTAAATGATGGATATCTAGATCCATTCGACTATGTGTCATATGCAACTTGTGAGCCTTGCATTCGTGGAAAACTGACCAACTCTCCATTTAGTGGAACTGGAGAGAGAGCCACCGAGTTGTTGGAACTCATGCTGGTGGTTACTCCTACTTCATTACATTTACTGATGATTTCTCAAGGTATGGATATGTGTACTTAATGAAGTACAAGTCCGAGGCCTTTGAGAAATTCAGAGAGTATAAGAATGAGGTGGAGAACCAGACTGGAAAGAGTATCAAAACTCTTCGATCAGATCGAGGAGGTGAGTACTTAAGTACAGAGTTTACTCACTTGCTCAAGGACCATGGGATATTATCCCAATGGACACCTCCTTATACACCTCAGCTCAATGGTGTCTCTGAAAGGAGAAATCGTACATTATTAGATATGGTACGGTCCATGATGAGTTTCGCTGACCTACCCATCTCATTCTGGGGATATGCCCTAGAAACCGCAGCTTACCTTCTGAACAGAGTTCCAACTAAGTCGGTGGTGTCTACACCATATGAGATATGGAAAGGGAAGAAGCCTGATCTTAAAGTAGTTAAGATTTGGGGCTGCTCTGCCCATGTTAAAAGACACAACCCCGATAAGTTAGAATCAAGGACAGGGCGATGTAAATTTGTGGGATACCCCAAGGAAACTTGTGGGTATTACTTCTATCATCTCGAGGACCAAAAGGTCTTTGTAGCTAAGAGAGCAGTGTTCCTTGAGAAGGAACACATTCTTGACGGAGACAGTGGGAGAATGATAGAATTGAGCGAGGTTGGAGAACCAAGCTCAAGCACCACTCTACAGCCCGAGTCTGTTCAGGTATCTAATACACAAGTTTCAACTTTACGCAGGTCTGATAGAGTATCCCATCCTCCTGAGAGATATGTGGGACATATTAGAGCAGAGGATGTAGAGGATATTGATCCTCAGACCTACGAGGAGGCTATTATGAGTATAGACTCCGGGAAGTGGAAAGAAGCCATGAATTCTGAGATGGATTCTATGTACTCCAATAAGGTTTGGAACCTAGTTGATGCACCCGAAGGTATTGTACCCATCGGTTGCAAGTGGATCTTTAAGAAAAAGATCGGAGTAGATGGAAAGGTAGAGACCTATAAAGCAAGGCTAGTGGCTAAGGGGTATCGTCAAAGGCAAGGTGTTGACTACGACGAAACTTTCTCACCCGTAGCAATGCTAAAATCCATCAGAATTCTATTGGCTATTGCAGCACACTATGATTATGAGATCTGGCAGATGGATGTGAAAACCGCATTCCTCAACGGGAACCTGGAGGAGGAGGTGTATATGATGCAACCTGAGGGATTCGTGTCCAAGAACTGCCCAGATAAGGTGTGTAGGTTGCTTAGATCCATTTATGGACTAAAGCAAGCTTCCCGAAGTTGGAACATAAGATTTGATGAGGCAATCAGATCTTATGACTTCGTTAAGAACGAAGATGAGCCTTGTATATACAGAAAGGTAAGTGGGAGCGCTATCACCTTTTTGGTGTTATATATGGATGACATCCTCATCATTGGGAATCACGTAGGAATGCTATCCACTGTAAAGACTTGGTTATCTAGACACTTCTCCATAAAGGACTTAGGGGAAGCATCCTATATCTTGAGGATTAGAATCTATAGAGATAGATCCAAGAGGATGCTTGGCTTGTCCCAGTCCAGGTACATAGAAACCATTGTCAAAATGTTTGGCATTGAGAATTCTAAGAAAGGGCGAACATGGATATGATACCTTATGCCTTAATAATAGGGTCTATCATGTATGCCATGCTATGTACTAGGCCTGATATAGCGCATGCTCTGAGTGTCACGAGCAGGTATCAGGCGGATCCAGGCTTGGAGCACTGGAAAGCAGTAAAGTGTATCCTTAAGTACTTGAGAAGGACTAAGGATCTTTTACTAGTATATGGAGGTAATAGCCTTAAGGTTGAAGGCTACACTGACTCAAGTTTTCAGTCTGATGTCGATGATAGCAAGTCGAATTCAGGGTATGTGTACACCTTGAATGGAGGAGCAATGTGCTGGAAGAGTTCCAAGCAAGATACCACTGCTGACTCGACCACAGAGGCGGAGTACATTGCTGCATCAGATGCAGCAAAGGAGGGAGTCTGGTTGAAGAAGTTCATCACAGATTTGGGAGTCGTGCCGGATAGTGAGGAGCCGATTTCCCTATATTGCGACAACAACGGGGCAATTGCTCAAGCGAAGGAACCTAGGTCGCATCAGAAATCTAAGCATGTTCTGAGGAGGTTCCACCTTATCAGAGAGATCGTGACCCGAGGAGATGTAGCAGTGGAAAGAGTTCCATCCGAAGATAACATTGCACATCCACTAACAAAGCCATTGTCTCAGATTGTCTTTGAGCGTCACAGGGGTCTGATGGGGATCAGACACATAGGTGATTGGCTTTAGGTCAAGTGGGAGATTGCTAGTCATAAGTGCCCAGCAAGCTAATCATGTGAGTGATGGCACGTGTGACTTGATACAGAATCTTTTTGCTTATTATATTTTGGCGTATATCACTTTATAACTATTGCATAAATGCATATATATTGTGATGTCCTTGGATTTGTGCAATGGGAATCGGATCGTGATGAGATCACGATAATGAGATCGATTCACCTTTAAACACATATCCTAAATAATCCCGGTCATAGGTTACTCGAGAGGGACATCGTGATAACCGGATAGACTGGTGTGCTGTATACCCGTCCATATGATGGATGCAGCTGGTCTCATAGCTGCTCGTGTAGGGACACTAGGGATACAGTACAGGTGCTCATTGGAGAATGAGTTCACTGATTGATCCGCTTACGGAATGCTGGATGGTTGATGATGCCTTATTGTCAGACAACGATTCCGTAGTCCTAGTGGTGTATCTGGTTCTTAGACTTGAGACACCAAGGATGTCCTGTATGAGTGCTCCACTCTTTGATACCAGACTTATAGGTTTGGCTGTTCGCAGATCTAGTACAGCTGGTCATTGGGAGTGGTAGTCGACCTTACGAGGGCTATTGAGTGTCGATAGAGGATCATCCACTCTCGGTATCATGAGAGGAATATCCCATGTGTTCTTGCTCAGACAAATCCCTGGCCAGGGTCATTCGGGTTGAGAGAGAAAGAGTTCTCCGGGAGAATCCGATTAGAGCGAGACTCGAGTAGAAACCGTATGGGTCTGACAGCACCATGCTCGATATACGGTCTCTGGGATATTAGATGGATGAGGGACTATAGGTACATGGTAACTGAGGTCAGACAGGTCCAATGGATTGGATTCCCCTGTATCGTCTGGGGACTACGGCGTAGTGGCCTAGTACTTCCGTAGTCGATGAGTCGAGTGAATTATTACAGAGATAATAATTCACTGAGTTAGAAGGAGTTCTGACAGGTATGACTCACGGCCAGCTCGATATTGGGCCTAGAGGGTCACACACATATGGTAGGCATTGCGATGAGTAGAGGTTCGGATATGAGATATCCGACGGAGCCCTTGTCTTATTGGATGCAGATCCAATACCCACTAGGGAAAGGACCCATTAGGGTTTTGACACGGGATCTCTATAAATAGGAGGGATTCACAGCCTCATAGGCTAGAGTCTTTGCTTGCCCTTCCTATTCTCCTCTCCCTCTCCACCTCAGAGTAGGCCTGGAGTTTTGAGGAGCGTCGTCGCAACCCTGCTGTGTGGATCACCGCTAGAGAGGAGGATGCTTGACCTCCTTCACCCTCTCCTAAGGATCTGCAAGGAAACAGGGATATACGATCTCCCTAGGTAACACAATCTCTATACGCAGTTTTGTGTTTCTGCGGATTTTGCGCACCAATCTTCGCACGACGATGAACATCTTTTTGGGAATCGGGGATTTTTGTTTTCTTGTTCTTCCGCTGCGCATATGATGTCGCCCCCTATGATTTCCCAACAATGATGCCTTATTGTCAGACAACGATTCCGTAGTCCTAGTGGTGTATCTGGTTCTTAGACTTGAGACACCAAGGATGTCCTGTATGAGTGCTCCACTCTTTGATACCAGACTTATAGGTTTGGCTGTTCCCAGATCTAGTACAGCTGGTCATTGGGAGTGGTAGTCAACCTTACGAGGGCTATTGAGTGTCGATAGAGGATCATCCACTCTCGGTATCATGAGAGGAATATCCCATGTGTTCTTGCTCAGACAAATCCCTGGCCAGGGTCATTCGGGTTGAGAGAGAAAGAGTTCTCCGGGAGAATCCGATTAGAGTGAGACTCGAGTAGAAACCGTATGGGTCTGACAGCACCATGCTCGATATACGGTCTCTGGGATATTAGATGGATGAGGGACTATAGGTACATGGTAACTGAAGACAGACAGGTCTAATGGATTGGATTCCCCTGTATCGTTTGGGGACTACGGCGTAGTGGCCTAGTACTTCCGTAGTCGATGAGTCGAGTGAATTATTACAGAGATAATAATTCACTGAGTTAGAAGGAGTTCTGACGGGTATGACTCACGGCCAGCTCGATATTGGGCCTAGAGGGTCACACACATATGGTAGGCATTGCGATGAGTAGAGGTTCGGATATGAGATATCCGACGGAGCCCTTGTCTTATTGGATGCAGATCCAATACCCACTAGGGAAAGGACCCATTAGGGTTTTGACACGGGATCTCTATAAATAGGAGGGATTCACAGCCTCATAGGTAAGAGTCTTTGCTTGCCCTTCCTATTCTCCTCTCCCTCTCCCCCTCAGAGTAGGCCTGGAGTTTTGAGGAGCGTCGTCGCAACCCTGCTGTGTGGATCACCGCTAGAGAGGAGGACGCTTGACCTCCTTCACCCTCTCCTAAGGATCTGCAAGGAAACAGGGATATACGATCTCCCTAGGTAACACAATCTCTATACGCAGTTTTATGTTTTTCGCACCAATCTTCGTACGACGATGAACATCTTTTGGGAATCGGGGATTTTTGTTTTCTTGTTCTTCCGCTGCGCATATGATGTCGCCCCCTATGATTTCCCAACAGTGGTATCAGAGCCAGGTTGTTCGTGCGAATGATTGGTTTTTTGAACTGCGTGTGTTGTGTTTAGGAAGAATATTGACGTCAAAATCGTTGACGCAAAAGCAAGGAAGGGCAGCAACAGTTGCTGCCCTCGATCTGCATGCCTGCAGCCAGCCGCAGCCGCAGCCACGCAGCACAGCGCCGGCGCATGCGCAAGCGCTGTGCCTGCAGCAGCCGGCCGGCGGTCTGCTTGCAGCAGGCTTGCGGCCGGCGGGGCTGGCAGCCCGCTCGGTAGAAGCGCCTGCGGCCACTGAGCCCGCGGGCAGAGGCGCCGCGGGGCAGCAGCGCGGGCTGAGGCACCGCAGGGCAGCGGCGCCTGTGGCCGCTGCTCCCACGGGCAAAAACCCCGCAGGGGCGGCCGCCAGCGAGACAGCACCACCTGCGGGCGCTGACTCGCGGGCAGAACCGCCCGCGGAGGCGGCGGCGCCCGCGGGGGCGCCCACCTGCAGCGGCAGCAACCCCAGCGGGCGTGCCACCTGCAGGCGAGGGCAGTGCCCTCGCCCTCGCCGCACAGGCCGCCGCCAGCAGGGTGGCGGCGGCGGCGGCGCAGCAGCAAGGGGGAGAAGGGCATTAGGGTTTTCTGGGCAAAAAGACAGTTTTGCCCCCTCGGAATTTGAGAAATTCCAGTTTCTGTCTTTTGTCCAAATTACGAAAATACCCTTAGGAATTGAGAAATTCCCTATATATCCCTGATTTCAGAAAATATTAATAAATTAAAAGGTTTAGTTGATTATTATTTTTATTATTATCTAGTAGTCCTACATGATGATGATTATTTATACATGTGATGTATGATGTGTGGACGGTTGATCATGGACCGTGTGATGTGTGTACTTGTGATTATTATTATTGAGGTCTGCGAACCTCCATTATATTTCTCGTTTATTGTCGGGCCTGCGTGCCTATGATTAAGTTGTAATCACATGAGGAGGCGCAGCGGGAGCGTGGAAGCCATAGCGGGACCCACGAGACGGACGATCGTGATGC
This sequence comes from Musa acuminata AAA Group, assembly GCF_036884655.1. Lineage (NCBI taxonomy): Eukaryota > Viridiplantae > Streptophyta > Magnoliopsida > Zingiberales > Musaceae > Musa > Musa acuminata. Next base: position 19,539,552 of record NC_088345.1, read on the forward strand.
ATGGAGATGCATCAAGATGTCGACGGAACTGACGAGGACGAGATGGACGATCACAAGGCATGGAGATGCACCGTTGCACACATAGATCTTGATGTGAGTGATTAGGCCTACTGGCTCGGGCCTAATCATATTAGGTTGTGGTCCATGATCATCTGGTGTGATTGCTTATACACATACTAGATATGTATATATATTTGCATGCGATGTAGATATATATTAAATATGTATATGTGTGACATGTCATATTAGGAGACCAAATCATAGAAACATCTCTCGATAATATTAAGTCGGTAAACGTGAGGCAATTAGATTGACCCACGTGGCCTTCCATCGTTATGAGTAGGAACCGAATCCCGGTGTAGGTTGAATTGGTCGAGTCCCTCGAGACTCACCTATATCGCGATTCGCTATCTTACTTACGACATAGAGATGTCACCGGTGACTTGAGGGCATGATATGCTTGGTCGAGTCCCTCGAGGGTATATCATCAAATCAGACTCATCTTGTAACGAAGGTGTTGACTTAACCGAGCATCATGGTTGGTCGAGTCCCTCGAGGCCATGGTGATTCGGAGGCCGAATAGGACGGGAATCACAAGGAGTTGTGATCGGCAAGAGTTGTCTACCTTTTAGGCTTAGTGTGATTGGTCGAGTCCCTCGAGGTTACACTAAGACGCTGATTGGATCCTGATCCCCACTAGAAGTCTGCCGGAGACTTCCGTTTCACGTGCTGAGGGTGTCGCGTGACTCGTTAGTAAAATAGTGGGAGCATATTAAGATAGAAGTCCATATCTTGATAGTTTATTTCTTGCAAAATCTGCATGTTATTCATTTTTGCTACATCTTTATTTTCAGAAAATGTCGCTTTCAAATCCCTTACGTGGCATACTTGATGTCAACCGCCTCACTGGTCCAAATTATACGGATTGGCTCCGTAACTTGAGAATTGTTCTCACAGCGGAGAAAATCGTGTACGTCCTTGATACAGTGATGCCTACGCCCGAAGAAGGGGCAAGCGAGGATGAGATCGCTCGCTACGTGAAGTACATTGATGACTCCACTCTTGCTCAGTGCTATATGTTGGGCTCTATGACTCCAGAGTTACAGAGACAACATGAAAAGATGGATGCCAGATCCATTCTCCTACATGTCCGTAAATTGTTTGAGGAACAGGGAAGGACTCAACGATATGAGATATCCAAGAGCCTTTTCCGCGCTAGGATGACTGAGGGGACACCGGTTCAGAACCATGTCCTAAAGATGATTGAGTGGATAGAGAAACTCATAGGTCTAGGAATGGTCCTAGAGGATAACTTGTGTGTGGACATTGTGCTTCAGTCCCTACCAGATTCCTTTTCACAGTTCATAATGAACTTTAATATGAACAAGCTTGAGGTGACTCTCCCAGAGCTCCTCAATATGTTGAGGGAGGCAGAGAGTACTATTAAGAAAGAGAAGCCAGTTCTCTACACTGGTGAGACCAGAAAAAAAAGGAAAGCAGAAAGGTCCCTTAAGAAGGGAAAGGGCAAGGGCAAACAAGGTAAAGCAAAGGTTGCTAAGAAAGACCCAACAAAGGACAAAGGCCAGTGCTTCCACTGTGGTAAAGATGGGCACTGGAAGAGAAACTACAAAGAGTACCTTGCAGAAAGGGCGAAACAAAAGCTTGATGAAGCTTCAGGTACATTCATGATCAGTCTCCATTTGTCAGACTCTTATGATAACACATGGGTATTAGATACCGGTAGTGCTTATCATATATGTAATTCGTTGCAGGTTCTGGCAAGGCCTAGGAGATTAGAGAGAGGCGAGATGGACCTCAAGATGGGTAATGGAGCAAAAGTTGCTGTATTAGCTGTTGGCGAGGTCGCCCTACATCTGCCTAGTGGAGCTTTTACTGCATTAGATGCATGTTATTTTGTTCCTTCTATTATCAAAAACATTATCTCCATTTCATGTTTAATAGTTAGTGGATATAAATTTGTTTTTGAGAACAATGGTTGTTCGATATTATTAGATGATAAGATCATCACGAAAGGAACATTGCATAATGGTTTATTTATGTTAGACACCACTCCACATATCATGAATATAAATGTGTCCAAAAGGAAACGAGATGAGTTGAACAGTGCATACCTGTGGCATTGTAGGCTAGGTCACATCCATGAAAGAAGGATTCAAAAGTTGCTAAATGATGGATATCTAGATCCATTCGACTATGTGTCATATGCAACTTGTGAGCCTTGCATTCGTGGAAAACTGACCAACTCTCCATTTAGTGGAATTGGAGAGAGAGCCACTGAGTTGTTGGAACTCATACATAGTGATGTATGTGGACCCATGTCAACTCATGCCATTGGAGGTTACTCCTACTTCATTACATTTACTGATGATTTCTCAAGGTATGGATATGTGTACTTAATGAAGTACAAGTCCGAGGCCTTTGAGAAATTCAGAGAGTATAAGAATGAGGTGGAGAACCAGACTGGAAAGAGTATCAAAACTCTTCGATCAGATCGAGGAGGTGAGTACTTAAGTACAGAGTTTACTCACTTCCTCAAGGACTATGGGATATTATCCCAATGGACACCTCCTTATACACCTCAGCTCAATGGTGTCTCTGAAAGGAGAAATCGTACATTATTAGATATGGTACGGTCCATGATGAGTTTCGCTGACCTACCCATCTCATTCTGGGGATATGCCCTAGAAACCGCAGCTTACCTTCTGAACAGAGTTCCAACTAAGTCGGTGGTGTCTACACCATATGAGATATGGAAAGGGAAGAAGCCTGATCTTAAAGTAGTTAAGATTTGGGGCTGCTCTGCCCATGTTAAAAGACACAACCCCGATAAGTTAGAATCAAGGACAGGGCGATGTAAATTTGTGGGATACCCCAAGGAAACTTATGAGTATTACTTCTATCATCTCGAGGACCAAAAGGTCTTTGTAGCTAAGAGAGCAGTGTTCCTTGAGAAGGAACACATTCTTGACGGAGACAGTGGGAGAATGATAGAATTGAGCGAGGTTGGAGAACCAAGCTCAAGCACCACTCTACAGCCCGAGTCTGTTCAGGTATCTAATACACAAGTTTCAACTTTACGCAGGTCTGATAGAGTATCCCATCCTCCTGAGAGATATGTGGGACATATTAGAGCAGAGGATGTAGAGGATATTGATCCTCAGACCTACGAGGAGGCTATTATGAGTATAGACTCCGGGAAGTGGAAAGAAGCCATGAATTCTGAGATGGATTCTATGTACTCCAATAAGGTTTGGAACCTAGTTGATGCACCCGAAGGTATTGTACCCATCGGTTGCAAGTGGATCTTTAAGAAAAAGATCGGAGTAGATGGAAAGGTAGAGACCTATAAAGCAAGGCTAGTGGCTAAGGGGTATCGTCAAAGGCAAGGTGTTGACTACGACGAAACTTTCTCACCCGTAGCAATGCTAAAATCCATCAGAATTCTATTGGCTATTGCAGCACACTATGATTATGAGATCTGGCAGATGGATGTGAAAACCGCATTCCTTAACGGGAACCTGGAGGAGGAGGTGTATATGATGCAACCTGAGGGATTCGTGTCCAAGAACTGCCCAGATAAGGTGTGTAGGTTGCTTAGATCCATTTATGGACTAAAGCAAGCTTCCCGAAGTTGGAACATAAGATTTGATGAGGCAATCAGATCTTATGACTTCGTTAAGAACGAAGATGAGCCTTGTGTATACAGAAAGGTAAGTGGGAGCGCTATTAGCTTTTTGGTGTTATATGTGGATGACATCCTCATCATTGGGAATGACATAGGAATGCTATCCACAATAAAGGCTTGGTTATCTAGACACTTCTCCATGAAGGACTTAGGAGAAGCATCTTATATCTTGGGGATTAGAATCTATAGAGATAGATCCAAAAGGATGCTTGGCTTGTCCCAGTCCAGGTACATAGAAACTATTGTCAAAAGGTTTGGCATGGAAAATTCCAAAAGAGGTCTCATACCGATGAGACATGGGATATCGCTTTCTACGAGTATGTCCCCAAAGACTCCAGAAGAAAGGGCGAACATGGATATGATACCTTATGCCTCAGCAATAGGGTCTATCATGTATGCCATGCTATGTACTAGGCCTGATATAGCGCATGCTCTGAGTGTCACGAGCAGGTATCAGGCGGATCTAGGCTTGGAGCACGGGAAAGCAGTAAAGTGTATCCTTAAGTACTTGAGAAGGACTAAGGATCTTTTACTAGTATATGGAGGTAATAGCCTTAAGGTTGAAGGCTACACTGACTCAAGTTTTCAGTCTGATGTCGATGATAGCAAGTCGAATTCAGGGTATGTGTACACCCTGAATGGAGGAGCAGTGTGCTGGAAGAGTTCCAAGCAAGATACCACTGCTGACTCGACCACAGAGGCGGAGTACATTGCTGCATCAGATGCAGCAAAGGAGGGAGTCTGGTTGAAGAAGTTCATCACAGATTTGGGAGTCGTGCCGGATAGTGAGGAGCCGATTTCCCTATATTGCGACAACAACGGGGCAATTGCTCAAGCGAAGGAACCTAGGTCTCATCAGAAATCTAAGCATGTTCTGAGGAGGTTCCACCTTATCAGAGAGATCGTGACCCGAGGAGATGTAGTAGTGGAATTGTTCCATCCGAAGATAACATTGCAGATCCACTGATAAAGCCGTTGTCTCAGATTGTCTTTGAGCGTCACAGGGGTCTGATGGGGATCAGACACATAGGTGATTGGCTTTAGGTCAAGTGGGAGATTGCTAGTCATAGGTGCCCAGCAAGCCAATCACGTGAGTGATGGCACGTGTGACTTGATACAGAATCTTTTTGCTTATTATATTTTGGCGTATATCACTTTATAACTATTGCATAAATGCATATATATTGTGATGTCCTTGGATTTGTGCAATGGGAATCGGATCGTGATGAGATCACGATAATGAGATCGATTCACCTTTAAACACATATCCTAAATAATCCCGGTCATAGGTTACTCGAGAGGGACATCGTGATAACCGGATAGACTGGTGTGCTGTATACCCGTCCATATGATGGATGCAGCTGGTCTCATAGCTGCTCGTGTAGGGACACTAGGGATACAGTACAGGTGCTCATTGGAGAATGAGTTCACTGATTGATCCGCTTACGGAATGCTGGATGGTTGATGATGCCTTATTGTCAGACAACGATTCTGTAGTCCTAGTGGTGTATCTGGTTCTTAGACTTGAGACACCAAGGATGTCCTGTATGAGTGCTCCACTCTTTGATACCAGACTTATAGGTTTGGCTGTTCCCAGATCTAGTACAGCTGGTCATTGGGAGTGGTAGTCAACCTTACGAGGGCTATTGAGTGTCGATAGAGGATCATCCACTCTCGGTATCATGAGAGGAATATCCCATGTGTTCTTGCTCAGACAAATCCTTGGCCAGGGTCATTCGGGTTGAGAGAGAAAGAGTTCTCCGGGAGAATCCGATTAGAGCGAGACTCGAGTAGAAACCGTATGGGTCTGACAGCATCATGCTCGATATACGGTCTCTGGGATATTAGATGGATGAGGGACTATAGGTACATGGTAACTGAGGACAGACAGGTCCAATGGATTGGATTCCCCTGTATCGTCTGGGGACTACGGCGTAGTGGCCTAGTACTTCCATAGTCGATGAGTCGAGTGAATTATTACAGAGATAATAATTCACTGAGTTAGAAGGAGTTCTGACAGGTATGACTCACGGCCAGCTCGATATTGGGCCTAGAGGGTCACACACATATGGTAGGCATTGCGATGAGTAGAGGTTCGGATATGAGATATCCGACGGAGCCCTTGTCTTATTGGATGCAGATCCAATACCCACTAGGGAAAGGACCCATTAGGGTTTTGACACGGGATCTCTATAAATAGGAGGGATTCACAGCCTCATAGGCAAGAGTCTTTGCTTGCCCTTCCTATTCTCCTCTCCCTCTCCCCCTCAGAGTAGGCCTGGAGTTTTGAGGAGCGTCGTCGCAACCCTGCTGTGTGGATCACCGCTAGAGAGGAGGACGCTTGACCTCCTTCACCCTCTCCTAAGGATCTGCAAGGAAATAGGGATATACGATCTCCCTAGGTAACACAATCTCTATACGCAGTTTTGTGTTTTTCGCACCAATCTTCGTACGACGATGAACATCTTTTGGGAATCGGGGATTTTTGTTTTCTTGTTCTTCCGCTGCGCATATGATGTCGCCCCCTATGATTTCCCAACAATTGGCACATGTGGCCTTCCATCGTTATAGGTAAGGACTGATTCTCGATGTACGTTGAGTTGGTCGAGTCCCTCAAGGCTCACTTATATCACGATTCACTATCTTACATATGACAAAGAGATGTCACCAGTGACTTGAGGACATGGTATGCTTAGTCGAGTCCCTCGAGGGTATATCATCAAATCAGGCTCATCTTGTAACGATAGTGTTGACTTAACCGAATATCATGGTTGGTCGAGTCATTCGAGACCATGGTGATTTGAAGGCCAAACAGGATGGGAATCACAAGGAGTTGTGATCGAAAAGAGTTGCCTACTTTTCGGGCTTAGTGTGATTGGTCGAGTCCCTTGAGGTTACACTAAGACGCTGATTGGATCCCGATCCCCACTAGAAGTCTGCTGAAGACTTCTATTTCACGTGCTGAGGGTGTCGCGTGACTCGCTAGTAAAATAGTGGGAGCATATTAAGATATAAATCCATATCTTAATTATTTATTTTTGTAAAATCTACATGTTATTTATTTCTGCTGCATCTTTATTTTCAAAAAATGTTGTTTTCAAATCCCTTACGTGGCATACTTGATGTTGACCACATCACTGGTCCAAATTATACGGATTGGCTCGGCAACTTGAGAATTGTTCTTACGACGGAGAAAATTACGTATGTCCTTGATACAGTGATGCCTACGCCTGAGGAAGGGGCAAGTGAGGATAAGATTGCTCGCTATGTGAAGTACATTGATGACTCCACTCTTGCTCAATGTTATAACTTTGGCTTCTTAACAAAAAGAGCATTCTTCCGAATGATCGTCAAAACAAACCGTAAATGCTGAAAGTGAGTCTCAAGAGAAGGGCTATAAATGAGAATATCATCGAAAAAAACTAGCACAAATTTATGAAGAAAGCTACGAAAAATATCGTTCATGAGACTTTGGAAGGTTAAAGGAGCATTAGTGAGTCCAAAAGGTATTACTAAGAATTCATAATGGTCATTATTTGTGCGGAATGCAGTTTTTTGAATGTCATCTTCACATACCCGAATTTGGTGGTAACCAGATCGAAGGTCCAACTTCGTGAAGACTCGAGCTCCTTTTAACTCATCAAGAAGTTCATCTACCATTGGTATTGGGTACTTGTCCTTGATAGTGATGCCATTTAAAGCTCGGTAGTCGATGCACATCCGTCAAGTTTTATCCTTCTTGTGTACAAGTAGCACCGGTGAGGAATAGGGACTGCAACTTGGCCAAATCACCCCTGTTTCAAGCATCTCCTTTATAATCTTTTCAATTTCATCCTTCTAGAGGTGAGGATAATGATATGACCGAGTGTTCGCTGGTGATTTTCTTGGAAGAATTGGAATCCGATGGTCATGTTGCCGAGTAGGTGGAAGACCGCGCGGTTCAGTAAAACCGTCGGCAAATTCAACAAGCAATTGGGTCAGATTTTGACCATCAATTTTTATTTTCTTCCCCTTTGTTTGTTGCTGGAGATGCATCAAAAAACCACCATTTAACTTGCGTAAAACTTTCTCCATTCGTTGGGTCGAAACGGTGGTTACGTTGCTTCCGCACTTCCCACGTAGGATAATTTGTTTGCCTTTACAGTAGAATTTCATAATTAATTTGGAAAAGTTCCAAGAGACATCACCTAGCATCGTCAGCCATTCAATTGGTAGGAGGAAGAAGTTGGTGACAATTTCTTGGTCATGTAGTAATAGTTTCACTTGCGGGCATATTTGGTTGCACTTTGGATTCTACCATCGGTGACCTTTATGTCGAACTTGCTGCAACCTTCGATGTGGAGCGCCATCCGAGCAGCAACCTTACAGTTTAGGAAGTTATTAGTGCTGCCCATGTCTATGATAACAATAATCAGTTGTTGTTTAAGAAAGCCTTTAACTTTCATAGTTTGCGGGTTTGAGTAGCCGGCTAGCATGCCCATGTGTACCATAATCTTCTTCCACATCTTTTTCTTCATGTTCAAAGCTCTCTTCTGGATGTTCAATGACTTTTTCATCTATTGGTTCAATCATAAGAAGTCTCCTTTTTTTTACAGCGATGCTCGCGGCTCCACAGTTCGTCATAATGCCAATATAACCCCTTCGCAAATCGCTCTTGAAGCTCTTCTCTTGTCAACTTTTTTAGTGCAAGGGCTTGACTGATAGTAGGGTGGGCTGAGGGCTTCGGTATTGCTGGTCGTGGAGCGACCCTAGTCCTCTATGCTTCATGGTTTAATTGCTCCTCCTGAAGTTGTACGAAAGAGATGGCTACTATATGCATGTACGGTTGTCGCGCTATAACTTCTCCCCGGATCTTCAGCTTCAAGCCCTCAATGAAGGTCCCCAATAGCTATTTTTTAGACCAATCATGAGTTTGATTAGATAACCTTTCAAACCTGATTAGGACCTCCTGAATGGTAGAGGTTTGTCGGATCTTTGCTAGTTGTCCGTCAATGTTCTCGTAATCGGTTGGTCTAAAGCGGATCAGCAATCCTTTGAATTGTCACCATGAGAGGACTCCATGAGTATGTTCAAACTAGTTAAACCACTGTAAGGCATCCCTTTCAAGATGTATAGCCATTAATTTCCACCATAGATGTGTTTGCGGTTTTGTGGTACTGAAAATATCGCTCCACGCGTGAGATCCAACCAATTGGGTCTCCTTCTTCCCATTTACGGAAGTCCACCCTCATGCGTGGATAGTAGGGATTAGTTACAGAACCTCTCATCTCCTGGAAGTCATCTCTTCGGTCAGAGTTCTCTCCTTGACGTGATTTCTTCGGGCTTAGTGGTCGACCCAAACTGAGTTCGGTAAAGAGAGTCTGAATCTTATCCTCCATTCACATCTCGAAGGCTTCGAATTTAGCATTGATTGCCTCCTTAGATGCCTTAGTGTATGCCTCCAAATCTGTAATGTTAAGATCTCTCTTTTGCTATCGGGTTAACAGCATGTATCGATTGAGAGAAGTGGTGGCTGAAAGGGTTGGTGGATTAGTGTATGTAGACTACAGTTTATGCTTGTTTTGTGGCTATTTTATAAGAGTAGAATTGTCATCGAAGAAATAGCGGTTTCATGATAAAATTCTCAACAAAAATCAAGAGATTTGAGGAGAAAATTTAATAGCAAAATCTCAGTTTAGATAACAGCAATGATGAAAAATTTGATCAAGAAGATTTTGATAGTATAACAGCAAGGAAATCAGTGCAAGTTGCGATAGCAGAATTCTCGTCGAAAAATTCCAATGGTTTGTGACAAAAATTTGTAGCAACACAAGAACACTTTAGAGATGAATTCCTCAATAGATCAATTTTATATGGAAGCCAAGATGATCTATGAAGCGTAAAAGAAATTTTGTTCAAAAACGATAGCAAATAGATCGGTTAAAGGCAATAATATGTGGTTGAAATTTTCTATAGAAAATCCTTCGTTCGCAAAGATGATAACTCTTACGGTGAAAGGAACTCACAGCACATGATAGAGAATAAGACTTCTTATTAATATTTTGAATGAAAATTACAATAGCAAAAGGTATTGGTGATAGGAGAATACCAAATCTCTAATGCAATTGGCGGTGACTACAGTAGATTGATTTGATCGATGACAGAAGATGACGGTGAAGATGGCGACGTCAAGAGCAATTATGGAAATTACTTGGCTAGTGGTGGGTGGCAGGGGTGGCAGCAAAAGCAGCAAGATCGCTGCTCTTTTACCAGATGACAGAGCCACAGAGGAATTCTATGTAGATTGATATTTGAGGGGGATCAACCCTCGGAACGCTATAGGGGTTCCTCCCTCCTAGAAGTCGGCCAAATAGCTGTAATTATATATAGATCTTGTTCCCAAAGAGATGGAGGCTACATTCTTATATAGGGCTCCAAACCCTAACCCTAGGGGCTGCTTCCTAAGTGAATTACCCCTTTTGCCTTCAACCCTAACCGACCAGCCCAAAAAAAGGGGGCGACGGCTAGGAAGCCTAAAGGCCCAAATATAAACCCTAGCCACTCTTCTTTATAGTATAGAGGTGACTATGTGGGGTTTATTAGAATCTTATAGGGTTTTTATTAGTTGCTTCTTGATTGAGTAGGACCCAACCCTGCTAGGGTCTTATCAGGTTCCATTTGTTGGGTCATTATTTGGGCCATTCACTTGGCCCAACACAGCACAAACTTGGGCCCAATTGGCCCCTAATTGAGTTGGCCTAATTTCAACCCAATTACACCTAAAACCTACTTCGATCTAGATAATTATTACAAAGCTTGAATCAAATGTTGTTTGGCATGTCATTGGCTCATCGACACTTCGTCCGATTCTTCGGCGCATCATCCTCTTTTATGGCCTATTGCCCAATCGGTCGGTTGACCTCTGCAATTTTGATTTCCTTAGCGTAATTTTCGCTCTTCTTGGCCCAATGCCCGAACCCATGGCCCGAAGCCTTCTATCAATATATCGACCGATCGTCCAGTTCGATGTCCAATCTTCTGACATGTTTCACTCAGGCCTAACATGATTCTTCCTACTTTAATTGTCTCTCCCTGATCGAACTTCTTGCGTCACTCAAAACACAGATCAGATAAACACTATCAATTGGTTTCATCATCAAAAGCTGAGATTCAACATCTCTATCTTATCGATTTTTTAATAAAAAATTGATAAATCTATTTATGTCATTTTGAATCTATTGAAAATGAATTTGATTATTTGAATTTGAATGAGTTTTTACCCATATCGTGATTCTGATTCCTTAGAATTATAACTTAAAATATTTTATGAATCAAGATCTTCTATTATGTGTTCTCATATTATTTAAGAGGTTTTCTTTATGAATCATGATTTTTCTTGTGAATTCTAAGAATTATAACTTATAATATTTTTTTTATATGAATCATGATCTTGACAACTTGAGATTTTTTATACATGAACAAGATCTTTGATTTCCTAAGAATTCTTTTTATTATTTGTTAAAAAGGAGAGTTGTCAAAGTGAATTATGTATTTTGGTATTGACAAATTTATCTTTCTTGATCCTTCATATTAATAACTTTCATGTCATGATTTTCATATGTACAATTTTTTGTATTGGTTGTATACCTTATGTTATGTTCGAAAATTGATGTAAAGAAAAAATATTTACAACATTGTATTATTCCCTTCCTTCGGACAATGATAAAGGGAGAGAAGGTATTACTAGCTTGCACATTTCAAGAAGAAAAACTTGTTAGGAAGCAAAATTGCCAGCTTACACTTCTCAAAAGAGAAGAAAGAACTTGCTATCTTGAACATCACCAAGAATTGCTAGCTTGCAATCTCAAGAGAAGCAAAGATGCTATTTTGCCTATCTCAAGAAGCACAACTTGCAAACTTCCATATCTAAAAAAAAAGCTAAATTTGCAAACTTGCACAACTCAAAATTGTTACTAGCTTGTAAGTTGTAAAACTTGCATATCTTAAAAACTTGCTAGTTGCATTTCTCCTTTTTGTTGATGATAAAGGGGGAGAAGTTATAATGATGATCATGTATGGAATGATGTATTAAAATTTATGATGTATTTATTTATGAATTCAAAAGTTACTTAGATTCACAATTTATTTATTAATTCAAAAATTCTATCAATATGTCATATTGATAGGGGGAGTTAAGGTTAACTCCATCATCAATTGGTTGTCATTATAAAAAAGGCGGAGATTTTTGAATCTCGGATTTTGATGATGAAACCAATTGATAATTTTATGATCTTATTTGTGTTTTGAATGACGTAGGACTAGCTTCGATCAAGAAGAGGCAAATTAATTGAAGTAGGAGGAATCGAATGTTGGGCCGGAGTTGAACATGTCAGGAGATTGGACGTCGGGCCGGAGGATTGATCGATGTGCCGACGGAAGACTTCATGCCGTGAGTTCAAGCATCGGGCCGAAGGATCGGACATTGTGCCAAGGAGATCGAAAGTTGCGGGTGTCAACATGCCGATTGGGCAATACACCGAAAGAGAGAGCGATGCGCCGAAGGATCAGACGAAGCGTCGGAAGAACCAATGGCATGCCGGACAACAAATGATTTATGTTTTTTAATAATTTGTCTAGATTGAGTTAGTTTAGGTCGTAATTGAGTTGGTTTCAGATGTAACAATTCCAACTCAATTAGGGGCTCATTGGGCCTAAGTTTGGACTATTTTGGGCCAAATGAAAGGCCTATTCAGTCACCCAAGGTTAGGAGGAACCACTCATGAGCTAGAAAAGTCAATAGCACACTTTTCCATGTTGTTAGGTGGTGGTACCGCTCAATGTCAGTGTGTCAAGTGATAGTATCGCCAGACTACGTGGTGGCACTGCCTAGTGTCAGACTAGCAGGCGGTGGTACCGCCCACACCCCGAAAACTCGAGGATTTAAATTTTGACTCCAAGTTTTGAAGTCATTTAGGGTCTATAAATACCCCATAAATTCCTGTTTGGAATACACAACAACAGAGAGCAAAAACTCTGTGATTCTAAGGTTGTAAACTCTTTTATGTATAGAGTCCCTCCTCCAAGAGCTTAGTGATAGTCCTAAAGGAGGTATGTGATGGAACACTTGTAAAAGAGGGGTGTAAAGATTTTCTCCCGAACCTATGAAAATGAGAAAGAGTGTAAAAAGGTAATTGGTCTTTGCCTATTGAAGGAAGACCGTTAGTGGATGCTGGTGGCCTCGACGGAAGAGGAATCATGAGTGGATGTTGGACACGACGACCGAATCACTATAAAACTTTGTTTGCATTTCTTTCATACTTTTTCTTTATATTGCAAACTACTTTACTTTCTCATTACTTTAGCTACATACTCTTACGAACATTTTCAAAGTTAAACATTTTCAATACGAGCTTTTATCATACGAAGATTTCTAACTCGACGTAATTTTTATGAAACCACTAATTCACCCTCCCCTCTTAGTGTCATATTGATCCTATCAATGTGAGCCATACTTTTTGAATGGATATTTATGTGCAAAATGACTATGTCTATCATAAAAATTATATTTATTTTCAAGGGAAACATGTAATGTGGATCTTTTAACAAAAGTGGTTGGCTTTTGTTGAATGTTACTCACAAAACTGATTCCTTTTTTTCTATGAACATGACTCTTATTAGCAATACTCATGTTTAAAGATTTGCTACTAATTTTAAATTTATCTAATGTTTATTGAAAAAATATTTTTTCTTTTTTAAGTGAGTCTAACTCTTCACACTTAGTGCAAGGAGTTAACATACAATTATCATGCTAATTTTTTAATTTTTTAAATTTACTAGCATGGGAAGAATGATCCTTTTTTAACAACTTAATTTTTTTACCAACTAGCATACATTCATCAAATAAATCAAGGAAAGAATCAAGTAATTCATTGTAAGATAAATGAGATTCGATTGAGTCATTTACCTCATCGTCGAAAGCCATTAAGGCGTAGTTCACCACCTTGCCTTTGATGGTTTTGTTGAATCTCATATTTTGATGATGAAACTAATTGATAGTGTTTATGATTTAATCTGTATTTTGAGTGATGTAGGATGCTTCGATTGGGGAGAGACAATTAAAGCAAGAAGAATCATGTTGGGCCGGAGAAACATGTCAGAAGATTGGACGTCACGCCGAAAGATCGGTCGACATATCGATATAAGGCTTCGGGCCACGGTTTCGGGCATCGGGCCAAGAAGAGCAGATATTGTATCAAGGATATCGGAGTTGCGGAGGTCAATTAGCCGATTGGGCAATAGGTGGCAAGAAAGGATGATGCGCCGAAGAATCAGACGAAGCGTCGATGGACCAATGACATGCCGAACAACATGATTCATGCTTAGTAATAATTGTCTAGATCGAAGTATGCTTTACATGTGTAGGATTAACTACGATTGCAAGACATAAAGCAAAATGAAGTCCTGGAGTCAAGAACGCGATTTCGTTGGGAGTTTGAGAGTTTGTCGGAAGTCTGAACGTTTGTCAGAAGTTCTGTCGGAATTGACCGAGAGGTCCAGGAGCTTGCCAAAGAAACTCATCGGAACTCGCTAAGAAGATCGTCGTGAAGTCTAGGAGCTTACCGGGAGTCCGCTAGAATATTATCGAGAGATTGTTGGAAGTTCGCCGGAAGAATCGCCGGAAGCTCGCCGGAAGAAACTAGACTTACGGACTTGTTTAGCTTAGTAAATGTCTTAGAATTCGTAGTTAGCACATAATTAGGATTGGAATTGGGCCAACCCAATTAGGGGCTAGTTGGGTCCATGTATGAACTGTGTTGGGCGCAATGAAAAGGCCCAAACAGTGACCCAAGAGGTGACACCGTCATGACATAGTCTCTAAGACTGTGTCAGGCGGTGGTACCACCGGTCTGGGTGGTGGTACCGCCCAGACATAGTCTCCAAGAGACTGCAGGTGGTGGTACCGCCCAATGGTAGGGTGCTAGGCGGTGGCACCACCCTTGTCAGGCGGTGGTACCGCCTAGTGTCAGACTGACACTAGTGGTGATACCGCCCAGCACAGATAGTGGTACCACCCGTACCTAGGAAACCCAGGATGGGATATTTTTAGGCTCCAAGTTTGAATCAACTTGAGGCCTATAAATATCCCTCTCATCCCTAGTTAAGAAACACAAGACTTGAGAGTAAAAAAAGGAAAGAAACGCTGCTGCAATCTTGTGCGAACTCCTCTCCTTCTTCTACGTGTTAAAATAGTTTGAGAGAGGAGTAACTGGAGGGTGTAAGGGTTATCTCCTAAACCCAGTAAAAGGAGAATCGAGTTGTAAAAGGTGGTTGGTCTTCGCCTATTGAAGGAAGACCAATAGTGGATGCCGGTGGCTTCAACGGAAGAGGAATCGACGGAGTGGATGTAGGTCATGACGACCGAACCACTATAAAATCTAGTTTGCGTTTTGTCTTGAGCAATTTACTTTAACTGCAAACCACTTTACTTGCTTACTGCTTCAATACATTTACGAACATGTTTCAAGTTAAGATCTTTACAAAACGATTTTCGTCGAAATCAGTTTTAATCGAAACGAAACGATTTGAATCCGTGATTTTACCGCTACACTAATTCACCCTCCCCTCTTAGTGTCGACTCGTTCCTAACAGTTGGTATTAGAGCCTCATAATTTCTCATTTGGTTTAGCACCCAAGAGAAATGACCCTTTTCGACTTTCAAGAGGATTACTCTCTCATTCATCCTCCCTTGTTCAATGGGACAAACTACACATTGTTAAACTCAAATGAGAGTTTTCTTGATTTCCTTGGATTTAAATTTATAGAATATTATTAAAAATGATTTTTGAAGGTTTTCTCTTCCAATAAACCATTGGAATGATTTGGAGAAGAAGACTTTTTCTTTAAATGCGAAAGCTATGAATGCTTTATTTTGTACCTTAAACAAAAATGAATTTAATCATGTTTCTATTTACGAAACTGCGCACGATATTTGACATACTCTTGAAATTACACATAAAGGCACTAGCAAAGTTAAAGATTCGAAAATCAACATTTTGATGCAGGATTTTGAACTATTTCGAATTAAGCCGAGCGAAACTATTGTTGATATGTACACTCATTTTATGGATATCGTCAATGGTTTAAAAGCTCTTGGTAATTTTTTTTGAATTTTGAACTTGTTAGTAAAGTTTTACGATCACTTTCTAAAAATTAGAATTCAAAAGTAACGACTATTCAAGAATTAAAAAATTTGAATACTTTTTTGATCGAATAACTTATTGGGTCTTTAATGACCTACGAAATGACCAATGTCGCACAAAATGAACTTGATGACAACCTTCTAAAGAACAGGAATGATTTTGGACTTAGAACAATTGAAGACCACTCGAGTATAAGCTCAAGTGATGGTAAATTTGAACTCCTCACTATAAAATTTAAAAAGCTCATGAAACAAAAAATAAAGAACAAAAAGAACGAAACTACTTACTATAAACGCAAGAAGAAGTTGCCAAAAGAGGAATTGAGCTCCTCCGAAGACAAGGAGAAAGTCAACAAAAGCGAGGTGGCAAACTACGTCTTAACATCTTTCGACGATGAGATAATCAAAATGCCCTTAGTTTACTTCAAAATTACATAATGCTTTTCATGAGTTATTGTTAATTTAGTTTAGAAAAATTATTTTTCTTGAAAATTACATGTTTAATAATGTAATGAAAATATAAAAAATTGGGATCATGCTTATCTTTCTAGTAATTTTAAAAATGATCATAAAAATTACATGTTTTATGATAAATAAACAAAAATGTTTGTATCATACTTGATAATTTTTATGCATGAAGACTTGAAGTAATGATTTGAAATCATATGTTTTGGAATTATACGTTATACTTTTTGATCTTGATGATTTTTTATCTTTCCGTTGATGCATGGTTTTGACATAAGAAAAAATATTTGGGCATGCTAATATAAAGTCAATCACACAAATTGAAACTAAAAAGTTTAGATATCTTTAAGAATCATTCAATATTATGTTTAACGAAATCATGATTGAAGTCTTAATGAAAATATAATGATGATTTGAAAGCATGGTTAACGAGTTTATATTTCAAACTTATGCATGATAATTTTTGTAATCTTTTGAAAGTTCTTTTTTAGTGTTAATGAATGATGCAAGGATTTGAAAGAAAAGAACATGCATGTATGAAATCAATCAATAAGTTGAAACAAAAGGAGGAAAGCATTTTTCTTGAAAATTTCCTTTTTCTTTATCTAATCGATTTTTCACTAAGAGACCAATAAAATTATTTATGTCATTTTGAATCTCTTGAAATAAATGTTGAGTTTTTAATGATTTTGACGATTTGAATTTAAATGAATTATATCAAAATCATAATCTTGGTTTCTTGGAATTACTTGAGATTTTTTGAATCAAGATCTCTTCTTTGTACACCTATAATTTTTTATTCTTGGTATTTTATTTATAGAAAAGATTTACTATATGAATCATGTCTTTTCGTATTCAAGTAGCATTATCTTTGATGACATGATTTCTTTGTATTTATGGCACGTATGCCTTGAAATGATTGAAATATTTTATACTATTATGTTCTTCCCTTATTCTTTCTTGTTTATAATGATAAAAGGGGAAAAAGTTATGAACAAGCATGGTAGGATGTAATTTGACCAATTGATATCATCATGATATGAAATATTTATGATCTGGAATGATACATGCAATACTTATGTTTTTTATTATGATGATGTATGTGATGTATTGCATATGATGTGAATCATGATTAAAATTGTTTTGATTTGAATTCAAGGTTTATCTCAATTATGGTTCTTTGAAATAAGAATGATTACTTATCTTTGTCATGCTTTGAAAATTGTTGTAAAAGGAAAAAGAGATACAAAATTATATTCTTCCCTTCTTTTTGACAATGACAAAGGGGGAGATAGCTAGCTTGATAGCTGGCTTGCACAAGTTAAGAAGATGCAAAAACTTGCTTGCACATCTAAAAGAAACAAAAATTGCAAATGTACATATTAGAGAAAGAGGCAAAACTTTTTAGTCTGCTTATCTTAAAAGCAAAAGTGCTATCTTGCTAATCTCAAGAAGCAAAATTTATAACTTGCATATTGCAAAAGGAAGAAAGAATCGCTAGCTTGCACACTTCAACAAGAATGATATCTTGCATTTGTATTTGAAAACTTGCTAGCTTGCACGCTCTTAAATAATATAAAATCTGCTAGCTTGCATGTTCTAATATGATGTAACACTTGCTAAATTTGCTATCTTACAAATTGCATGGTGATAAAACTGAAGATTATGTTTAGTATACGATGATTTGAATTGTAATAAGTCCTAAACACGTGATAGTTGAACTTCTCTTTTTTGTTGATGACAAAAGGGGAGAAGTATGATGTTATGCATAAGTTTATGATAACATGTTACTTGGATTTTTGAATCCAAGAGTTCTATCAATATGACATATTGATAGGGGGAGTTAAGGTTAACTCCATCATCAATTGGTTGTCATCATAAAAAAGGGGGAGATTGTTGAATCTCAGATTTTGATGATGAAACCAATTGATAGTGTTTATGATTTAATCTGTGATTGGAGTGACGTAGGATGCTTCGATCAGGGAGAGACAATTAAAGCAGGAAGAATCATGTTGGACCGGAGAAACATATCAGAAGATTGGACGTCACGCCGAAGGATCGGTCGACGTATCGACAGAAGGCTTCGGGCCACGGTTTCAGGCATCGGGCCAAGAAGAGTAGATATTGTACCAAGAATATCGGAGTTACGGAGGTCAACTGGCCGATTGGGTAATATGCCGCAAGAAAGGATGATGTGCCGAAGAATCGACGAAGCATCGATGGACCAATGACATGCCGGACAACATGATTCATGCTTAGTAATAATTGTCTAGATCGAAGTGTGTTTTACGTGTGCAGGATTAACTATGACAGCAAGGCATAAAGCAAAATGAAGTCCCAAAGTATGTTTTATGTCCTAAATACTTGATAGTTGAACTTCTCCTTTTTGTTGATGACAAAGGGGGAGAAGTACGATGTTATGCATAAATTTATGATAACATGTTGCTTGGATTTTTGAATCCAAGAGTTATATCAATATGACATATTGATAGAGGGAGTTAAGGTTAACTCCGTCATCAATCGGTTGTTATCATCAAAAAAGGGGTGATTGTTGAATCTCGGATTTTGATGATGAAACCAATTGATAGTATTTATGATTTAATCTGTGTTTTGAGTGATGCAGGATGCTTCGATCAGGGAGCGACAATTAAAGTAGGAAGAATCATGTTGGGCCGGAGAAACATATCAGAAGATTGGACGTTGCGTCGAAGGATCGGTCGACGTATCGACAGAAGGCTTCGGGCCATGGTTTCGGGTATCGGACCAAAAAGAGCGGATATTGTACCAAGGATATCAGAGTTGCGGAAGTCAACTGACCGATTGGGCAATAGGCAGCAAGAAAGGACGATGCACCAAAGAATTGGACAAAGTGTCGATGGACCAATGACATGTCGGACAACATGATTTATGCTTAGTAATAATTGTCTAGATCGAAGTATGTTTTACATGTGCAGGATTAACTACGATAGCAAGGCATAAAGCAAAATGAAGTCCCGAAGTCAAGAAAGCGATTTCGTTGGGAGTTTGAGAGTTCGTCGGAAGTTCTGCAAGAATTGACTGAGAAGTCTAGGAGCTTGCCAAAGAAGCTCGTCGGAACTCGCCAAGAAGATCATCGTGAAGTCCAGGAGCTTGCCGGGAGTATGTTGTAACATTGCCGAGAGATCGTCGGAAGAATCACCGGAAGCTTGCTGAAAGAAGCTAGACTTATGGACTTGTTTAGCTTAGTAAATGTCTTAGAATTGATAGTTAGCACATAATTGGGATTGAAATTGGGCAAACCCAATTAGGGGCTAGTTGGGCCCATGTATGAACTGTGTTGGGTACAATGAAAAGGCTCAAATAGTGACCCAAGAGGTAACACCATTGTGGCATAGTCTCCGAGACTATGTCAGGCGGTGGTACCGTTGGTCTGGGCAGTGGTATCGCCTAGACATAGTCTTCGAGAGGCTGCAGGTAGTGGTACCGCCCAGTGGCAGGGTGCTAGGCGGTGGCACCGCCCCTATCAGGTGGTGGTACCACCCAGTGTTAGATTGACACTGGTTTTAAGCTCTAAGTTTGAATTAACTTGAGGCCTATAAATATCTCTCTCATCCCTAGTTAAGAAACACAAGACTTGAGAGTAAAAAAGGAAAGAAACGCCGCTGCAATCTTGTGTGAACTCCTTTCCTTCTTCTAAGTATTAGAATAGTTTAAGAGAGGAGTAAGTGGGGGTGTAAGGGTTATCTCCTAAACCCGGTAAAAGGAGAATCAAATTGTAAAAGGTGGTTGGTCTTCGCCTATTGAAGGAAGACCGATAGTGGATGTCGGTGGCCTCGACGGAAGAGGAATCAGCAGAGTGGATGTAGGTTACGACGACCGAACCACTATAAAATCTTGTTTACGTTTTGTCTTGAGCAATTTACTT
The DNA here is from genome assembly GCF_036884655.1 of Musa acuminata AAA Group. Classification (NCBI taxonomy): domain Eukaryota; kingdom Viridiplantae; phylum Streptophyta; class Magnoliopsida; order Zingiberales; family Musaceae; genus Musa; species Musa acuminata. Next base: position 19,559,805 of record NC_088345.1, read on the forward strand.
TAACTGTAAACCACTTTACTGTTAGGATCAAGAGCACTAAGAGGCGGGGATGAATTAGTGCAGCGAAAAACTTTCAACGATTAAAACTGCATTCGTACGATAAGAGCGATTTCGGTAGAAAAGCCGATTCGTAAATCACTTTAACTTGTAATCAAGCAAGATGCAGTTAAAGCGAATCTATAAAGGCAGTTTGCAGTTATGATGGAAATCAGAATGTAAGCGCAAACGAAAATATGATGTTCGTACGATAAAACTAATTTATGTCTAAACACCGATTCGGAAAATACTGAACTTTGAAACACGATCGTAAATGCGCAGAAGGCAGTAAGCTATTGAGGAGGTTTGCAGTAAAGATAATATGCTCAAAGTAAATGCAAACCAGAGAGCACCGCAATTTTAGAGTGGTTCGGTCAATCTTGACCTACATCCACTTCTGGCTTTCTCCACCGACGAGGTCATCGACGTCCACTAGAGGCCTTCCTTCAATAGGCGAAGGCCAACCACCCTTTTATAGTTTCACTCCTTTTAACGGGCTTAGGAGACAACCCTTACAGAATTTTCTTTTCTCTCTTGACAGATCAAAACTTGGAAGAAAAGAGGAAGGAGAACTTTTAACTCATACAACACTTTTGAGCTCTAAAAATCATAGAGTAAGATTAGGATTTCGGTAGTTTTGGGTTGCCCTTTCATTCCTGAAAGGGTGGGGTATTTATAGGCCCCAAACTAGTTTGAATTCTGAGCTCAAAACTGTCATCTCCCGGAATTTCGGGGTCTGGCGGTTGCATCGCTTGGCAGAGCTCAGAGACTGAGCCTCTGGGCGGTGCCACCGCTTGTCAGGAGTAGTTGCACCGCTTGGCAGAGCTCGGAGACTGAGCCTCTAGGCGGTGCCACTACTTGTCAGGGGCGGTTGCACCTCCTACCAGAGCTCGGAGACCAAGCTCAAGCGGTTGCACCTCTGTCAAAGGCGGTTGCATCGCTTAGCCAGAGCTCGGAGACTGAGCCCTGGGCGGTGCCACCATCGACCCAGGCGGTGCCACCTCTGGCCAAGTAATTTGGGTCCGAATGGGCTAATCCATTCGGCCCAATTTGGATCTGTCAAGGGCCCAATTGCCCCAAGATTAAGTTAATGGGATCACCTCTCATTTCTAACTTAATCGTCATGCTAACTACGAATTTCTTAAGACATTTACTGCAACTTGCTCCAGTGCGTCAATAGCTTCTTTTAGCGAGCTTTCGGCGAGCTTCCGTCGATCATCCGATGAACCCTCGGTGATGCTCCTGCGGACTTCCGGCAAACTCCTGGACTTGCGACGATCCACTTGGTAAGTTCTGACGAGCTTCTTTTGGCAAGCTCCTAGACTTCTCGGATTTGTTCCCGTAGAACATCCGATGACCGTCTGGACTTCCGTCGAGCTCTCGAACTCCCAACGTGATCATAGTCTTTGACTCCGGCTCAACTCCTACTGTATGTCTTACTTTCATCGTAGTTAATCCTACACACTTAAAACAAAACTTCGATCGAGACAATTATTCCTAAGCAATTAACCAAATTGTCCGGCATGTTATTGGTCCCTCGACGCTTTGTCCGATTCTTCGGTGCATCGTCCTCTCCTACGGCCTATTGCCCAATCGGCCAGTTGACTCCGCAACTCCGATATCCTTGGCGTAATACTCGCTCTTCTTGGCCCGATGCCCAAGTCCATGGCCCAAAGCCTTCTGTCGATACGTCGACCGATCCCTCGGCCCGACGTCCAATCTTCTGACATGTTCCTCCAGCACAACATGATTTTTCCTGCTTTAATTGTCTCATCCTGATCGAAGCATCCTACGTCACTCAAAACGTAGATTAAAACATAAACACAATTATCAATTGATTTCATCATCAAAATACGAGATTCAACAATTACTTGCTTACTGCTTTCAATACATTTACGAACATGTTTCAAGTTAAGATCTTTAAGAAATGGCTTTCGTCGGAATCGTTTTTAATCGAAACGAAACGATTTGAATCCATGATTTTGTCGCTACACTAATTCACCCCACCCCCCCACCCCCTCCCCTCTCTTAGTGTCGACTCGTTCCTAACAGGTTTGCTCCTCATCTTCAGATATACTTGATTCATCCCATATCGCCTTGAATGCTTTCTCTTTTTTTTGGTAACTTCTTCGATTTATAGCAAGTTGTTGTGTCATTTTTAAGTTCGTTTTTAAAATTAATCTTTTTCATGAACTTTTTAAAATTCTTTTACAAAAGTTCTATGTCATCTTCACTTGAGCTCTTGCTTGAGTAGTCTTCTATTGTTCGAATTGCCAAATCTTTCCTATTCTTTGGAAGATAGTTCTCATGTTCATCATGTTCAATATAAGTCATTTTATAGGTCATTAAAGACCCGATAAGTTCTTCAAGTGAAAAATTATTGAAGCCCTTTGTCTCTTGTATTGCCATCACTTTCAGATCCCAACATTTTGGAAGGGATCTTAGTTTTTTATTAACAAGTTCAAAATTAGAAAAATATTTACCAAGACTTTTTAGGCCATTGATATCCTTAAAACAAGTGCATATGCCTCCAATGGTTTCGCTTGGTTTCATACGAAACAATTCAAAATCATGCATCAAAAAATTAACTTAAGAATCTTTAACCCTACTTGTGCTTTCATGGGTGACTTCAAGAGTGTGTCAAATATCATGTGCAGTTTCACAAGTCAAAATATGATTAAACTCATTTTTATCTAAAGCATTCATAGATTTCGTATTTAAATAAAACAATTTTTTCTCAAAGTCATTCCATTCATTCATAGGTTTAGAGGGGGTTTGAAAACCAAGTTCAACGATATTCCCATAAATCAAAGTTCAAATAAAACAAGAAAAAACTCTCATCCGAGTTTTTCAATAAGTGTAGTCGGTCCCATTGAACATAGGAGGACGAGTGATAGAAAGATCTTCTTGAAAGCCGAAAAAAGTCATCTCTCTTGGGTATTAATCCAAATAGAGATAAACGTGGCTCTGATACCAACTGTTAGGACCAAGTTGACACTAAGAGGGAGGGGGGGTAGGGTGAGTAAGTGCTTGCAATAAAATCACGTTGGTTTGAAAATTCTCGTTCGATGAAAACCGATCAGAAAGATGTTAACTTGAAAACACATTCGAAAGCGTAGTGAAAGTAAGAAATTAGTTTGCAATGTGAGAATGAAAAGCAAAACAGAAATACAAACCAGATTTATAGTGGTTTGGTCATCGTGACCTACATCCACTCCCAATTCCTCTTTACTTGAGGCCATCGGTTTCCATTACCGATCTTCTTTCAATGGGTGAAGACCAACTACCCTCTTACAACTCTTTCTCATTTTCACAAGTTCAAGAGAGAATATTTACACTTCTCTCTTTTACACTTAGACCTCACTTCTCCCTTTAGAAGAACTACTAAATACTAGGAAGAGGTGACTCTATACTAAGAGAGATTTATAACTTTTTTCACAATGATTCTTTCACCTTTCTTCAACTCAATTTCGTGCTATTCTAATCACAAATATCTGGGATATTTATAGACCCTAAATAAATTAAAAAATAGAGCAAAAAAAGATCTCATCTCAGGTTTCCCGGGTCCGGACGGTACCATCGCTTGTGTTGGGTAGTACTACTGCCTATAGCACTGACACTGGGTGGTACCACCGTCCAATCTTGCGACCCTACCACCTGACAGAGCCTTGGAGACTGGGATCTGGCGGTACCACCGCCTGGCAGCATTAACTATCGACGATACCACTACCCAGTCTGAGCGGTACCATCGCCCATCCTAGGCGATGCCACCGCCTGGCATGGCTCCAAGTGGCCGAGTGGGCCATCCATCTGACCCAACTTAGTCCTAACTTAGGCCCAATAGGCCCCTAATTGAGTTGGCCTAATTCTAACCCAATTACAACTTAAAACTACTTCGATCTAGACAGTTATTAAAAAACATTAATCTCATGTTATTCGGCATATCATTGGTTCATCGGTGCTTCGTCCAATCTTTCGGCGCATCGTCCTCTTTTACGGTCTTTTGCCCAATCGACATGTTGACCTTCACAATTCCGATCTCTTTAGTGCAATGTCCACTCTTCTAGGCTCGATGACCGAACTCATGGCATGAAGCCTTCTATCGACACATCGACCAATCCTCCTACTCGAGGTCTAATCTTTTGACATATTCCACTCTGGCCCAATATTGATTCTTCTTGCTTTAATTGTCTTTTCATGATCGAAACTAGTCTTACATCACTCAAAATACAGATTAGATCATAAACTCTATCAATTGATTTCATCATCAAAATCTGAAATTCAACAGTATAAGATAAAAGATCTTATATAAAAAAAGAATATATAGGTTATCTCCGTAGTTAAAAAAAAACTATAACAAGGATAGTTAATTTTCAGAAAGAATATCGATAATGAAAATCGATGACCTCAAAAGGAATCTATAATGAACATAAATTAAGAAGATCACACCACCATAAATGATGTTTTTTTTATTTATTCTTTATTTGTGACTTAATTTTATTATCTTTACTTACGATTTACGATTTTAATATGATCAATCAAAATTTGAAAACATATTAATTTATCAAGCTTTTAGACAAAATAGTATTCAACAATTAAGAAAACCCATGTTCAACTAAGCCATTGTACTCTCTTCTGCATGACACGATTGCTTCTTTGGCATCTTGCTCAACAGTTCTCGGATCAGCTTTGGACAGTACTGGCAAGTATTTCTTTGATCACTTTGATTCACTAAAGGCATCTTAATCTTTCCCTGATTTGCTAATTGGAATGCATGATTTGATAACGTATCAGATTATATCTAAAGTCTGATTTCATCTGTTAGTATAAACAACTTTAAGCCATGGCCTCGGGGCATGCGACTTGGTTCGGGTTCGGATGATGGGAGATCTTCTAGGGATGACCATTGAGACCGCTGAGGTGGCCGGCTGCAATGGTCCGATCGGGACGGGGTCACCATTTCCTCCAAGAGGGGGCTCCTCGCTTGGGCGTCTAGCGGGAGGCCTCTGTCTTCGCACCTGTACACAGGTCGGGTCGGGAGAGCTCGACCCGACCCCTCCGAGGTTCAAGTCAGTGAATAGTCGCAGGGGGTTTGTTGGTTGTCCTCCTTCCCTCCCGTTTAGAATGTAAGAATATTTATACGGAAGCTTACTGTTTCCTGATGTGCCCACTTGCAGGGGGCAGGCTCGTACTCCTGGTAGCGTCTGACACTGGTGTTGGTGTGACGTGAAGGACCGAGCCTAAGCAGGATGTTTAATGTGCCTTGATCAACGTTCCGATCCATTTGACCAGGTGGTGTCAGGTCAACCGAGGCATCATCTGGGACAACTGATGTCAACCCGAGTCTTATCGTCATTATTACCCTCATCATCATCTAATTTGAATCTACATATCAGCTGATGGTATATGAAGCCGATATTCTCAGTTCTAAACGATGACAAGTAAGCAGGGAAGGTACCTGAATAAACACCAACATCAATCAAATTATAAGCCAGTTAAAGATGACATGACATTGATATCTTTTGTTGTTTATGCCTATTTGTATCCTTACTTTACTTTACTATAACAGTGAAAATGTGATGGTTATAATCAGCATCCTGCACAAGGATGTATCTATTGAGTTAAGAACCACGAATTATAAGGAGACTCAAGGGCCATGTAACATCTAATTCAGAATACCTCTCTCTCATATTATGTTCAAGTCTAGTAACTCAAACGAGCAAGCAGAGAACAAGAGAGCCATTAGAAATCATGAGCAAAATCATCCTGCTAAAAGAGGAAGCTAAAAAATATATATTTTTTTTAATTTCATGTGTCTATAGTAAGTTATACTAAGCAAGCCAGCTGAAAATGTAGAGCACTTCTACATGCATACAAGATCCCAAGGAATTGTCATATTGTGTTTTTGTTGAAGGATCACATACAAAATCACAAACCTTATATGAACCAACATTATTTAATTGAGCTATTTACAAAATTGTACCTTTAAACTCATTAATCATCATATGAGGCAAACTAACAGAGTTCACTAATTTGCAATCACAGGCTTAACAGGCATCCTTAAGAGAAAGAAACACAAGGGCATAACCTCAAACATAGGGGAGCAGCTTGAAGTAAATAACAATATAAACTGAGAGAGACACCACAGCACATATATGCTGCCAGAACAAGAGTGCTGAAGCTTCCTTCACGGCATAATTCCTCAAGCTAGCAATGGCTCCCAACAATATAGCACTTGGTGTGGTGTACTGCAACAAAAGAACGAATCGGTACATCTGGTCTCCTTCAATCAAAAGATGCAACTTATTAGCCAAAGCGACCACTCCAATCCCAATCAATGGAAGCACCAAAAGCCTTGCAACAATGATTCCGATTGTAGTTCTAGTGCCAAGAGCTGAATCATTAGGACCTTCTGCCAACATTCCTCCAAGAATTAACATTACAGAAGGAACCACTGCTCCTGCTAGGATGTCCAAACTATCAGTGATGAAAGAAAGTGGCGCATCATACCCAAATACAAAATCTTTAAACACTGGAACCATTCCCACTATAAGTGCCAATAAAGAAGCAATCGTTGGGGGCTGAAGGATGTGCTGAATTGGAGTTTGCTCAGCCACAACTCTAATCCTTCGGACAACCTTTGGTTCTGCCAAGCACCTAAGGGACTTTGGACTACTAGGCCCAGCAGCAACACCTCCCTCCTCAGAGAAATCAATGTCTGGGAAAGTATTTTGAGATGACCCAGAAATGCTCATGAACACTCTGGCTATAAATGGTGTCTTGGAATGTGCTGTTTCTTTATCTACCATTCCTGGCCATTCAGCTTCATGAAGCAATGGCCTACTGATATTACTAATCAGTTCTTCCTCAATCTCATTCTCTTCAGAGACAATCTCATAGTACTCCATTGGCGGCTCCATCATGTGATAAACAAATGTGTAAACTAGGATGACTGCGACCCACTGGGCAAATGACACATATGCAATGCCAGTCCGTTGGCAATCAGGTCCGAACGGATTATCCGAGCCATGGCACACTGATCCAACTATGGCAATTGGGAGGTTACCTGTGTTGCCAAAACCGGACATGATGATGGTGAACCGGAAGAATTGGGGCGGTGGACGGCAAATGATAGCTACTATGTATCCAAGAACACAGCCTGTCGCTGTGGTAATGAGCACATTGACAGGCACGAACCACCAAAGCAAGACGTCATTAAGGGTGACCGACTGGCCGAGGTGGACAAAGATGAGGCAGGGGAGGAAGAGGGCGAAGACCAGCTTGCTAAGGAGTTTGAAGGTGGCCCGAGGAACGATTTGGATTCGAGGGTGTGTGAGGATGAGACCTATGACAGTGAGGCACAACAGTTTCAACAAGGGCAGCACTGCTGACAGCAAATTATCGCTTCCATTGGCCATTCCTCGAGCCATTCTAACAAAAATCACCAAGATTCCTCCTCTCTTGCTTGAGTATATCTAATACTCTGCAAGAATCACCAAAATTTTTTCTTTCCTCCTATAATATATCCAATACTTTGCACAATACCAGGCATTACAGAACGCGATGCTCAAGGTACACTTGGCGCGCAGCTGCATAAGGATTTTTCTTCACAGATTCTGTAAAAGGATTTTTGAATAGCATGTAAACAATTTCTGATCCAAGTTCCACGAAATATATCTAGAAAATAAAGCATTGATTCTTATACGCAGATATAAGATATGGCACAGAATATTCAGTTAAATATTTGCACATAACATGGGAAGCAAAGATCCATAAAAAATAAAATAAAATCAGATCTTTCGTATAAAAACAAGCTATTCTATTCTACATCATGAATCTTCAATATCTCGGATCAGCATCAGAACTTTGTTGAGAATCAAAGCAGAAGGAAGGATACAACAAATCTACCAGGAAAAGCCCATAAGATAGCATCGGAAAGCTAACACCACCTTCAAATAGATGAACGAAGGTCGAGGCTTTTCACGGAATCTGGACTGGTTTCGCAGTTGCAGACTAAAGATCTTTAATCGGTTTCTAGATTCATCAACGCAACTGGATGGTTGGAGAGATCGAAAAGCATCCAAGAATCAGTGGCCTGAGAGGTGTAGGTGCCCTTACTTCCCCTACCTGCGGTTACTACGCAATGAGGAAAGGGGGCCGATGGTTGGCATTACTTTATGTTTTCGTCTTGACAAATTAAGAAGATGAATAATTAGCGAACATTATTTTGATTGCGAAAGCTGCTCTTAATCTGTTTCCAAAAGTGTTTATTAAAGAGGAACACTCAAAAAAGTTTCAGAAGAGGAGCGTTGTTGTGCTCAAATTGGACCTGAAACACAAAATTGGAAACCAGGAAGGATAACATAATCTTCAGCCACGGCCGTTCGTACAAAATCAGACGGCTGTCGTAGTCACAAGGAAACAAGAATTTGTGGTTTTCCTTGTATTATGTTGTCCGAGAGGGGAGACGTGGTTGATGGCATTGATTGGAGTCTTTGACCAAGGAAGAAGCACATGATTTAGTACTGCCTGTCGTGTTTCACAGACGCTTGTTCTTATCCGCAAAGCATGATGCGATTTCGTGTAGGCGACAGCTCAATGTTATTTGACATAATTTTATTTCTCATTTGAACAAGGCAACAGATTTGATGGACGAGCACGCGCCGGGACGTACCTGATTGCTATGTGGACGGAGCTCATTGGGTCACTTCCTGCTGACCCATAGTCCATGGGTTGGGCCGGTGCTTTTGTAAGACCGGCATTTGTAAGGCGGTCTACCACCGGTTCAAGCTCACCACAATATGATTGAACCACTATATTTATTGTCTGATTTTGTCAACAAAATCCATCATCGATAATTAAAAGAGATAATTTTTCAGGAAACTTTTCTTTTTGAGTTTTTTTTCCGAATAGCGCTCCTACACTCACACAGCTGTTTCTTTAGAAGTCCTTCAAACAATTGTTTTCTTATCTAAGCTCACGTGGCCAAATCGATTGAATCGGATCAGTTAACCGATTCAATGTTTCTTAACGGAGTTATGGTGTTTCAATTCAATAGTCGAAAACACTTTCGCTCACTATTTTATTATTATTATTTTTCTTCTTCTACGATTAATGAATATAAATATTATGATTTTTAAAATATATAAACATAAACTTAAGATAAAATGTGAAAATTTTAAAATTTTTCATTTAAAAAAAATATGTGAGAACATTCTTAATTTCCATGAAGATCACATAAACTCTCAAAGAAATTATCTTATAGAATCTTAAAACTTATAATAAAATTAATAATTATAATTAATGGGGACTTAAATTAATTAAAACTTAGTTAAAGTATTTGTAAATATTATAGGTAGGTAACGTTAGAATCATATGACATTAAGAGGAGAGGTAAATGAGTAGTTCTATAGTCAATTTTAATCGATTTTAAAGTTTAATAAAAAATATAAATAAAAAATATAATTAACAAAATATTAAGTGTGTGTGAGGGTTACAAGTAAAGTGAATAATAATAAGTAAGCAATCACAAATAAAAGTTACAAGCAAAAGAAACTATGCAAATTGATTTATTTTATCTTCTTTTGAGGTTATTGGCTTTTATTGTCGATTTTCTTTCCAATAAAAGAAAATCAATTATCTTTGTTATAATTTTTTCTATTTTAAAGGCTTAGCAAAAAACCTTGACACTCATTTTCTATAAGATATCTCTTACCTCCTATAATATAATATCATAACTAAACTCAAAAGAGACTTAAAAAACGCTAAAAAAGAGAGCTATAATATTTTATAAACTTAGGAACGAATGCTCTATCAACTTAAGCCTAAGTAGGGTATTTATAGGCCCCAAAAAACTTTAAAAATGAAGCCCAAAAATCTAAAGTCCCTAAAATTTTGAGGTATGAGCGGAACTACTACTAGTATTGGACGGTATCACCGTAGTAACTTTTGACATTACAATTCTAGACTTTGATAGAACTACCATTATAAAGTTTGAATTCTAAGCGATAATGCTAGTCATAAGTGCCCTACAACCCAATCACGTGAGTGATAACACATGTGACACGATACATACTTTTTTTGCTTATTATTATTTATTGATATTTTCTCACTTTATGTTGCATATTGCATATATGGTGATGTCTATGGATCTGTGCAATAAGAATCAGATCGTAATGAGACTAATTCGTCTTTAAATACAGACCCTAAATAATCTCGGTCATAGGTTACTTGAGAGGGACATCAAGATAACCAAAAAGACTAATATACTATATACCCATCCATATGATGGATGTAATTAGTCTTATAGCTACTCATATGGAGATACTAGGAATACAGTGCAGATACTCATTGGAGAATGAGTTCATTGATCGATCAAGAAATATTGGATGATTGATGACACCTCATTGTCAGACAACATTTCCATCATTCCAATAGTATATTTGGTCCTTAGACTTGAGACACCAAGGATATCTTGTATAAGTACTCCTATTTTTTATACTAGACTTATAGGTCAGGAAGTTTCAAATCTAGCATAACCAATCATCGGGAGTGACAACTAATCTTACGAGGACAATTAAGTGTTGATAGAGGACCATCCACTCTCAATTTCATGAGAGGAATATCTTATATATTTTTGCTCAAGCAAATATTTAGCTAGGGTCCTTCGGATTGAGAGAGAAAGATTTCTCTAAGAGAATATGACTAGAGCGAGACTCGAGTAGAAACATTATGGGTCTGATAGTACCAAGCCCGATATACAGTATCTAGGATATTAGATAGACGAGGGACTATAGATATATGGTAATTGAGAATAGACATGTCCAATGGATTGGATTCCCATATATAATTTGAGGATTATGACATAGTAACCTAGTACATCTATAGTCGACGAGTCGAGTGAATAATTAAAAGAGATAATAATTCATTAAATTAGAAGGAGTTTTGATAGGTATAACCCATGGCCAGCTCAATATTGGGCCTAGAGGGTTACACATATATGGTTAGTGTTGTGAGGAATAGGGATTTGGATCTGAGATATCCGTTGGAGCTCCTATCTTATTGTATATCCAGTAAGCCCCTGAATTATTGGATCTTGTGGAAAAGATCCAATAAGAGCCAATGAGAGATTATTGGGTAGAGATCTACTAATCCAAGAGGCTTGGATAGTTAGATGGAGATCTAGCACCTAATAGGGAAAGATCCATTAGGGTTAAGTTGATAGGGGGCCTCTATAAATAGGAGGGAATCAAAGGGTCATAGGTTAGACACTTTTAGTTGCCACCTCCTATACTTCTCTCTCCCTCTCCACCTCAGCCAACATCCATTGTTTAGGGCATGTGGACAGCAAGAAGGGTCGACCCCTTTTTGATCGTGTGGTGTATGTGAAAAGGAGGATTATACAGTGATTTAAGGAGCATCTTCGTAGCCCCTACCATGTGGATCACTGCGAGAGAGGAGGACAATTGACCTCCTTTATCCTCTCCCATAGATCTATAAGATTTTAAGAATATACGATCTCCCTAGGTAACACATCTTTCATATACGTGTAGTTTTTCGGTTTTATGATTTTTGCGCACTAATCTTCGCACGATGATAAAACATTTTCTACGAAAAATCTAAGATTTTATTTTTTGTTCTTCCATTGTGCATATGATGTTATCCCAAATTTTCTAATAGTAGTTTTAGAGCTAAGTTGTTTATGCGAAAGATTGACTTTTAAACTACATGTGTTGTATTAAATCATATAGAATTGCTTTTGCACGATTGTTGTGATTTTTGCCATAGTTTTGAAATCTAGACTGAACACTTTTTCTTGCTATTAAGAGGTGTTTAAGGGAGGTCTTTTGATGTTAAAATAGTTAACGCAAAAGGGCAGAAAATGACAGTAATTGTTGCTACCCTATAAGTTGGCTAAAGGCTACTTGCAGCCTTGGCCGAGAGCTCTCAAGGGAGCTCTCAGCTTGGCCACCTATAGCAAAACGAGAGCAGCATGGTTGCTCTTGGCCTGAGTAGGGTAGAGTTCCTGCAACCAGGGATTCCTAGCTATAAGGGGCACCCCTAGCAGCTAGGGTTTCCTAGCCACATGAGGCAAGTAGTCAGCCAGGTTTTCTAACTACAAAGGACTCTTTAGCCATACAAGGCTACCCTGTTGTAGGGAAATCTAAGGGTGAAATCACTTGCATAGTAGAAGAACAAAAAATAAAAAACCCTAGATTTCCCATAAATTGTGTTCGTCATTATTGCGCAAAGTCTATAAAACTGAAAAACTACATATATAAAAGATTATGTTTTACCTAGGGAGATCGTATATCCCTGAATTCCTGCAAATCTATAGGAGAGGATGAAGGAAGTCAAGCATCCTCCACTCTAGTGGTGATCCACACAAAAGGGCCGTGACGATACTCCTCAAATCTCCAGGCCTACTATTTGAGGAGGAGAAAGGGAGAGGAGAATAAGAGATGGCAACCAAGAGAAGCTCTAGCCTATAAACCTTTGGATCCCTCCTATTTATAGAGGCTCTCTATCAACTTAACCCTTAATAGATCATGTCCTATTGGGTATTGGATCTTCGTCCAACTACCCAAGCCTCTTAGATTAGTGGATCTCTATCCAATAATCTCTCGTTGACTCTTATTTGATTTCATTCATATGATCCAATAATTCAGGGGCTTATTGGATATCCAATAAGATAGGGGCTCCGGTAGATATCTCATATCCAAGCTATTGGAAATTTTAGGGGCGACATCATATACACAGTAGAAGAACAAAAAATAAAATCCTCAAATTTTCTAAAGATGTGTTTGTCATCGTACGAAGATTGGTGCGTAAAATCTACAAAACTGAAAATCACGCATGAGATAGTTGTGTTACCTAGGGTGATCGTATATCCTAGAATCCCTACAAATCTGTATGAGAGGATGAAGGAGGTCAAGTGTCCTCCTCTCTAACGGTGATCAACACAATAGGGCTACGATGACGCTCCTTAAATCTCTAGGCCTACTATTTGAGGAGGAGAATGGGAGAGAAGAATAGGAGGTAACAACCAAGAGAAGCTATAACCTATTAATTTTTGGTTCCCTCCTATTTATATAGGCCCCCTATCAACTTACCCCTAATGAATCCTACCATATTGGGTATTAGATCTCCATCCAATTACCCAAGCCTCTTAGATTAGTGGATCTCTATCCAATAATCTCTCATTGACTCTTATTATATCTCATCAATAGGATCCAATAATTCAGGGGCTTATTGGATATCCAATAAGATAGGGGCTCCGACGGATATCTCATATCCGAACCTCTACTCGTCATAACACCTACCATATGTGTGTGACCCTCTAGGCCCAATATCGAGTTGGGCATGAGTTATATCTGTCAGAACTCCTTATGGCTTAGTGAATTATTATCTCTATAATAATTCACTCGACTCATCGACTATAGATATATAAGGCTACTACGTGCAATCCCTAGATGATATAAGGGAATCCAATCCTTTGGATCTATCTATCCTCAATTATCGTGTATCTATAGTCCCTCATCCATCTAATACCCTAGAGACCGTGTACCGGGCATGGTACTGTCTAGCTCAAACAGTTTCTACTCGAGTCTCTCTCTAATCAGATTCTCCCGGAGAACTCTTTCTCTCTCAATTCAAATGACCATGGCTAGGGATTTGTCTGAGCAAGAACACATGGGATATTCCTCTCATGACACCGAGAGTGGAGGATCCTTTATCGACACTCAATAGCCCTTGTAAGGTCAGCTACCACTCTCGATGACTGATTGTGCTAGATCTAAAACTTCTAAACCTATAATTCCAGTATCAAAGAGTGGAGTACTCATACAGAACATCCTTGGTGTCTCAAAGTCTAAGGACTAGGTACACCATTGGGACAACAAAATTGCTATCTGATAATGAGGCATCATCAACCATCCAGCATTCCGTGAGCGGATCAATTAGTGAACTTATTCTCCAATAAGCACCTGCACCATATCTTTAGTGTCTCCACGGAGCAGTTATGAGACTAGCCACCTCCATCATATGTATGGATATACAGTACATTAGTCTATTCAGTTATCTCAATGTCCCTCTTGAGCAACCTATGACCGGGATTATTTATGATCTATGTTTAAAAGCAAGTCGATCTCAGTATCGTGATCTCATCATGATCTGATTCCCATTGCATAGATCCATAGATATCACAATATATTCATACAACAAGTAATATAAAGTGATAAAATGTCAATATATAATAAGCAAAAAGAGTGTGTGTCATGTCACACATGCCATCACTCATGTGATTGGTTTGTAGGACACCTATGACTAACATGAACCTCTACTCATCGTAATGCCTATCATATGTGTGTGACCCTCTAGGCCCAATATCGAGTTGGCCATGAGTCATACCTGTCAAAACTTCTTCTGGCTCAGTGAATTATTATCTCTATAATAATTCACTTGACTCATCGATTGTGGACGTACTATGTCACTATGCCATAGTCCCTAGAAGATAAAAGGGAATCTAATCCATTTGGACTTGTTTGTCCTCAGTTACTACATACCTATAGTCCCTCATCCATCTAATGTTGAATCTCATATTTTGATGATAAAACTAATTGATAATTACGTTTATGTTTTAATCTGCATTTTGAGTGACATAGGATGCTTCGATCAGGATGAGACAATTAAAGCAGGAAAAATCATGTTGTGCCGGAGGAACATGTCAGAAGATTGGACGTCGGGCCGATGGATTGGTCGACGTATCGACAAAAGGCTTCGGGTCGTGGACTCGGGCATCGGGCCAAGAAGAGTGGGTATTGTGCCAAGGATATCAGAATTATGGAGTCAACTAGCCGATTGGGCAATAGGCCGCAGGAGAGGATGATGCGCCGAATAATCGGACGAAGCGTCGAGGGACCAATGACATGTCGAACAACTTGGTTAATTGCTTAGGATTAATTATCTCGATCGAAGTTTTATTTTACATGTGCAAGATTAACTACGATGGAAGTAAGACATACAACAGGAGTTACACCGGAGTCAAGACTATGATCACGTTGGGAGTTCGAGAGTTTGACAGAAGTCCGGACAATCGTCGGAGGTTCTACAGGAACAAATCCGAGAAGTCCAGGAGCTTGCCAAAGAAGCTTATCGGAACTCGCTAAGTGGATCGTCGCAAGTCCAAGAGTTTGCCGGAACTCCATCGAAGCATCGCCGAAGGTTCGTCGGATGTTCGTCGAAAGTTCACCGAAAGCTTGCCGGAAGAAGTGATTGACGCACCGGAGCAAGTTGCAGTAAATGTCTTAAGAAATATTGTAGTTAGCATGTAGATTAAGTTAGGAATGGAAGGTGATCCCATTAACTTAACCTGGGGGCAATTGGGCCTTGATAGACCCAAATTGGGCCGAATGGATCAACCCATTCGGACCAGAATTCCTGCCAGGCGGTGGCACCGCTAGGGTCAGCGGTGGCACCGCCCAAGAGATAGTCTACTAGGAAAGCTGGGCGATGCAATCGCCCAGGTTAGGCGGTGGCGCCGCTTGGGCTCAGTCTCCGAGTGAGATTGGGCGGTGCAACTACCCCAGTTAGGTGGTGGCACCGCCTAAGCTTAGTCTCCGAGCGAGACTGGGTGATGCAACCGCCCCTGTTAGGTGGTGGCACCGCCTAGAGGCTCAGTCTCTGAGTTTCCAGGCGGTTGTTGTCACGCCCCTAAAAAAATATCGATAATATTAAAATTTTCATCACAAACCAATCCAGGATCCAAACTAACATTTGAGGACACTGAAAAACATTCTATCAAATTCATATCTATAAAACTTATACAGTTTATAATCATATATCACATCACTCGATAATTCACATTTATGGCAACCCAAGCCAACTTGACAAACATGAACAACATTTATAAATCCACAAGCTAAGTAATTTATACAATCATAACTCCAACCATTTACCACAATTTCATATCATCGTAAACTAGACTTAACATTCTAAAATTCCAAATAAGAGAGATCTTCTAACACTTTTACAAGGTATATCCATTTCGATTCATCGACAACATTTCATTACATACAAAATATGCTTATACAACAATAACATAATAACCAACAAGACTTGCCCATAATTCTGAATAGCTCTCCACTGCCTCAGCTCAATTCAAACATATCAAAGAGTGACAAGCTGACTTGAAAGATTTATATAACAACGGAGTGAGCTAAAAACAGCTCAGCAAGTGACAAAGCATATCTAACACGAGAAGGGACAGTTTCAAACAAACAAGATATCACAATGCAAGACAGAATCCAAGAGATTCAAGGATATCATCTCATTAGATACAGAATCGCAAATGTCATTTTATTCATAACATATTTAGTTCATAACAAATGGAGCATAGAGTAATTAGAGCATATCAATAGCGTACGAGATGTTCCGGAGCATATCAATGGCAAATAGGACATTTCAAAACATATCAATTTATAGCAAATGGATCACAGAGTAATTGGAGCATATCAATAGCGTACGAGATGATCCGGAGCATATCAATGGCAAATAGGACATTTCAGAATATATCAGTTCATAGCAAATAGAGCACAGAGTAATTGGAGCATATCAATAGCGTACGAGATGTTCCGGAGCATATCAATGACAAATGGAACATTTCGTAACATATCAATGGTATGTGAAGCATTTGAAGTATATCAATGGCATAGGAAACATTTTGGAGCATATCAATACAAAATACGAAACAGAAGCTCAGACGTCGTACCCTAGCATAGTGCATGTGAGGTTTAACTCAGTGGTGGCTCCACGCCGTGATGAGTTCTCGACTTCATCCACGGGTAGCCCTTTCCTACTCGAGCCCTCTCACCCTGCCCAAGTGCTAGGTCGGCTCTGAATTTCATATCAAACAGATAGATGGTGAAGTGGGATTCCAAACATAATATGGACCATCCATTTATGAATGACCACCAAACATAATCTAGAGCATCGCGGGCTCTAAGCACATATCCTTTACCATTTCTGGCAAAGGTCCAAATAATCCCACAAACACCAGAGTACAAAAGGTATTGTGAACAATAAATTGGGACATATCGGAAGCACATGCGGAACAACGAAATGTACATGTGCCTTTATGAGTTAATACGATGCAAACATAATCCTTCACAAATGTATTCAGATTTGAAAGGAAATGAAAGCAAGAGCTTACAAGGATTCCAAGCAATCACATATAGCTAAATTCAAATAAGAAGGTTAGATAAAATTAATTTCCAAAGGAATGAAACCAGAATATGCGAAATCGACCAAAGCTCTATTTCTGGCAGAATTCAAGAGGCGCATTGAATAAATGATTCAAACTATCAATCGTGCTCCAATTTTACTCAGAAAATATATCATTGAAAAGATATTTAAATCTAGTTTCTGATGAAATAAGTTTCGTATGAATTAAGGTTTCCAACAAGGAGTTACCATTGATTTAGTAAACAAAAGTCAAAAATAAAATTTGTTTTGCAGAATCTATAGGCTCATTTGAAACAGAAGTTTTGGGCAGGAAAACTTACTCCGAATTCTTAAAATAAGCTATCAAAAGAAAGGTTTATGAGTCTACATTCTGATCAAATAAGTTTTATCCAAATCAGAGGTCAATACATGAAGTTATAATCATAACAAGGTAGAAAGGTCAGAATCTCGGAAGTTGCACAGATTCGAATCGTTACGTCTAAATAGGAGATATATCAAATACAAGGCTAGAACAATTCAAAGTTCCTCGTATTCAAAGCAAATGTAGAGATAAAATTACAATAAGGAAAGATCAGGACACATACAATAGGAAAGATTAGAAAGCTTGCAATAGGAAGGATTGAAACACTTGCAAGAGAAAAGATTAGAAAGCTTGCAATAAGAAGGATCAGAACACTTGCCTTTCAAAGATTTTGATCCGAAGATCCAAAGAAGGTGTCAGCCCAAATCCTTCTACTTTTCCTCCGTGTCCTCTTCCTATTTCATTTTCTACATGTTTTCTCTTTTTCCTCCACAATTGCAGCTCATGCAGACATAGAGGCATAGTCACCTGCTCTCTCTTACTCTCATTCCTTCGTTTTCTTTCCCAAACGGAGCTGCCACAACCACTGCCATTGCTGCTGCCATAGTCACAACCCTTTCTATTGCACTGCCTTCTTCCTCCCCTTCTTTCGCAGACACAGCTGCTGCATACGTAGTCGCTGCCGCCGCGGCTGCAATCCCGTCCGCAGCCCCTTTTTCCCCCTTTCCTTTCTTATCTTTCCTAGCTGCAACTGCTACAGTCGCAGTCGCAGCCATGGCCGCAGCCACCACAACCGTAGCCTCTTCTTCCTCCCTTGCTTATCTTCCTCTTGTTAGGATCGGAGCGGCACTAAGAGGGGGGGGGTGAATTAGTGCAGCGGATTAAAACTTCGATTTTAATCAAAATCTTTCGTACGTTAAGAACGAAACTTGAGAAATTTAACTTGAAGGCGTATTCTTAAAGTTGTGCAGCAAGAGTAATACAAACTAAAGCAGTAAGAAGATTTGCAGTAATGTAAATGACAACAATAAAAAGCAAACCAGAGATTACGCCGATTTTTAGAGTGGTTCGGTCAAATGACCTACTCCACTTGCGAGGCCCCTCTTCGATGAGGCTCCCACCTTCCACTAGCAAGTCTCTTGAAATGGAAGGGTAAACACCCCTCTTACAACCTTTTACAAGCAGCTCAACCTCTTACAAATTTTCAATAAGAAAGAAGGAGGAGAACTCTCTAGCAAATTGAAAACAAGACTTGCTAAGACTTTCTAAGACTTTTCTCTCAATCAAAATGCTTCTCAAAAGTTGTAACCTCAGTTGAGATTTGAGGGGTATTTATAGGCCTCAAGAGGATTCAAATTTTGGGTTTCAAAATTTGAATTCTTTTAGGGTTCCCGGTGCTGGAGGTTCCACCGCCCAGCCAGGCGGTGCCACCGCCCAGCACTCGGGTACTGGACGGTGCAACCGCCCAGCCAAGGAGGTGTCACCGCCCAGCACTCGGGTGCTGGGCGGTTCCACCGCCCAACTAGGCGGTGCCACCGCCTACAGTGATTTCAGCCCAACTACAGTGTTTTCAGCCACTAGTTGGGCTTCAATCTTGGCTCTCTAGTTCGCTGGTTTAGCTTAATTTTTAGCCTAAACCAACTCTGACTTTGGGCCCAGTTGGCCCCTAACCAGGATATAGGATTATCTCTTAATCCTAATCCTAATTACAAGTAGACTACATAACCAAAACACATCCTAAGCAAATTTTCAACCGCGAACGTCGAGTCTTGTTCCGGCGAGCTTTCCGACGAACTTCTTCCGACGGACTCCCTGCAAGCTCCCAATCTTTGTGATGACTTTTAACGAGTAGCCGAGCCTTCTCGGTGATCTCCGCGAGCCTCCGACGATTTCTTCGGCGAACTTCCGACTCGTTCCCGATTTCTTCTCGGATGGTTCCGGCAGCATCTCCGATGATTCTTCGGTCTCTTAAACGTCCATCGAGCTCGACTCCGGTATCCTTGCTTTATGTTTTCTGGTTATCGTAGTTAATCCTGCACACTTAACTCAATAATATGGATTAGATCAATTAACCCACCAATTGATTATATCATCAAAATCCGAGATTCAACACCTCTCCTTCTTCTCTTCCAGCTGCAGCTGCCATCGTCGCAGCCGCAGCCCCTTCTTCCCCTTCTCTTCTTCCTCTCCTTCCCTTCTTCCTTCCTCTTCCTCTTTCCCTGCCACAGCTGCAGCTGCTACAACCGCAGCCGCAGCTGCTTCTTTCCCTTCTTCTCTTCCTTCTCCTTCCTTTCTTCTTCTTCTCTTCTTCCTCACCTTCTCTGCCTCTCCTTCTCTTCCAGCTGCAGCTGCCACCGCCGCAGCCGCAGCTCCTCCTTTCCCTTCTCTTCTTCTTCTCCTCTTCTTCTTCCCTCCTCCTCCCCGGCGTCACACACACCCTCTCCTCTGTTTCCTCTGCAGGAAACAGAGGTATCACAACCTCTTCTCCTGCTTCCTCTTCTTCTTCTCTTCCTCTTCTTCTTCTTCTCCTCTTCCTTCTCCTTCCTTTCTTCTTCTTCTCTTCTTCCTCACCTTCTCTTCCTCTCCTTCTCTTCCAGCTGCAGCTGCCACCGCTGCAGCCGCAGCTCCTCCTTTCCCTTCTCTTCTTCTCCTCTTCTTCTTCCCTCCTCCTCCCCGGCGTCACACACACCCTCTCCTCTGTTTCCTCTACAGGAAATAGAGGTATCACAACCTCTTCTTCTTCTCTTCCACTTCTTCTTCTTCTCCTCTTCGAACGCCCCACACCTCTCCTCTGTTTCCACCTGCAGGAAACAGAGGTGCTACAGCCCTAGCTACTGCCACCTCTCGCTCCTCTCCCTCTTCCCTCTCTTGTCCCTCTTCTTCTCCTTCTCTTCTTCTCCTCTTCCCTTTTCCTCCCCAACGCCACACACCTCCTCGCTGCAGCCTTGCCGCAGCTATCCTCCTCTCTTCTTCTTCTTCTTCTTCTTCTTCTTCTTCTTCTTCTCTTCTCCCTCTTCTTCCTCTCTTCTCCCCACGCCCCACCACTCCTCTCTCTGTTGAAACATGTTGAATCTCGGATTTTGATGATGAAGTCAATTGTCATTTGTTATCTAATCTATGTGTTGAGATAAGTGTGCAGGATTAACTACGATAAGAGTAAGACAAGCAGCAGGTGTTGCGCCGGAGTCAAGATCATGATCACGTTGGGAGTTCGAGAGTTCGACGGAAGTTCGGACGGTCGTCGGAGGTTCAGCGAGAACAGATCCGAGAAGTCCAGAAGCTTGCCAAGCGAAGCTCGTCGGAACTCGCCAAGTGGATCGTCGCAAAGTCCAGGAGTATGCCGGATGTCCGCAGAAGGATCACCGAGGGTTATCGGTTGATCGACGGAAGTTGGCCGGAAACTCGCCGGAAGAAGCGATTGACGCATCGGAGCAAAGCTGCAGAAGTTGTCTTAGAGTTAATCGTAGTTAGCATGATGATTAAGCATGAAAATGGGAGGTGATCCCATTAGCTTAATCTTGGGGCAATTGGGCCCCTGAAAAGATTCAAAGTGGGCCGAATGGAGTGAACCATTCGGACCCTGATTGCACCAGGAGGTGCAACCGCCCCAGCCAGGAGGTGCAACCGCCTGGGCTGTGGGGTTGGGAGGTGCAACCGCCAGGGCTGCGAGGCTGGGAGGTGCAACCGCTCCAGCCGAGAGGTGCAACCGCCCAGAGCTCAGTCTTCGAGCTAGACTGGGCGGTGCAACCTCCTCTGCCAAGAGGTAGCACCGCCAGAGCTCAAGTTTCGAGCTCTGCCAGGCGATGCAACCACCGAGCTCAGTCTTCGAGCTCTGGCAGAGAGGTGCATCAGCCTGAGCTCAGTCTCGAGCTCTGCCAGGTGATGCAATCACCGAGCTCAGTCTTCGAGCTCTGGCAGAGAGGTGGATCAGCCTGAGCTCAGCTTGGAGCTCTGCCAGGTGATGCAACCACCGAGCTCAGTTTCGAGCTCTGCCAGGTGATGCAATCACCAAGCTCAGTCTTCGAGCTCTGCCAGGTGATGCAACCATCGAGCTCAGTCTTCGAGCTCTGGCAGAGAGAAGCAATCGGCAGAGCTCAGTCTTCGAGCTCTGCCAGGCGGTGCCACCTCTCCAGTCAAGAGGTGCAACCGCCTGATCCCAGAATTCTGGGATTTGATCGATTTGATCGTTTTGAGCTCGGATTTTGAATTGGGTTGGGGCCTATAAATACCCCACCCATTCAGCACTGAAAAGATACAGACCTACACCGAAATCTTGATCTTTTCTGTGATTCTAAGAGCTCAAAAGTGTTGTAAAGCCTTTAAGTCTCCTCCTTCTGTTCTTCAAGTTTTCAATTATAAAGTGAGGAGAGAAAGGTCTGTAAAGGTTGTCTCCTAAGCCTGTCAAAAGGAGAGAAACTGTAAGAGGGAAGTTTGGCCTTCGCCCATTGAAGGAAGGCACCTAGTTGACGTCGGCAACCTCATCGGTGGAGGAAGCCAAAAGTGGAGTAGGTCAAGGCTGACCGAACCACTCTAAATCTCTGGTTTGCGTTTATTTTCGAGCACTTTATCATTACTACAAACCCCCCTCATCACTACTGCTCTCTGCGCTTTCACGAACAAGTTCTAAGTGCTGTTCTTCCAAATCTGCATTCAGACGTAAATTCGTATTTTCATACATTACAGTTTACGTTTACGTTTGATTCTGCAGAACTGTTTTCCGTGCTTTTACGAACGAGCTTCTTTGCAGTTTACGCTTACATTTTAATCCTATTAATAACTGCAATCTGTCCTCTACGATTTTACGAACGAGTTTCAACATTTAGACGTAAAACTGCATTCAGACGTAAATCGGCTTTCCTCGCTCAATCATCAGATTTCAGTTCACGTTTACGTCTTGATTTCAACTGCATACTGCCTTCTGCGAGTATACAAACGAGTTTCAAAGTTTAGACGTAAATCTACGTCTAGACGTAAAACTGCGTTTAGACGTAAATCTGCGTTTAGACGTAAAACTACGTTTAGACGTAAAACTGCGTTTAGACGTAAATCTGCGTTTAGACGTAAAACTGCGTTTAGACGTAAATCTGCGTTTAGACGTAAATCTGCGTTTAGACGTAAATCTGCATTTAGACGTAAATCTGAGTTTAGACGCAAAACTGCGCTTAGACGCAAAACTGCGCTTAGACGCAAAACTGCGCTTAAACGCAATCTGTGCTTAGACGCAAACTGCACTTAGATACAAACTGAGAATTTTAGTTTGCATCATAATAGTTTTTGAACGAACGCAGCTTTTGGTTTTTAAATTATTGTAAGATTTCCGCTGCACTAATTCACCCCCCCCCCCCTCTTAGTGCTCTCGATCCTAACAAAACAGAGAGAGAGTGGGAGGCGGTGGGATAAAACCGAAATTTTCGATTTTCTTATTTTGTTCTTTTTGCAACTTAACAGTTTAGTCCTTGAAATTTCTATATTTACATATAGGTCCTTCAATTTACATATAAATCTTTATTAATAAATTTTTAAAAGTGAGGGATATTATAGTTGTACCACCCCAGGAGGTAGTACCGCCAGGACCTCGAAAATCCAAGAAACGACACTTTTGAGCTCCAAATTCAAAGCAGTTTTGGGCCTATATAAACCCCACACTTTCCTGCATAAAAGGGCAACTAAAAGCACTGAAAATCCAATCTTACTCTGTGATTTTTAGAGCTCAAAAGTGTTGTAAAGCCTAGAAGTTCTCCTCTATCTTTTCTTCTAAGTTTTGATCTTTCAAGAGAGGAGAGAAAACTTTATAAGGATTGTCTCCTAAGCCCGTCAAAAGGAGTAAAACTATAAAAGGGTAGTTGACCTTCACCTATTGAAGGAAGGCCTCTAGTGGACGTCGGTGACCTCATCGGAGGAGAAAGCCAAAAGTGGATGTAGGTCAAGATTGACTGAACCACTCTAAATCTCGGTTTGCATTTACTTTATGTTCTCTATCTTAACTACAAACTGCCTCTATAGCTTTACTTTAACTGCACTTCACCTAATCTAAGTTAAAGCAATTTTCGAATCGGCTTTTATACCGAAATCGCTTTTATCATACGAACGTCGTTTTAATTCATCGAAAGTTTTCCGCTGCACTAATTCGCCCCCCCCCCCCTCTTAGTGCTCTTGATCCTAACAATTTGTATCAGAACTCGATATTTCTCATTTTAGATTTACACCCGAGAGAAATGGCTCTTCCTAGCTTTCAAGAGGGCTTATCGGTTGTTCGTCCACCATTGTTTAACAGATTGGACTACACTTATTAGAAAACTCGAATGAGAATTTTCTTGATTTCTATGAATTTGGATTTATGGAATATTGTTGAAAATGATTTTCAACTTTCCTCTAAACTGATGAACGAATGGTCGGATTTGGAGAAGAAGTATTTTTCTTTAAACACAAAGGCTATGAATGCCTTATTTTACGCTTTGGACAAAAATGAGTTCAATTGGATTTCTACGTGCGAAACGGCTTTTGATATTTGGCAAACACTTGAAATCACACACGAGGGAACTAGTAGAGTCAAAGACTCAAAAGTTAACATTTTATTGCATGATTTTGAGCTTTTTCGAATGCAACCAAGCGAGACTATAGGCGATAATCTAAAATTTTATTGCATGTACACCCGTTTCACGAATGTCGTCAATAATCTAAAATTTCTTGGGAAATCTTTTTCAAATTTTGATCTCGTAAGCAAGATCTTAAGATCCCTTCCAAAAAGGTGTGATCCTAAAATAACCGCAATACAAGAGATAAAAAATTTAAATAATTTTCCATTAGAAGAATGAATCGGGTTATTAATGACCTATGAAATGATACTTTTGGAACATTTTGAACCCGATGAGCACTTGAACCACCTTCCAAAGAATAGGAGGGATTTGAAACTCCGGACAAATGAATACCACTTGAGCGATGACTTAAGTGATAAGGACAATGATGAACTTCAACTTCGAACACTAAATATTAATAAGTTTATTAAATAAAAATCTAAAATAAATAATGAACTTGAACGAAGGAAGATGCCAAAGAAGAGGAAGGCAACCAAGGATGAATCAAGAACTTCTAAAGGTGAAACGACGAATTAGGCTTTGACGGGCTTCGACTACAAGGTAAGTAACTCAACTCTCTTGAATTATTTTGAAATTACTTGAAGTTTTTCATGAGTGCTTAATTTAGATAGTAGGAATAGGAAATAAAAAGTTAATTTTCAAAAATTATATCATGATTTTCTTTTTAGCATCTTTGAAAAATTAAAAATTTTGATCATGAAAAGTATATTGCTAAGGTTTCATGCATGTTATGTTTTGAAATGTTGAATGATGTATGCAACATTAAGGATGATAATTATATGATATGTGATAATGCTTAGGATTAATCCATGCATGTGTATATTGATGATTTTATGTCATGCATGAGTTTTTAAAGTAAATGTTGATTTGAAACTCTTATTTTAGATTAACATGTTTTTGGTCTAATCGTTTTTATGACAAATTAAGATGATATTCTCATGACATATTAAGATGACATAGTGCATGTACATCTATGTATGAATTTCTTGATAGTCTTTTGATGATAGATGTGATATCATGATGTGTTTGGTCTTGACAGTTTCATGACGAAACTTATGTTTCGATTTTAAATGATGATACATGTTTTCACAAAAGACTTGAATACCCTCACATGAAATCAATGAAATGGAAATGAATTTTCTATCCTATTGAGATTAATGAATTTATTAAACCAATCTTGTGAATCTCATGAAAATAAACATGAAAATAAATGAGTGTATCATGCATTTGGTCTTAATGATTTCTCTTGAACCTACTTTTTGAAATCATACTTGATGATGAATATCAAGATATTAAAAGGATGTTAACATGGAATCATGCTTGATGATTTGTTTTATGAAATTTACCTTTTCATCTTAAATGTTTGACATTTGTTTTATTAAAGGTAAAGACATTCTTATAAGAAGCAAATCACATGAATATAAATTTATAAAAACGAAATGCGATCCTCTATCTTATCGACTTTTCAATAAATCTATGCTTGTCATGTATGAATTTATTGAATGTGCTTTGAGGATGATTTCGGATTTCACAAATGCTTGATTCATACTTATGACATGAGACACATTTTAAATATGAATCATGTTCAATGCTTCAATCATGTTAAATATGATAAACTGAGGAAAAATTTTGATCATGCATGGTAGGATATAATTGCTATAATGAGAATTTTATACTATTACATGCCTTAATAACATGTTGGAAATTATGTGTTTTGGATGCAAAAATTTCCATGATCATGAGCATGTTTTATCTTCATGATTGTGTTTAAAAATCTATAGCAAAACCATGTCCGAATGCATGAAAGTGTTAAATTTTATTTTTGGATTTCTTGATCCTAACAATTCATTTTTGAAAATATATTGATCTTGATTTAATGATTTAAATGAGCTTTATCTTGATTTTTTTTAATTTATAAATTGAAATTTCTTATGCTTAAATCAAGATTTTATATGCATGAATTAATATCTTATTCTCTTACAAGATTGAATGAATTCTATCTTTTTCATGATCTCCTAAGAATTCTTTATGTTATTTATTTAAGAGGAGATTTGTTAAAATGAATCACAGTTTCTCTTGATTTTTTGAAATTAAAACTTGAGTATTCATTTTATAAATCAAGATTGTTTATATATTCTCTCATGACATCTTTTAAGGCTTATGACTTGAATTTTGTTATGTAAAATTCTTTGAATGAATGAAATACATCTCATCACATAATAATTCTTCTTGATATTCCTTATGTGATGATATGAATACATGAAATATTCATTAATTTGTTTTGATGTATACAAATAAGAAGTTTCGATCATGCATTGTAGGATGTAATTTGACAAAATTGGTACCATCATGATGTGAAATAAATGATGATTTGGAATCATGCATTAATGATGATTTTATATTTTATGATTTGGTATGATGCATGCAATGATGAAATATTCATGAATTTGAAATGATGCATGCAATACTTATGACAATGATGTACATGATATATTGCATATGATGTGTATCATGAATGCTTTAAATGATGAATGTTTGGTATCATGATCAACATGTTGATAAATGCTTAAAAATTTTAATGTTTGAGTATCATGTATAATATGCTCATTAATGATGATTGATTTATTTTTCGATATCGTGCATGAAAAATAAGGTTTTTGAAATTGTGTATGTTTTAATTTGAATATATAATGATGTACAAATAAGATTGATACTTATCTTTGTCATAATATGAAAATTGATATAAGGGTCTTCCCTTCTTTTTGATAATGACAAAAGGGGAGCAAGAATTTCTAGCGTGGACATCATGAAAAGAGTCAAACTAGCTAGCTTGCACAATTCAAGACGAAAGCAAAAATTGCACTTCGAGAAGAAATTGCTATCTTGAACATTACCGATAATTGCTAGTTTGAAATCTCAAGAAGAAGCAAAACATGCTAACGTGCACATCTAGCAAACTTGCATATTTCAAGAGAAAAGAGTTGCTTTCTTGAACATCTCTAAATTGCTAGGTTGCATGTTCTAAAATGTTGTAACATTGCTAGCTTGCAAGATGTAGAGCTTGCTATCTTGAACATCTTAAGAAACAAAAATTACAAAAGTGCTATCTTGCCTATCTTAAAAAGCAAAACATGCTAACTTGCGCATCTAGCAAAGTTGACAAAATTTACATATTTCAAGAAGCAAGAGTTGCATTCTTCAACATCTCTAATTTGCTAGCTTGTATGATGTAGAAGTTGCTATCTCAAAAGAAGCAAAAGTGCTATCTTGTATGTTGTAAAACTTGCTTATCTAAAACTTGATAGCTTGAATGTTCTAAGCATGATGTAACACTAGCTAAATTTTCTAGCTTCAAAACTGCATGATGATAAAACTTGATATTATGTTTTTCATGAAATAAGTTAAATTAATACTACAAACACATTAAAGTTGGACTTCTCCTTTTTGTTGATGACAAAGGGGGAGAAGTATGATGTTATCCATAAGTTTATGCATATGTTCATAATGATGTGTTGCAAGTATTCATGATGAATATTGCAATAACTTGAATTCAGTTTGAATTCAAGGTTCTATCAATATGACATATTGATAGGGGGAGTTTGTTTAAACTCTGGGAGTTAAGTTTAACTCCGTCATCAATTGGTTGTCATCATCAAAAAGGGGGAGATTGTTGAATCTCGTATTTTGATGATGAAACCAATTGATAATTACATTTATGTTTTAATCTGTGTTTTGAGAGACGCAGGATGCTTCGATCAAGATGAGACAATTAAAGTAGGAAAAATCATGTTGTGCCGGAGGAACATGTCAGAAGATTGAACGTCGGGCCGGTGGATCGGTCGACGCATTGACATAAGGCTTCGGGCCGTGGACTCGGGCATCGGGCCAAGAAGAGCAAGTATTGTGCCAAGAATATCGGAGTTACGGAGTCAACTGGCCGATTGGGCAATAGGCCGCAGGAGAGGACGATGCGCCGAATAATCGGACGAAGCGTCGAGGGACTAATGACATGCCGAATAACTTGGTTAATTGCTTAGGATTAATTATCTTGATCGAAGTTTTATTTAACATGTGCAGGATTAACTATGATAGAAGTAAGACATATAGCAGGAGTTGCACTAGAGTCAAGACTATGATCACGTTGGGAGTTTAAGAGTTCGATAGAAGTCCGGACGGTCGTCTAAAGTTCTACGGGAACAAATCCGAGAAGTCCAGGAGCTTGCCAAAGAAGCTCGTCGGAACTTGCCAAGTGGATCGTCGCAAGTCTAGGAGTTTGCCGGAAGTCCATTGGAGCATTGCCGAAGGTTAGTCGGATGTTCGCCGGAAGTTCGCTGGAAGCTCGCCGGAAGAAGCGATTGACGCACCGGAGCAAGTTGCAGTAAATGTCATAAGAAATATCGTAGTTAGCATGTAAATTAATTTAGGTATGGGAGGTGATCCCATTAACTTAATCTAGGGGCAATTGGGCCCTTGATAGACCCAAATTGGGCCGAATGGATCAACCCATTCGGACCAGAATTCTTGCCAAGCGGTGGCACCGCCCAGGAGATAGTCTTCTAGGAAAGCTGGGCAGTGCAACCGCCCCAGTCAGGCCGTGGCACCGCTTGGGCTCAGTTTCCAAGCAAGACTGGGCGGTGCAACTGCCCTTGTCAGGCAGTGGCACCGCCTAGAGGCTCAGTTTCCGAGCTGCCAGGCGGTTGTACCACCCTAGTCAGGAGGTAGTACCGCCAAGACCCCGGAAATCCGGGAAAAGACACTTTTGAGCTCCAAATTCAAACCAGTTTGGGGCCTATATAAACCCCACCCTTTCCTATATGAAAGGGCAACTAAAGGCACCGAAAATCCAATCTTACTCTGTGATTTTTAGAGCTCAAAAGTGTTGTAAAGGCTAGAAGTTCTCCTCCCTCTTTTCTTCCAAGTTTTGATCTTTCAAGAGAGGAGAGAAAACTCAATAAGGGTTGTCTCCTAAGCCCATCAAAAGGAGTGAAATTGTAAATGGGTGGTTGGCCTTTGCCTATTAAAGGAAGGCCTCTAGTGGACGTCAGTGATCTCATCAGAGGAGGAAGCCAAAAGTGGATGTAGGTTAAGATTGACCGAACCACTCTAAATCTTGGTTTACATTTACTTTCTATTCTCTATCTTAACTGCAAACTGCCTCCATAGCTTTACTTTAACTGCACTTTGCCTAATCTAAGTTAAAGCAATTTCCAAATCGGCTTTTATATCGAAATCGCTTTTATCGTATGAACGTCGTTTTAAATCGTCGAAAGTTTTCCACTGCACTAATTCACCACCCCCCCTCCCCCCCCCCCTCTAGTGCTCTTGATCATAACATCTAATACCCTAAAGACCATATATCAGGTATGGTATTGTTAGGCCTATATGGTTTCTCCTCGAGTCTTGCTCTAATCAGATTCTCCCGAAGAACTCTTTCTCTCTCAATTCAAATGACCCTAGCTAGGGATTTGTCTGAGCAAAAACACATGAGATATTTTTCTTATAATACTAAGAGCGGATGATCCTCTATCGATACTCAATAGCCTCGTAAGGTTGGCTACGACTCCTGATGACCGGTTGTGCTAGATTTGGAACTTCCAAACCTATAAGTCCGGTATTAAAGAGTGGCGTACTTATACGAGACATCCTTAGTACCTCAAGTCTAAGGACCAAATACATGACTAGAACAACAGAATCGTTAGTTGACAATGAGGTATCATGAACCATCCAACATTCCGTAAGCGGATCAATTAGTGAACTCATTCTCCAATGAGCACCTGCATTATAGCCCTAGTGTCCCCACATGAGTAGCTATGAGACCAACCGCTTGAATCTAGGATTTTGATGATGAAATCAATTGTAAATTATTTGATCTAATCTATATATTGAGAAAAGTGTGTAGGATTAACTACGATAGCAATAAGATACAAAGCAAGTGTTGTGCCGAAGTCAAGATCGAGATCTCGTTGGGAGTTCAAGAGTTCATCGGAAGTCCGGACGTTCATCGGAAATTCTACCGGAATCAATCGAGAAGTCCAGGAACTTGCCAAAGAAGCTCATCAGAACTCGCCAAGAAGATTGTCATAAAGTTTAGGAGCTTGCCGGGAGTCCGCCGGAACATTGCCGAGAGTTTGTCGAAAGTTCGTCAAAAGATCGCCGGAGGAGCAATTGACGTACCGGAACAAGAGTGCTTTAATTATGTCTTAGTTATTGTAGTTAGATAAAAAATTGAGTTAGGATTAAGAGGTAATCCCACTAACTTAGTTAGGGGCCAATTGGGCCCTTAACGGGTTGAATTGGGCCAGATTGAACAACCTATTCAGCACCTGAAATCATGGTCGGCGGTGGCATCGCTTGGGAGACCTAGTCTCCCAGGTGGTCTGGGCGATGGTACCGCTAGAGCTCGATCTTTGAGCTCTGTCAAGCGATGGTACCACCTAGTGTCAGGTGTTAGGCAGTGGTATCGCCTAGTAATGGTGGTGGTACCGATAATACCCTGAAATCCGGGGATGTGACACTTTTTAGCTCCAATTCTAAACCCAATTGGGACCTATAAATATCCCACCCTTTACTATATAAAAGGGCATGAAAGCATTGGTATAATCCTGAATTCTTGTGTGTTAAAGTATTGTAAAAAGTGCAAGAGTCCTCCTCCTCCCTTTCTAAGTGTTGAGATCATTCAAGAGAGGTGTGAGACTTGTAAGGGTTATCTCCTAAGCCCGTAAAAAGAAGAAAGCACTATAAAAGGTGATTGGTCTTCGCCTATTGAAGGAATGTCATTAGTGGATGCCGGTGATCTCGACGGAGAAGGAATCCGAAAGTGGATGTAGGTCACAACGACCGAACCACTTTAAATTATGGTTTATATTTCATCTTGAGTAATTTACCTTTCTTGCAAGCTACTTTACCTTCTTACTGCTTTCTCTACACTCTTATACGCTTTTAAGTTAAAATCTTTACGAAACGATTTTCATCGAAATTAGGATTAATCGAAACGAAGACTTTTGAAACGGGTAATTTTTCCGCTACACTAATTCACCCCCCCTTTTAGTACCGCTCTTGATTCTAATAATTGGTATCAGAGTAAGGTCACTCTCATTTGGTTTGAAACCCAAGAGAGATGGCATTTGTCGGCAACTAAGAGGGTCACTCAATTACACATCCGCCCTTATTCAAAAGTACGGATTACACATATTGGAAGACTAGAATGAGGATTTTTCTAATTTATATAAATTTTCATGGAAAATTATTGAAAATGGTTTTCAAAAGTCTTCTCTTCCAATGAACAATTGGAATGAGTTGGACCATTAGAGACATGTACACCCGATTTACGGATGTTGCCAATTGTCTAAAAGGACTTGGTAAAGGTTTCTCGGATTTTGAACTTGTTAATAAAATCTTAAGATCCCTTCCAAAGAGTTGTGATCATAAAGTAACGACCATTCAAGAGGCCAAGGATTTAAATAACTTTCCTCTCGAAGAACTAATCGGGTCACTAAAGACCTATGAGATGACTTGTAATGCTCATGAAGAGCTTGAGAACAACCTTCTAACGAACAAGAAGGATATGACATTAAGAAGTCAAGAAGACCACTTGAAAGAAAATTCAAGTGATAAGGACTTTGATGATGACTTGACACTCTTGATAAGAAAGTTTAAAAAATTCATAAAAATGAATAAATTTAAAAATGATACTAAAAATAAATTTAAACCCAAGAAAGAATAAGTAATATAATATGAATACAAGAAGCCAGGACATTTCAAGAGGAAATGTCCCCTAGCAAAGAAGAAGCAACCAAAGAAGAAGAAGACTTTTAAAGCAACATGGGATGACTCAAGTGCATCTGAAGAAGAGGAGCAAACTAACACCAAATAAGTTGCTCACTATGCGCTAATGGCTATTAGAGATGAGGTAAGCAATTCATTAGATGCAAGTTTATCTTTTGATGAATTACTAAACGCTTTTCATGATTTATTTGATGAATGTAAATTAGTTAGTAAAACATATAAATTGTTAAAAAAGGAATATGCTTTCTCTTGTTAGTGATTTTGATAGACTAAAAATTGAGCATGATGATAGTTTAGCTCCTTGCACAAAATGTGATCAATTAGAAATGCTTAGAAAGGAAAATTTACTACTCAAAGAAACCTTAGAAAAATTTGAGGTTAGTAGCAAGTCCTTGAACACGATCCTTGCCAATAAGGGTCACATTCATAAAAAAAAAGATGGAATCGGCTTTGTGAGTAACACTCATAAAAATCCAATTATCTTTGTTAAAGGCCCTGCCTTGTATGTTTCACCCCAAAATAAATGTAACTTGTTACAAATTTGGATATGTTGCGTACAAATATCCATTTAAGAAATATAGTCCATACAAATTGATTTGGGTTCCTAAAGGAACCTCAAATGACTCAATACAATATGATAAGTTGTGTAGATCGATTTTTGAGGCACCCAAGGTTAAATGGGTACTTAAAAATCACCCTTTTTTGTAGAAATATTTACCATCACAAGCTAGGAGCAAGAGATGGTACCTTGATAGTGGATGCTCAAGGCATATGACTAGAGATCCATCTTAATTCTCTAAGCTCACTAGCCTAGACGAATGATATGATACCTTCGGAGACAACAACAAGGGTAAAATTATTGACAAAGGAACCATATGTAATAAATCGAACTTCTTTATTTGTTGGTTGATGGCTTAAAACATAACCTTTTGAGCATTAGTCAATTGTATGATAAACAAGATATCATTAGATTTGAATCCAATGCTTACATTATTGAAAAACCACACAAAACATATCTATGATTGCCCTAAAATAAAATAATATATACATTATCGACATTGATGATCTTTGTAATGAAATGTGTTTTTCGGTTTTGAATGACGATGCTTGGCTTTGGCATAGAAGATTAGGTCATGCTAGTATGAAACTAATATCTCAAATCTCATCTAAAGAACTTGTAAGAGGAATTCCTCACATTAAGTTTGTTAAAGACAATGTGTGTTATATATGGAAACTAGGAAAATAAATAAAAGGTAGTTTCAAACCAAAGAACCAAATAAGCATCTTTAGACCATTGCAATTGATCCATATGGATTTGTTCGGACCAATTGCTACATCAAGCATAGGAAGTAGCAAATACGCCTTTGTCATCATCGATGATTATAGTAAATATACTTGGACTTACTTTATGGCATACAAAAGTAATTATTTTAGGTATTTTTCTAAGTTTTGTAAACTTATTCAAAATAAAAAGGGTTTTATGATTTCATTAAATCGAAGTGATCATGGTGGTGAATTTTAAAATTATGATTTCCAAGAATTTTATGAATCTAGTGGATAAACCATAATTTCGCTACTCTAAGAAATCCTCAACAAAATGGAGTAGTAGAAAGAAAAAATAGAAACTTATAAGAAATGACTAGAACCATGTTAAACGAACATAACCTTTCCAAGTATTTTTGGGCCAAAGCCGTAAATATGACATGATATGTCATGAATAGGGTTATAGTAAGACCATTACTCTCCAAAACTCTTTATGAGTTGTGGAACAACAAAAAACCCAATGTTTCATATTTTAAAATTTTCAGGTGTAAATGTTTTATCTTGAATGAAAAAGATGCATGAAGAAAGTTTGATGCAAAATCCGATGAAGGAATTTTTCTTAGCTATTCTTCTATTTCTAAAGCATTTTATATTAAAAAAAAAAAACATAGGTTATAGAAGAATCTGTTCATATTATTTTTAATGAAGTTTCCGGAGTTAAGAAAAATGACTTTGATGATGATCTTAATTTTGATGCTTTGAATTTAAATGAAACCCTTTCTCCATATAGCAACTTGGATGCATCTTCTTCTGAAACATCCTTACCCAATGAATGGAAGTATATAGATGCTCATTCTAAGAAGCTAATCATATGAGACATATCAGAAGGGGTTTAAACTCGTTCTTCTCTTAAGAATTTTTATGCCAACGTCGCTTTTCTCTCCCAAATTGAACCCAAATATATTGACGAGGCCTTGAAAGATGATTCATGAGTTATTGCAATGAAAGAAGAGTTGAATCAATTTGAGAGAAATGAGGTGTAGAAGCTTGTTCTAAGGTCAAATGACCATTTAGTTATTGATACTAAATGAGTCTTTAGAAACAAGCAAGATGAATTTGGTATCATGGTTAGAAACAAGGCTAGATTAGTGGCCAAGGGTTTCAACCAAAAAGAAGGTATCAATTATGAAGAAACCTTCGCTCCTATGGCATGATTAGAAGCCATAAGGATGCTCCTTACATATGCTAGTAGTAATAATTTTAAGTTATTTCAAATGGATGTTAAAAGTATTTTTCTTAATGGCTTTATTTCCAAAGAAGTTTATGTTGAACAAACTCCTGGATTTAAGAATGATAATTTTCTAAATCATGTGTTTTAATTGACTAAAGCTCTTTATAGATTGAAACAAGCCCCAAGGGCATGGTATGAGAGACTTAACTCATTTCTTATCCAAAATAATTTCTCTAAAGGCAAGGTCGATACCATATTATTTATCAAAAATTTTGAAAATAATTTTTTTATTATTCAAATTTATGTTGATGATATTATTTTTGGTTCCACGAATGAATCTTTATGCGAATTATTTGTAAAAAGTATGAGTCTAGAGTTTGAAATGAGTTTGATGGGGGAATTAACCTTCTTTTTTGGTTTACAAATCAAACAACTTAATGATGGTATTTTTCTGAGTCAAACAAAGTATTCATTAAACTTATTAAAACAGTTTAATATGGATAGTTGAAAGGCTATCAATACTCCTATGAGTACCTCCACTAAATTAGACATTGACGAAAGTGGAGAAAGCTCTGATAAAAAAGCTTATAGGGGCATGATAGGTAATTTACTATACCTCACCGCAACTAGACCGAGCATCATGTTTATCATAGGACTTTGTGCTCAGTTTCAATCTAATCCAAAGATATCTCATTTTAAAGTAGTTAAAAGAATTCTAAGATATCTTAAATGAACCACTAATCTAGGATTATGGTATCCAAAATCTGAAAACTTCGAATTAATTACTTATGCTGATGCAGATTTTGCTGGATGTAGATTAGATAGAAAAAGCATATCTGGAACATGTCAATTATTAAGTCATGCACTTGTCTCTTGGTCTTCCAAGAAACAAAACTCGGGTGCACTATCTATAATCGAAGCCGAATACATAGTTGCGAGTGCATGTTGTGCACAAGTTATGTGGATGAAAAACACTTTAGAGGATTATAAGATTCGCCTTAAGAACATTCCCATAAAATGTGATAACACAAGTGCAATATGTTTAACAAAAAATCCCATTCAATACTCTAGAGCTAAACATATTGACATTAGGCATCATTTTATACAAGATCATGTTAATAATCATGATGTAATTTTAGAATTCATTGATACAAAATATCAATTGGCTGATATCTTTACAAAACCATTAAATGAATAATTTGATTTTATAAGGGAGTTAGGAATGTTAAGTTGTCCAAATGCATGAATTTGATGTATATCTTTTCTGAACTTTCTCGATTCTTTAAAACTCTTATGAAATTATTTCATAAATAAGTCTTTCATGAAATCTGAAATATAAATATACTAAGTATCAAATTTTTTAATGAGAAATGGATTTGATTTATGAAGGTTTATTCATGGAATTTCTCTTTCATATGATGCTTCTTTCACATAAATTCTTCCTTACTCTTCTCATGAAAGAAGAATTTTTAAGAATTTTTAAGTACGAGATGATCACTTGCAAGAATGAGGATTTGATTTCACATGAATATTTTGATCCTTTTTCATGAATCTCTTCTTTTTGTCAAAATTAAAGCATGATTTAATGAAACTTATTTACTATTTTTGACTTAGTTCAAATCATTTCACAAATTTGGTTCTTAGATCTCGTTGGGAGTCCAAGAGTTCATCGGAAGTTCGGACATTCGTTAGAAGTTCTATCGGAACCAACCGAGAAGTCCAGGAGCTTGCCAAAGAAGCTCATCAGAACTCGCCAAGAAGATCGTCATAATGTTTAGGAGCTTGCCAGGAGTCCGCTGGAACATTATCGGGAGTTCGTTAGAAGTTCGCCGGAAGATCGTCGAAAGCTTATCGGAAGAGCAATTGACGTACCGGAACAAGAGTGCTTTAATTATGTCTTAGTTATTGTAATTAGATAAAAATTTGAGTTATGATTGGGAGGTAATCCCACTAACTCAGTTAGGGGCCAATTGGGCCCTTAACGGGCTGAATTGGGCCGGATTAAATAGCCCATTCAACACCTAAAATCATGGCTGGCGATGACATCGCTTGGGAGACCTAGTCTCTCAGGTGGTTTGGGCGGTGGTACCGCCAGAGCTCAGTCTCCGAGCTCTGTCAAGCGGTGGTACCATCTAGACTAGGCGATGGTACTGCTTAGTGTCAGGTGTCAAGCGGTGGTACCACCCAATAATGGCGGTGGTACCACCAGTATCTTGAAATCCGGGGATGTGACACTTTTTGGCTCTAATTATGAAGCCAATTGGGGCCTATAAATACCCCACTCTTTTATGCATGAAATACCCTAGTATCCTAAAATTCGGGGATGTGACACTTTTTTGCTCTAATTCTTAAGCCAATTAGGGCCTATAAATACCCCACTCTTTCCTGCATGAAAGGGCATGAAAGCATTAGCATAATCCTGAATTCTTGAGTGTTAAAGTGTTATAAAAAGTGCTAGAGTCCTTCTCCTCCCTTTCTAAGTGTTGAGAACATTCAAGAGAGGTGTGAGACTTGTAAGGGTTGGCTCCTAATCTCATGAAACGGAGAAAGCACTACAAAATATGGTTGGTCTTCGCCTATTGAAGGAAGGCCATTAGTGGATACTGATGACCTCAACGGAGGAGGAATTCAAAACTAGATGTAGGTCACAACGACCGAACCACTCTAAATTCTGGTTTGCATTTCGTCTTGAGAAATTTACCTTTCTTATAAGCTACTTTACCTTCTTACTACTTTCTCTACACTCCCATATGCTTTTAAGTTAAAATATTTATGAAATGATTTTTATCAGAATCAGGTTTAATCGAAACGATGACTTTTGAAATGGTTAATTTTTTCGCTGCACTAATTCATCCCCCTCTTAGTGCTACTCTTGATCCTAACACCTCCATCATATGTATGGGTATACAGTATACTAGTCTATCCAGTTATCTTTGTTAGGAACGAGTTAGCACTAAGACGGGTGGGGGGGTGGGGGGTGGTGTGAATTAGTGCAGTGGATAAAAATATTGGTTTTAAAAATCTTATTCAATAAAATCATTTTGACAAAGTGAGTTTAACTTTGAAAGCATACAGAAGGGTGTGCAGCAAAAGTAATGAGGAAATAAAGTAGTTTGCAATAAAGATAAACATCAAAATAGAAATGTAAACCGTTTTATAGTAGTTCGATCATCGTGATCTACATCCACTCCCCCGATTCCTCTTCCGTCGAGGCAATCGACATCTACTAACGATCTTCCTTCAATGGGCGAAGATCAACTACCCTTTTATACCCCGATTCTCCTTTTGATAGGTTCAGGAGAGAACCTTTACAACCCCCTTCACTCCTCTCTTAAAGAAGACTAATACTTAGAGCTTGAGATGAGTTATTGTTAGGAACAAGTCGACACTATGAGGGGTGGGGGGATGAATTAGTGTAGCAGATAAAAATACATCGGTTCAAAAATCATCTTAGGATAAAAAGCAATTTTGACGAAGTGGGTTTAACTTGAAAGCGAACGAAAGAGTGGAATGTGAAAGTTAAGTAAGGAAGGCAGTTTGCAATAAATGTAAATAGCAAAGCATAAATGCAAACCAGATTTTATAGTGGTTCGGTCATCGTGACCTACATCCACTCTATCGATTCCTCTTCTGTCAAGGCCACCGACATCCACTAACGATCTTCCTTTAATGGGCGAAGATCAACTACCCTTATAACTCGATTCTCCTTTTGACAGGTTCAGGAGAGAACCTTTACAACCCCCCTTCACTCTTCGCTTAAGCAAGACTAACACTTTATCACATAAGATTACAACAACATTTTATTTTCTTTTTGCTCTCAGTTGTGTGTGTGTTAACTAGGCATGAGAGGGGTATTTATAGGCTTCAAGTGGATTCAAACTTGGAGCCTAAAAGTGTCACATCCTGGGTTTCCCGGGTTCTAGCGGTACCACTGCTTGTGTTAGGCGGTACCATCGCCTGTAGCACTGACACTAGGCGGTACACCATCGCTTGGGGGACTATATTTGGGCGGTACTGTAACATCCCTCATTTTTTTAAAAATTTATAAGGACTTATTTGTAAATATGAGGATTTTTTAAAATAATTCTTTAGCACTAAATATTTTTTATATATATTAAAAATATTGTGAGGGACCAAAATGTGAAGCTCAATAATTGAAGGTGATTTATGAAAGATTCACACTAAGAAAAAAAATAAAATAAAATGGAGGACATGTGTCATTAGCAAGGATGAGCCACTTACATTTATTCTAAAGATGACACATAAACCTCCATGCATGCTTGTCACCTCACTATTTTAGTATGAGCCAAACCTAAGTAATTTAAGGCACAATTGAGGGAAACTTTGCAGCCAACATAACTTGAGAAGAGGAGAAGTAATTGAAGGAGAAGAGAAAGAGAAAGAATTGAAGAAGTTTTATCTTGGCTTAAGGCTTTGCATCAAATCCCTCACATTTGGAAATTAAAACTTTTTAAGGCAAGTGTTCTAACCCATCCTAGAGATAAATTTTGATCCTTATTTTTACCATGATTTTGAGAAAATTGGGAGATTGTGGCTGCATGTAAGATATCTATACCGTTTATACATCAAATGTTGAATATGAAAATTTTCAGATTTTGACCTTTCAATACTCGTGTGGCCATAACTTTTTGCACCAAATTCAGAATGAGGAAAAAACCTATTTCATACAAAAAGAGACTTATAGAGCTTTCATTTGACATAAAAATTGAAAGATTTGGAGTAAATTTACCTATCCAAACATATGAATGAAAAGACCTCATGTATTTGGTAAAATAGATACTATAAATTATGACCTTCTATTACTAAATTGCTTATAACTCTCTAGTGGAAATTCTGAATTATATAAAACTTAGTTCTTTGGAAACAAGATTCACATATCTTTCTTTTGACACCTAATTTGGAAATTTTGAAGTATGTTTGCCTTCTGAAACATCTATTTAAAGTGATTCTATCAATTCTACAAAACAGAGATGATCAATTCTGACATTCTATTACTAAATTGCTCATAACTCTCTAGTGAAAATTCTAAATTATGCAAAACTTAGTTCTTTAGAAACTATATTCGCATATATTTGTTTTGACACCTTATTGAAAATTTTGAAGTACGCTTACCCTCTAAAACATCTATTTAAATTGATTCTATCAATTCTACAAAATAGAGATGATCAATTCTAACCTTCTATTACTAAATTGCTAATAACTCTCTAGTAAAAATTCTAAATTTTGGATATTGGAAACTAGATTCACATATCTTTCTTTTAACATATAATTTGGAAATTTTGAAGTATGTTTGCCTTCTGAAACATAAGTTTAAATTGATTCTATCAATTCTGTAAAAACAGAGATGATCAATTCGGACCTTCCTTTACTCTATTTGTTGTAACTTCCTCTTTTTAGTTCATCTAAAAATAGATTAATACAGCTTTCCAATGACACCCATTTTTAGTGAATTCGAGCATGCTTGGTTACTCAAACAATTCAAGAAATGTACCATTCAAATTCTATCAGAATTGAAAACTTTGTTGGGTTTTGCCTATTCAATTTTCATCCAATTAAAAATTTGATTTATGCTAAATTCTTCTTCATTTAAGCTTTATATTAGTCCTTTGAAATTCTTGTATTGTTCATTCTGAAATTATTCTATGTCTGAAATTTTTTATGTAATGCTTCGTTTGCATTTCCTTGTTTGATAAAGGCACACGCATATTTCCATTGTTCTGCATGTGCTTCCTATTGGGAAATCATGGGGGGCGACATTATATGCGCAGCGGAAGAATAAGAAAACAAAAATCCCCCATTCCCAAAAAGATGTTTGTCGTCGTGCGAAGATTGGTGAGCAAAAATCCGCAAAACACAAAACTGTGTATAGAGATTGTGTTACCTAGGGAGATCATATATCCCTGTTTCCTTGCAGATCCTTAAAAGAGGGTGAAGGAGGTCAAGCATCCTCCTCTCTAGTGGTGATCCACACAGCAGAGATGCGACGAAGCTCCTCAAAACTCCAGGCCTACTCTGAGGTGGAGAGGGAGAGGAGAATAGGAAGGGCAAGTAAAGACTCTAGCCTATGAGGCTGTGAATCCCTCCTATTTATAGAGATCCCGTGTCAAACCCTAATGGGTCCTTCCCTAGTGGGTATTGGATCTGCATCCAATAAGACAAGGGCTTCGTCGGATATCTCATATCCGAACCTCTACTCATCGCAATGCCTACCATATGTGTGTGACCCTCTAGGCCCAATATCGAGCTGGCCGTGAGTCATACCTATTAGAACTCCTTCTAACTCAGTGAATTATTATCTCTGTAATAATTCACTCGACTCATCGACTACGGACGTACTAGGCCACTACGCCGTAGTCCCCAGACGATACAGAGGAATCCAATCCATTGGACCTGTCTGTCCACAGT
This sequence comes from Musa acuminata AAA Group, assembly GCF_036884655.1. Lineage (NCBI taxonomy): Eukaryota > Viridiplantae > Streptophyta > Magnoliopsida > Zingiberales > Musaceae > Musa > Musa acuminata. The sequence goes on from NC_088345.1 coordinate 19,600,684, forward strand.
TACCATGTACCTATAGTCCCTCATCCATCTAATATCCCAGAGACCGTATATCGAGCATGGTGCTGTCAGACCCATACGGTTTCTACTCAAGTCTCGCTCTAATCGGATTCTCCCGGAGAACTCTTTCTCTCTCAACTCGAATGACCCTGGCCAGGGATTTGTCTGAGTAAGAACACATGGGATATTCCTCTCATGACGCCGAGAGTGGATGATCCTCTGTCGACACTCAATAGCCCTCGTAAGGTCGACTACCACTCCCAATGACCAGCTGTACTAGATCTAGGACAACCAAACCTATAAGTCTGGTATCAAAGAGTGGAGCACTCATACAGGACATCCTTGGTATCTCAAGTCTAAGGACCAGATACACCACTAGGACTATGGAATCGCTGTCTGACAATAAGGCATCATCAACCATCCAGCATTCCGTAAGCGGATCAATCATTGAACTCATTCTCCAATGAGCACCTGTACTGTATCCCTAGTGTCCCTACACGAGCAGCTATGAGACCAGCTGCATCCATCATATGGACGGGTATACAACACACCAGTCTATCCGGTTATCACGATGTCCCTCTCGAGTAACCTATGACCAGGATTATTTAGGATATGTGTTTAAAGGTGAATCGATCTCATTATCGTGATCTCATCACGATCCGATTCCCATTGCACAAATCCAAGGACATCACAATATATATATGCATTTATGCAATAGTTATAAAGTGATATACGCCAAAATATAATAAGCAAAAAGATTCTGTATCAAGTCACACGTGCTATCACTCACGTGATTGGCTTGCTGGGCACCTATGACTAGCAATCTCCCACTTGACCTAAAGCCAATCACCTATGTGTCTGATCCCCATCAGACTCTTGTGACGCTCAAAGACAATCTGAGACAACGGCTTTGTTAGTGGATCTGCAATGTTATCTTCGAATGGAACTCTTTCCACTGCTACATCTCCTCGGGTTACGATCTCTCTGATAAGCTGGAACCTCCTCAGAACACTTCTAATGAGACTCGTGTTCCCTTATTTGAGTAATCGCCCCATAGTTGTCACAATATAAGGAAGTCAACTTCTCGCTATTCGGAACGACTCCCAAATCTGTGATGAACATCTTCACCCAGACTCCTTCCTTTGCTGCATCTGATGCAGCAATGTACTCCGCCTCTGTGGTCGAGTCAGCAGTGGTATCTTGCTTGGAACTCTTCCAGCACACTGCTCCTCCATTCAAGGTGTACACATACCCTGAATTCGACTTGCTATCATCGACATCAGACTGAAAACTTGAGTCAGTGTAGCCTTCAACCTTAAGGCTATTACCTCCATATACTAGTAAAAGATCCTTAGTCCTTCTCAAGTACTTAAGGATACACTTTACTGCTTTCCAGTGCTCCAAGCCTGGATCCGCTTGATACCTGCTCGTGACACTCAGAGCATGCGTTATATCAGGCCTAGTACATAGCATGGCATACATGATAGACCCTATTGCTGAGGCATAAGGTATCATATCCATGTTCGCCCTTTCTTAGAATTTTCAATGCCAAACATTTTGACAATGGTTCTATGTACCTGGATTGGGACAAGCCAAGCATCATCTTGGATCTATCTCTATAGATTCTAATCCCCAAGATATAGGATGCTTCCCCTAAGTCCTTTATGGAGAAGTGTCTAGATAACCAAGCCTTTACTATAGATAGCATTCCTATGTCATTCCCAATGATGAGGATGTCATCCACATATAACACCAAAAAGGTGATAGCGCTCCCACTTACCTTTCTGTATACACAAGGCTCATCTTCGTTCTTAAGAAGTCATAAGATTTGATTGCCTCATCAAATCTTATGTTCCAACTTCGGGAAGCTTGCTTTAGTCCATAAATGGATCTAAGCAACCTACACACCTTATCTAGGTAGTTCTTGGACACGAATCCCTCAGGTTGCATCATATACATCTCCTCCTCGAGGTTCCCGTTGAGGAATGCGGTTTTTCACATCCATTTGCCAGATCTCATAATCATAGTGTGCTGCAATAGCCAATAGAATTCTGATGGATTTTAGCATTGCTACGGGTGAGAAAGTTTCGTCGTAGTCAACACCTTGCCTTTGACGATACCCCTTAGCCACTAGCCTTGCTTTATAGGTCTCTACCTTTCCATCTACTCCGATCTTTTTCTTAAAGATCCACTTGCAACCGATGGGTACAATACCTTCGGGCGCATTAACTAGGTTCCAAACCTTATTGGAGTACATAGAATCCATCTCAGAATTCATGGCTTCTTGCCATTTCCCTGAGTCTATACTCATAATAGCCTCCTCATAGGTCTGAGGATCAATATCCTCTACATCCTCTGCTCTAATATGTCCCATATATCTCTCAGGAGGATGGGATACTCTATCAGACTTGCGTAAAGTTGATACTTGTGTATTAGGTACCTGAACAGACTCGGGCTATAGAGTAGTGCTTGAGCTTGGTTCTCCAACCTCGCTCAATTCTATCATTCTCCCACTGTCTCCGTCAAGAATGTGTTCCTTCTCAAGGAACACTGCTCTCTTAGCTACAAAGACCTTTTGGTCCTCGAGATGATAGAAATAATACCCACAAGTTTCCTTGGGGTATCCCACAAATTTGCATCGCTCTGTCCTTGATTATAACTTATCGGGGTTGTGTCTTCTAACATGGGCAGGGCAGCCCCAAATCTTAACAACCTTAAGATCAGGCTTCTTCCCTTTCCATATCTCATATGGTGTAGACACTACCGACTTAGTTGGAACTCTGTTCAGAAGGTAAGCTGCGGTTTCTAGGGCATATCCCTAGAATGAGATGGGTAGGTCAGCGAAACTCATCATGGACCATACCATATCTAATAATGTTCGATTTCTCCTTTCAGAGACACCATTGAGCTGAGGTGTATAAGGAGGTGTCCATTGGGATAATATCCCATGGTCCTTGAGGAACTGAGTAAACTCTGTACTTAAGTATTCACCTCCTCGATCTGATCGAAGAGTTTTGATACTCTTTCCAGTCTGGTTCTCCACCTCATTCTTATACTTTCTGAATTTCTCAAAGGCCTCAGACTTGTACTTCATTAAGTACACATATCCATACCTTGAGAAATCATCAGTAAATGTAATGAAATAGGAGTAACCTCCAATGGCATGAGTTGACATGGGTCCACATACATCACTATGTATGAGTTCCAACAACTCATTGGCTCTCTCTCCAATTCTACTAAATGGAGATTTGGTCAGTTTTCCACGAATGCAAGGCTCACAAGTTGTATATGACACATAGTCGAATGGATCTAGATATCCATCATTTAGCAACTTTTGAATCCTTCTTTCATGGATGTGACCTAGCCTACAATGCCATAGGTATGCACTGTTCAACTCATCTCGTTTCCTTTTAGACACAATTATATTCATGATATGTGGAGTGGTGTCTAACATAAATAAACCATTATGCAATGTTCCTTTCGTGATGATCTTATCATCTAATAATATCGAACAACCATTGTTCTCAAAAACAAATTTATATCCACTAACTGTTAAACATGAAATGGAGATAATGTTTTTGATAATAGAAGGAACAAAATAACATGCATCTAATGCAATAAAAGCTCCACTAGGCAGATGTAGGGCGACCTCGCCAACAGCTAATACAGCAACTTTTGCTCCATTACCCATCTTGAGGTCCATCTCGCCTCTCTCTAGTCTCCTAGGCCTTGCCAGAACCTGCAACGAATTTCATATATGATAAGCACTACCGGTATCCAATACCCATGTGTTATCATAAGAGTCTGACAAATGGAGACTGATCATGAATGTACCTGAAGCTTCATCAAGCTTTTGTTTCGCCCTTTCTGCAAGGTACTCTTTGCAGTTTCTCTTCCAATGCCCATCTTTACCACAGTGGAAGCACTGGCCTTTGTCCTTTGCTGGGTCTTTCTTAGCAACCTTTGCTTTACCTGGTCTGCCCTTGTCCTTTCCCTTCTTAAGGGACCTTTCTGCTTTCCTTTTCTTTTTGGTCTCACCAGTATAGAGAACTGGCTTCTCTTTCTTAATAGTACTCTCTGCCTCCCTCAACATATTGAGGAGCTCTGGGAGAGTCACCTCAAGCTTGTTCATATTAAAATCCATTATGAACTATAAAAAGGAATCTGATAGGGACTTAAGTATAATGTCCACACACAAGTTATCCTCTAGGACCATTCCTAGACCTGTGAGTTTCTCTATCCACTCAATCATCTTTAGGACATGGTTCTGAACCGGTGTCCCCTCAGTCATCCTAGCGCGGAAAAGGCTCTTGGATATCTCATATCGTTGAGTCCTTCCCTGTTCCTCAAACAATTTGCGGACATGTAGGAGAATGGATCTGGCATCCATCTTTTCATGTTGTCTCTGTAACTCTGGAGTCATAGAGCCCAACATATAGCACTGAGCAAGAGTGGAGTCATCAATGTACTTCATGTAGCGAGCGATCTCATCCTCGCTTGCCCCTTCTTCGGGCGTAGGCATCACTGTATCAAGGACGTACACGATTTTCTCCGCTGTGAGAACAATTCTCAAGTTACAGAGCCAATCCGTATAATTTGGACCAGTGAGGCGGTTGACATCAAGTATGCCACGTAAGGGATTTGAAAGCGACATTTTCTGAAAATAAAGATGTAGCAGAAATGAATAACATGCAGATTTTGCAAGAAATAAACTATCAAGATATGGACTTCTATCTTAATATGCTCCCACTATTTTACTAACGAGTCACGCGACACCCTCAGCACGTGAAACGGAAGTCTCCAGCAGACTTCTAGTGGGGATCAGGATCTAATCAGCGTCTTAGTGTAACCTCGAGGGACTCGACCAATCACACTAAGCCTAAAAGGTAGGCAACTCTTGCCGATCACAACTCCTTATGATTCCCGTCCTGTTCGGCCTCCGAATCACCATGGCCTCGAGGGACTCGACCAACCATGATGCTCGGTTAAGTCAACACCTTCGTTACAAGATGAGTCTGATTTGATGATATACCCTCGAGGGACTCGACCAAGCATACCATGCCCTCAGGTCACCGGTGACATCTCTATGTCGTAAGCAAGATAGCGAATCGCGATATAGGTGAGTCTCGAGGGACTCGACCAACTCAACCTACACTGGGAATCGGTTCCTACTCATAACGATGGAAGGCCACATGGGTCAATCTAATTGCCTCACGTTTACCGACTTAATATTATCGAGAGATGTTTCTATAATTTGGTCTCCTAATATGACATGTCACACATATACATATTTAATATATATCTATATCGCATGCAAATATATATACATATCTAGTAAGTGTATAAGCAATCACATCAGATGATCATGGACCACAACCTAATATGATTAGGCCCGAGCCAGTAGGCCTAATCACTCACATCAAGATCTATGTGTGCAACGGTGCATCTCCATGCCCTGTGATCGTCCATCTCGTCCTCGTCGGTTCCGTCGACATCTTGATGCATCTCCATGCATCACGATCGTCCGTCTCGTGGGTCGCGCTATCGCATCCACGCTCCCGCTGTGCCTCCTTATGTGATTACAACTTAATCATAGGCACGCAGGCCCGACAATAAACGAGAAATATAATGGAGGTTCGTAGACCTCAATAATAATAATCACAAGTACACACATCACACGGTCCATGATCATCCGTCCACACATCATACATCACATGTATAAATAATCATCATCATGTAGGACTACTAGATAATAATAAAAATAATAATCAACTAAACCTTTTAATTAATTAATATTTTTCTAAAATCAGGGACATGTAGGGAATTTCTCAATTCCTAAGGGTATTTTCATAATTTGGATAAAAGATAGAAACTGGAATTTCTCAAATTTCGAGGGGCAAAACTGTCTTTTGCTCAGAAAACCCTAATACCCTTTCCCCTTTTCGCTGCTGTCGCCGCCGCCACCCTGCCGGCGGCAGCCTGTGTGGCGGGGTGAGGGCACTGCCCTCGCCTGCAGGCAGCGATGCCGCTGCGGGTGGGTGCCCCCTTCGGGCGCCGCTGCCTCCATAGACGGTACTGTATCGCCGGGCGGTCGCCCTTGTGGGGGGGTTTCGCCCGCGGGAGCAGCGGCGACAGGCGCCGCTGCCCTGCGGCGCCTCTGCCCGTGGGCTGCCAGCGCTGCCAACAGCAAGCAGACTGCCGGCCGGCTGCTGCAGGCACAGCGCTTGCGCATGCGCCGGCGCTGTGCTGCCTGGCTGCAGTTGCGGCTGCCGCTGGAGGTGGCTGCAGGTTTGCAGATCGAGGGCAGCAACTATTGCTGCCCTTCCTCGCTTTTGCGTCAACGATTTTGACGTCAATATTCTTCCTAAACACAACACACGCAGTTCAAAAACAATCATTCGCACGAACAACCTGGCTCTGATACCACTGTTGGGAAATCATGGGGGGCGACATCATATGCGCAGCGGAAGAACAAGAAAACAAAAATCCCCGATTCCCAAAAAGATGTTCGTCGTCGTGCGAAGATTGGTGTGCAAAAATCCGCAAAACACAAAACTGCGTATAGAGATTGTGTTACCTAGGGAGATCGTATATCCCTATTTCCTTGCAGATCCTTAGGAGAGGGTGAAGGAGGTCAAGCGTCCTCCTCTCTAGCGGTGATCCACACAGCATGGATGCGACGACGCTCCTCAAAACTCCAGGCCTACTTTGAGGTGGAGAGGGAGAAGAGAATAGGAAGGGCAAGCAAAGACTCTAGCCTATGAGACTGTGAATCCCTCCTATTTATAGAGATCCCGTGTCAAACCCTAATGGGTCCTTCCCTAGTGGGTATTGGATCTGCATCCTGTTAGGATCAAGAGCACTAAGAGGGGGGGGTGAATTAGTGCAGCGGAAATCTTACAGCGATTAAAAACCAAAAGCTGCGTTCGTTCAAAAACTATTATGATGCAAAAGCAAATTCTCAGTTTGTATCTAAGTGCAGTTTGCGTCTAAGCGCAGATTGCGTCTAAGCGCAGTTTTGCGTCTAAGCGCAGTTTACGTCTAAACTCAGATTTACGTCTAAATGCAGTTTTACGTCTAAACGCAGATTTACGTATAAACGCAGATTTACGTCTAAACGCAGATTTACGTCTAAACGCAGTTTTACGTCTAAACGCAGATTTACGTCTAAACTCAGATTTACATCTTAAACTCAGATTTACGTCTAAACGCAGATTTACGTCTAAACGCAGTTTTACGTCTAGACGCAGATTTACGTCTAAACTTTGAAACTTGTTTGTATACTCGCAGAAGGTAGTATGCAGTTGAAATCAAGACGTAAACGTGAACTGAGATCTGATGATTGAGCGAGGAAAGTCGATTTACGTCTGAATGCAGTTTTACGTCTAAATGTTGAAAACTCATTCGTAAAATTGTAGAGGACAGTTTGCAGTTATCAATAGGATCAAAATGTAAGTGTAAACTGCAAAGAAACTCGTTCGTAAAAGCACGGAAGACAGTTCTGCAGAATCAAACGTAAACGTAAACTGTAATGTATGAAAATACGAATTTACGTCTGAATGCAGATTCGGAAGAACAGCACTTAGAACTTGTTCGTGAAAGCGCAGAGAGCAGTAGTAATGAAGGAGGTTTGCAGTAATGATAAAGTGCTCGAAAATAAACGCAAACCAGAGATTTAGAGTGGTTCGGTCAGCCTTGACCTACTCCACTTTTGGCTTCCTCCACCGACGAGGTTGCCGACGTCAACTAGGGGCCTTCCTTCAATAGGCGAAGGCCAAACTGCCCTTTTACAATTTCTCTCCTTTTGACAGGCTCAGGAGACAACCTTTACAGACCTTTCTCTCCTCACTTTACAACTGAAAACTTGAAGAACAGAAGGAGGAGACTTAAAGGCTTTACAACACTTTTGAGCTCTTAGAATCTCAGAAAAGATCAAGATTTCGGTGTAGGTCTGTATCTTTTCAGTGCTGAATGGGTGGGGTATTTATAGGCCCCAACCCAATTCAAAATTCGAGCTCAAAACGATCAAATCGATCAAATCCCAGAATTCTGGGATTAGGCGGTTGCACCTCTTGACTGGAGAGGTGGCACCGCTTGGCAGAGCTCGAAGACTGAGCTCAGGCGATTGCTCCTCTCTGCCAGAGCTCGAAGACTGAGCTCGATGGTTGCATCACCTGGCAGAGCTCGAAGACTGAGCTCGGTGGTTGCACCGCCTGGCAGAGCTCGAAGTCTGAGCTCGGTGGTTGCATCACCTGGCAGAGCTCGAAACTGAGCTCAGGCTGATGCACCTCTCTGCCAGAGCTCGAAGACTGAGCTCGGTGATTGCATCACCTGGCAGAGCTCGAGACTGAGCTCAGGCTGATGCACCTCTCTGCCAGAGCTCGAAGACTGAGCTCGGTGGTTGCATCGCCTGGCAGAGCTCGAAACTTGAGCTCTGGCGGTGCAACCTCTTGACAGAGGAGGTTGCACCGCCCAGTCTAGCTCGAAGACTGAGCTCTGGGCGGTTGCACCTCTTGGCTGGGGCGGTTGCACCTCCCAGCCTCGCAGCCCTGGCGGTTGCACCTCCTGGCTGGGGCGGTTGCACCTCCCAACCTCACAGCCCTGGCGGTTGCACCTCCTGGCTGGGGCGGTTGCACCTCCTGGTGCAATCAGGGTCCGAATGGTTCGCTCCATTCGGCCCAATTTGAATCTTTTCAGGGGCCCAATTGCCCCAAGATTAAGCTAATGGGATCACCTCCCATTTTCATGCTTAATCATCATGCTAACTACGATTAACTCTAAGACAACTTCTGCAGCTTTGCTCCGATGCGTCAATCGCTTCTTCCGGCGAGTTTCCAGCCAACTTCCGTCGATCATCCGATAAACCCTCGGTGATCCTTCTGCGGACATCCGGCATACTCCTGGACTTTGCGACGATCCACCTGGCGAGTTCCGACGAGCTTCGCTTGGCAAGCTTCTGGACTTCTCGGATCTGTTCTCGCTGAACCTCCGACGACCGTCCGAACTTCCGTCGAACTCTCGAACTCCCAACGTGATCATGATCTTGACTCCGGCGCAACACCTGCTGCTTGTCTTACTCTCATCGTAGTTAATCCTGCACACTTATCTCAACACATAGATTAGATAACAAATGACAATTGACTTCATCATCAAAATCCGAGATTCAACAATCTCCCCCTTTTTGATGATGACAATCAATTGATAAAGGAGTTGTCCTTAACTCCCCCTATCTATATGCCATAGTTGAGATAAGTCAACCTTGAATTCAAGACCAAAGAATTCAAGTGACGTATTGATAAGTTAGATCAGTTAAACTTATCAATGCTCTCATCATGATGCCCATCATGATGTATCTCTTCAAGAATGATGTCAAGGCATGACATACATCATCAAGTTTGTATGATAGTGTTTGTAACTATTCATCATGTAATAATATAAAGCTACGAAGGACTTTTTACATGATGCACACATTTGAGATTTTCTAGCAAGTTTGCATTTTCTATAGAATATCAAATCAAGATATGATGCAAACTATAGCACATGTTCACATATCTCTTGGTGATGCAAGGATGGCATAACATTGTTTATAGCATCACTCAAGTATTTGCAACTATGACATAGACATGATTATGGCAGTTCAGCTATGACATAGTGTTTATCAATTCATATGTTTCTCCCCCTTTGTCATCAACAAAAAGCATGATAGCATTATCAAGTACATAAAGGAAGTCATGACACATATATCTCTTTATTGTTTTTGCTTGACGGAGGAAAGTCATTTTTCAAAGAGTTTTCATAAGAGTGTACAGGAACATCCCATTTTTAGCATACAAACCGAAAAATGAACTTCTTACATGCATTTGGTTAAAAATATTTGTCACATAATTTGCAACATGTTATTTGATCAAGCGTTGTCAAGGCATGTAATAGTAATAACATCCGAAAAATAATTTTAACTAGTTTAAGTATTTGGATAAATCAACATTCCTAATTCTTTTCTTATGTAATCAAATTGTTCTTCACATAGGGGTTTTGTGAAGATATCAGCCAGTTGATGTTTGGCATCAATAAACTCTATGGTTACATCATGATTAGAGACATGATCTCGTATAAAGTGATGTCTAATATCAATGTGTTTGATTCTTGAGTGTTAAGCTTTTGATGTAGTAACACAATTATTTCAAGTGCAGCATTCTATCATATTGCATAGCAAGATTTTTATTTCAGCAAGTGTAGCATTGCATCACATGGTAAGATATCAGCTCGTACGATGCAAATTTTTGTTTGATATCTTGATACATGGCATGATAGCAATCATATTAGTAATAGCAACCATATCAATGTCATACTGCTGACTTATCAACTTACATTGGTATGTTGCTTCATATTTTTCAAGGCATAGGCTTTTAAACCTTTTTAGTTTCAGTGCAAAAACCGAGATAAACAACAAGAGATGTTTGCAAATATGCTTACACAAACAAAGATAACCATATCAGGGTAACATATGTACAGTATATCAGGTAACCATAAAGACAAAGTCCTTCATGAATAACATAAGGAGTTTACAACATGTCATATCAAAAACAGTAGATGTTCATACAAGCTTATTCATGAGGTGGAAGATTAAAGTGCCTAAGTAAAGAGTCAAATTGTCGATGGATTTGCTGTAGCTCGGTTAGGATTTGATCTTGTCGAAGTTCAAGCCGTTCTTGTCTTTGTTCAAATCGGTCCATCCGAATCCCGATATCTTCGATGGATGATGTGTGAGTTTGCTCAACCGGATGTGTTTCCTCAAAGGGACAGATCGGAGGAGATTGGGTACTCCTAAAGACTGGGGTTTCCGGCTCTGGTTCAGGTTCAGGTTCAGGCTGAGGGGGATCAGTTCTTCTAGGCATTCTAACCCAGTTACCGTTTCTATAGTGACATCTTAGTCGGTGAAGTAAATTTTTGTTTATTATGCTGAATCTATCTGCTTTCATTACTTCTTCTTCTAGTGGTATTTGAATGTCGTAAGCTTTCATTATTCTAGTAATTATTCCACCATATGGGAGCATCATATCTTTCGTAGATAATTCTAACATGTTTTGTTGGATCAGATAGCCAAGACAAATGTCACGTCCTTTCATGATTAGGTACATAATTCCTAATTCCAATTGACTCACTTCATCATGATGGTATTGTTTAGGAAGAATTATACTAGTCATGATATGATGAAGTATCTTAGTGTTAAAGGGCAATAGATGTTCACAACTTTTAGGAACAGATTCTATGTTAGGATTGGCAAGGATTGTTCCTAAGGCTTCAACGTAGGATGTTTCAATGGTTTTTTCATCCCATGATCCTTTAAAGTAAAGTCCTATGCTTTTCATGGGAATACCTATCATATCACAAATGAATCTATCAGTGATTGAGATGTGTTGTCCTAAGAGATAGGTTGACATCCTTTCTTCATCATCTATTTGCATGTTGTTGTAAAACAATCTAACTAGTCTAAGATAAATGGGTTCGTTGATCTGCAAAATTGGAAGTAGATTTAGGTTTGCAAACCATTGGATAGTCTCTACATCTCTTAGTTCATTCAGATCTACGTATTTTCCCTTATTGATGCTTCTTAGTTCGAAGGAGAGAAATTTTTCAGCATGGTTTTTTGAATCGAAAAGAGTGAAATCAAACTCTTCTACTAATCTCCTCTTTCCCTTGTCCCTTAAGGATCTTCTAGATCCCATAACTACTGCTGTTTAGAGGGATGATGATAAGCTAAAGTAAATGAAGAACAAAACAGAATTTAAGAGCTTCTTAGAGAGTACCTTTGTGAAATCTTCAAGAGAAGGAAGGATTCTTGATGTTTTGTTCCGAAATGGGAGGTATTTGGAAGGCTTAGAGGAGTGAAATGGGAATGGAGGAGACTTGGAAGAGTAGAGGAGGAAATGGGGGTGAGTTGGGGTCGGTTCCTTAGCCGGCCCTAGTGTGGGTTTAAAGGGCAGAGCTGCTGGCGGTTGCACCTCTGGCTGGAGCGGTGCAACCTCTGGCAACCCGTGATAGCTGGAGGTGCCACCGCCAGCTGGAGAGGTGCCACCGCCTGCAGCCAGTGAGCACCTAAGATGATTTGATTAGGGAGCCTTTGCCTTGAGGAGAGTTTCAGAGCAATTAATGTTTGTTACATGATTTCGTATGAGTTTTTATTTAAGGAAGAAGCTCTTTGTACGATCAAGATAGATCTTTTAACGTGCATACGTATGTTTGTTTGGTATCCCTTTTAAGATCATGACATATTTAGTTTCTACAAGAATTAATTCGTAGATGAACGGGTTTTGAAGATCAGGGGGGTATGTGAATTTGGATATCATATGTTTCTAATAAGGTTGTATCGTATTTGTGATTTCACAACTTCCACTTGTTACTTAAGCGTTGCGAGTTCCTTTTTGATTCTTGGTTTATGACCATTGAGAGTCAAGGAGCAGAATATTATTTCTTGCTCCGGCCTAGACTTTTAATGTTTTTATAGGAAGGGATGATCTTTAGGAACCCATTTGCTTTTGGGTGCCTCATAAATAGATCTACATTTTCTATCATGTTGCATAGAGTTTATCATGGTTCCTTTAGGAACCCAACTTAATTTGTTTGGACTTATTTTCTTGAAGGGACAACAATGTGTCTTGTGTCCAAACTTGCAACAAAAGTTGCACTTGGTTTGGTGTTGAACATGTAAGATGGAGCCTTTTATGAAGGTAGTTGGATTTTGGTGAGGACTCCTCACAAATCCAATCCCACTTCTTTTGGGAGCATGACCCTTGTTTGTAAGGATCATGTTTAATGACTTGCTACCAACCTCGAATTTCTTCAAGGTGTCCTTAAGTAGCAAGTTTTCTTTTTGTATAGTTTCTAAATCATGACATTTGATACATGAATTTAAACTATCATGATGTTCGACTTTTAACTTATCAAACTCACAAGTAAGATTATCATGTACCTTTTTTAGCAACTTGTATTTTCTATTTATAACTTTGCATTCATCAAATAAATCATAGAAGGCATTTAATAATTCATCGAAAGATAAATCAGCGTCTAATAAATTCGTTACCTCCTCTTCGATGGCCATAAAGGCGTAATGAGCAACTTGCTCGGTGTTGGACTCTTCTTCTTCAGATGCGCTTGCGTCATCCCATGTTGCTTGAAGAGCCTTCTTCTTTGATGTTCTTCTTTTGACTTGGGGACAATCATTCTTGTAGTGTCCCGGCTTTTTACATTCGTAGCAGATCACTTGGTCCTTCTTGGGTTCAAGTTTATTTTTCACATCGTTTTTAAACTTGTTTCTTTTGAAGAATTTCTTAAACTTTCTTGTCAAAAGTGCCAAGTCATCATCACAGTCCTCATCACTTGAGTTTTCTCTCAAGTGGCATTCAGAAGTTTTAAGTGCCATATCCTTCCTGTTCTTTGGAAGGATGTCTTCTTGCTCTTCATGAGCTTTGCAAGTCATTTCGTAGGTCATTAATGACCCGATTAGTTCTTCAAGAGGGAAGTTGCGCAGATCCTTTGCCTCTTGAATGACAGTGACTTTAGGATCCCAACTTTTAGGAAGGGATCTTAGTATTTTATTTACGAGTTCAAAATCCGAAAAACTTTTTCCGAGTCCTTTTAGACCGTTGACGACATCCGTGAAACGGGTAAACATGTCGCCAATGGTTTCACTCGGTTTCATTCGGAAAAGTTCAAAAGAATGCAGCAATAGATTGATTTTTGACTCTTTCACTCTACTTGTGCCCTCGTGGGTCACTTCAAGTGTGTGCCAAATATCAAAAGCAGTTTCGCAAGTTGAAACACAATTAAACTCGTTTTTATCAAGTGCGCAAAATAAGGCATTCATAGCCTTTGCATTAAGAGCGAAAGCCTTCTTTTCCAACTCATTCCAATCGATCATTGGAAGAGAAGACTTTGAAAATCCGTTTTCAACAAGGTTCCACAGTTCAAAATCCATAGAAATAAGAAAGATCCTCATTCGGGTCTTCCAGTAAGTGTAGTCCGTTCCACTGAACATGGGTGGACGTGTAATCGAATGCCCCTCTTGGTTTCCGGCGTATGCCATCTCTCTTGGGTTTTAATCCTTTAGAGAGTTAACCTTGCTCTGATACCAATTGTTAGGATCGAGAGCACTAAGAGGGGGGGGTGAATTAGTGCAGCGGAAATCTTACAGCGATTAAAAACCAAAAGCTGCGTTCGTTCAAAAACTATTATGATGCAAAAGCAAATTCTCAGTTTGTATCTAAGTGCAGTTTGCGTCTAAGCGCAGATTGCGTCTAAGCGCAGTTTTGCGTCTAAGCGCAGTTTACGTCTAAACTCAGATTTACGTCTAAATGCAGTTTTACGTCTAAACGCAGATTTACGTCTAAACGCAGATTTACGTCTAAACGCAGATTTACGTCTAAACGCAGTTTTACGTCTAAATGCAGATTTACGTCTAAACTCAGATTTACGTCTTAAACTCAGATTTACGTCTAAACGCAGATTTACGTCTAAACGCAGTTTTACGTCTAGACGCAGATTTACGTCTAAACTTTGAAACTTGTTTGTATACTCGCAGAAGGCAGTATGCAGTTGAAATCAAGACGTAAACGTGAACTGAGATCTGATGATTGAGCGAGGAAAGTCGATTTACGTCTGAATGCAGTTTTACGTCTAAATGTTGAAAACTCGTTCGTAAAATTGTAGAGGACAGTTTGCAGTTATCAATAGGATCAAAATGTAAGTGTAAACTGCAAAGAAGCTCGTTCGTAAAAGCACGGAAGACAGTTCTGCAGAATCAAACGTAAACGTAAACTGTAATGTATGAAAATACGAATTTACGTCTGAATGCAGATTCGGAAGAACAGCACTTAGAACTTGTTCGTGAAAGCGCAGAGAGCAGTAGTAATGAAGGAGGTTTGCAGTAATGATAAAGTGCTCGAAAATAAACGTAAACCAGAGATTTAGAGTGGTTCGGTCAGCCTTGACCTACTCCACTTTTGGCTTCCTCCACCGACGAGGTTGCCGACGTCAACTAGGGGCCTTCCTTCAATAGGCGAAGGCCAAACTGCCCTTTTACAATTTCTCTCCTTTTGACAGGCTCAGGAGACAACCTTTACAGACCTTTCTCTCCTCACTTTACAACTGAAAACTTGAAGAACAGAAGGAGGAGACTTAAAGGCTTTACAACACTTTTGAGCTCTTAGAATCACAGAAAAGATCAAGATTTCGGTGTAGGTCTGTATCTTTTCAGTGCTGAATGGGTGGGGTATTTATAGGCCCCAACCCAATTCAAAATTCGAGCTCAAAACGATCAAATCGATCAAATCCCAGAATTCTGGGATCAGGCGGTTGCACCTCTTGACTGGAGAGGTGGCACCGCTTGGCAGAGCTCGAAGACTGAGCTCAGGCGATTGCTCCTCTCTGCCAGAGCTCGAAGACTGAGCTCGATGGTTGCATCACCTGGCAGAGCTCGAAGACTGAGCTCGGTGGTTGCACCGCCTGGCAGAGCTCGAAGTCTGAGCTCGGTGGTTGCATCACCTGGCAGAGCTCGAAACTGAGCTCAGGCTGATGCACCTCTCTGCCAGAGCTCGAAGACTGAGCTCGGTGATTGCATCACCTGGCAGAGCTCGAGACTGAGCTCAGGCTGATGCACCTCTCTGCCAGAGCTCGAAGACTGAGCTCGGTGGTTGCATCGCCTGGCAGAGCTCGAAACTTGAGCTCTGGCGGTGCAACCTCTTGACAGAGGAGGTTGCACCGCCCAGTCTAGCTCGAAGACTGAGCTCTGGGCGGTTGCACCTCTTGGCTGGGGCGGTTGCACCTCCCAGCCTCGCAGCCCTGGCGGTTGCACCTCCTGGCTGGGGCGGTTGCACCTCCCAACCTCACAGCCCTGGCGGTTGCACCTCCTGGCTGGGGCGGTTGCACCTCCTGGTGCAATCAGGGTCCGAATGGTTCGCTCCATTCGGCCCAATTTGAATCTTTTCAGGGGCCCAATTGCCCCAAGATTAAGCTAATGGGATCACCTCCCATTTTCATGCTTAATCATCATGCTAACTACGATTAACTCTAAGACAACTTCTGCAGCTTTGCTCCGATGCGTCAATCGCTTCTTCCGGCGAGTTTCCAGCCAACTTCCGTCGATCATCCGATAAACCCTCGGTGATCCTTCTGCGGACATCCGGCATACTCCTGGACTTTGCGACGATCCACCTGGCGAGTTCCGACGAGCTTCGCTTGGCAAGCTTCTGGACTTCTCGGATCTGTTCTCGCTGAACCTCCGACGACCGTCCGAACTTCCGTCGAACTCTCGAACTCTCAACGTGATCATGATCTTGACTCCGGCGCAACACCTGCTGCTTGTCTTACTCTCATCGTAGTTAATCCTGCACACTTATCTCAACACATAGATTAGATAACAAATGACAATTGACTTCATCATCAAAATCCGAGATTCAACACATCCAATAAGACAAGGGCTCCGTCGGATATCTCATATCCGAACCTCTACTCATCGCAAAGCCTACCATATGTGTGTGACCCTCTAGGCCCAATATCGAGCTGGCCGTGAGTCATACCTGTTAGAACTCCTTCTAAATCAGTGAATTATTATCTTTGTAATAATTCACTCGACTCATCGACTACGGACGTACTAGGCCACTACGCCGTAGTCCCTAGACGATACAGGGGAATCCAATCCATTGGACCTGTCTGTCCTCAGTTACCATATACCTATAGTCCCTCATCCATCTAATATCCCAGAGACCGTATATCGAGCATGGTGCTGTCAGACCTATACGGTTTCTACTCAAGTCTCGCTCTAATCGGATTCTCCCGGAGAACTTTTTCTCTCTCAACCCGAATGACCCTAGCCAGGGATTTGTCTTAGCAAGAACACATGGGATATTCCTCTCATGACGCCGAGAGTGGATGATCCTCTGTCGACACTCAATAGCCCTCGTAAGGTCGACTACCACTCCCAATGACCAGTTGTACTAGATCTGAGACAGCCAAACCTATAAGTCTGGTATCAAAGAGTGGAGCACTCATACAGGACATCCTTGGTGTCTCAAGTCTAAGGACCAGATACACCACTAGGACTACGGAATCGCTGTCTGACAATAAGGCATCATCAACCATCCAGCATTCCGTAAGCGGATCAATCAGTGAACTCATTCTCCAATGAGCACCTGTACTGTATCCCTAGTGTCCCTACACGAGCAGCTATGAGACCAGCTGCATCCATCATATGGACGGGTATACAGCACACCAGTCTATCCGGTTATCACGATGTCTCTCTCGAGTAACCTATGACCGGGATTATTTAGGATATGTGTTTAAAGGTGAATCGATCTCATTATCGTGATCTCATCACGATCCGATTCCCATTGCACAAATCCAAGGACATCACAATATATATATGCATTTATGCAATAGTTATAAAGTGATATACGCCAAAATATAATAAGCAAAAAGATTCTGTATCAAGTCACACGTGCCATCACTCATGTGATTGGCTTGCTGGGCACCTATGACTAGCACTTCCGATATGTGTCAATGTTATTGTTCATACTACCCTTTTGTACTCTGGTGTCTTGTGGGAAAATGTGAACCTTTGCTAGAAATGGTAAAGGGAGTTATGCTTAGAGCCCGCGATGCTCTAGATTATGTTTGAGTTCCCACTTCACCTTCTATCTATTTGATATGAAATTCAGAGTCGACCTAGCACTTGGGTAGGGTGAGAGGGCTCATGTAGGAAAGGGCTACCCATGGATGGAGTCGAGAACTCATCACAGCGTGGAGCAACCACTGAGTTAAACCTCACATGCACTATGCTAGGGTACGACGTCTGAGCCCCCATTGACTTCACTCAAACGTGGGTGGATGGAGCTCCTAAACGTGGGAGACTTATGCTTGGTGGTCATCCAGAAATGGATGAATCACATTATGTTTGTGGTCCCACAGCGCCCTCTATGTTTTCGATATGATATCCAAAGCTTTGCTTATGAGTTTATATTTATGCTTTGGATAAAAAAATGGAATGCGTGCTACATCAAAATGGACATACAAGCTTGTGTTTATTATTCAGTTCACTTGTTATACTTTGAAGTATTTCGTATTTCATTGTTATGCTCCCAAACACTACACCTTCGATATGCCCCTAAATGCTTCATATGCCATTTGATACATGCCGCCTAAATGCTTCTTTTGCCAATGAAATGCTCCAATTTCCTTTCTCCTATTGTTATGTCTAACGCCTATTTTCGAATGAGGTAACCCTTTGTGATTTTGTTATATCTAATGAGATGATTCCAAATGAACGCTTATATTTATGCTTTTATTATCTTGATACTAAGCCTGCTTGAACTTCTCCTATCACCATGGATATGTTAGTCGCTTGCTGAGCTCTTTATGCTCACCCCGTTGCCATATAAATTTTTCAAGGTAGCTTGTCACACAACGAAAAGCTAGAATTGGGTTGAAGCAGTGAAAAGCTAGAAGATTTTTGAGCTAATCTTTGTTGGATGATAGGTTTTTGTTGTATAATATACTTTACTTCTGATGTAATGTTAAGGATATATTGATACTTATGTGTTGTAAAAGTTTAAAGGACCGCTCATATTTTTAAAATGATAAGTTTAAGTTATATAAGGATAAGAACTCATGGTAAATAATTATCTTTTTGTGATTGTATATATTTCTATAATTCTGGATTTGTGTTGTGGTTTATGTTTAGTTGAGTTGCCTTTGAATTTTGTGAATCTCTGAGTGAAGTGGATTATAATTTATGTAATGTACAGGTTTATGAATTGTGAATATTGATTTTGAATGATTCTTAGTATCCTCAAATTGTTAGATTAGATCCTAGATTGAATTGATGATGAATTATAATATTATTGATTTTAGACAAGGTCACACCTCCAGAATGTGATAATTCGGGGGGCGTGACAGAGTTGGTATTAGAGTGTGATATGAGGATTTCTAAGAATTTTGATATTCTAGATGTGTAATAAATTTTGAGTTTTAGTGATTTCTATTTAGTGACTGATCAAAAGTTTTCTTTTGCTATTTTTAGGATGGAAGGATGACGAGATCATCTGTTTCTCCTATTGCATCTACTTTTGATCAATTGAGTGGAATTATGAAAACTCTAAAGGCTATGACATAAGTAATGCAACAATAAGTCTGACAAGGAAGAAATGATGAAACGGGGAATTCAAACTAAACTGGGTTGGGAATTGAATAGTTTAAGAAGCTTAGTCCTCCCAGTTTTAGTGGTGAGCCTGATCCAATGGTTGCAGAACAATGGATAATGCGGATAGAGAAAATATTTGATGTTTTAAATTGCCCAGATGATAAAAAGGTTTCTCTTGCTACCTTCATGCTAGAAGGAGAGGCTAAGCATTGGTGGCGAACCATGAAGAGGATTTATGAAGCTCGACAAGAGCCAATCACTTGGAAGGTATTTATAGAAAAGTTCAATGATAAATATTTTCCAGATTGTATTAGAGAACAGAAAGAATTGGAGTTCCTGAATCTCATCTAGAGAAATTTGATAGTAGCCAAATATGAGTCTAAATTCACTGAGCTATCTAGATTTGCCACGCATATGATTGATGATGAATATTAGAAAGCAAGAAGATTTGAAAGAGGACTAAGGCCAGCAATAAGAAGCCGGATATCAGCTTTAAAACTCTAGGTATACACTGATATAGTACAAAGAGCTTTCATACTTGAAAAAGACTTGGAGGAGATCCAAGAAATCAGGGACAAGAATAACAAGGATAAGTTTGTTGGTAAAAGTAAGAGAGAAAATGAAGCATAAAGAAGTAACAAGAGGGTAAAGGTACCTAGATTTGAGAAAGGAACTCTATCGCAAGGAACTCTATCATGCACAAAATGTGGACGTAATCATGAAACAAGTGAATGTTTTCGGGTGACTGGAGCCTGTTTTGCCTGTGGAAAGTTAGATCATAAAGTCAGAGACTGCCCACTAAACAAGAAGAAAGAGCCACTACCCCCTAAGCCAACAGCCCATGCTAGAGTATATGCTATCACAGAACAAGATTCCAGAGCCTCTAAATCAGTGGTTGAAGGTATTCTATATGTTTCTAATAGAAATGCAAAAGTTTTGTTTGATCCTGGTTCCAACTTATCTTTTGTTTCACAATATTTTGCTTGTCACTTGGGCATTCAACCTAAACCACTAGATTATTTGCTACACGTAACTACTGCTATTGGGGATTCCTTCACTACAAATCTGGTTTATCCATCTTGTTTGATTTCTATCGGAGAACATGAACTCCTTGCCAATTTGATACTCCTAGAAACCTAAGATTTTGATATTATATTGGGCATGGATTGGTTATCTTATTGATTGTTATACAAAAATAATTATTTTCTGCATACCAAATAAGCTTATCTTCTACTTTGAGGGTATTAGGCATGATTTGCCTCTTTGTTTAATATCAACACTTTAAACTCAACGCCTTCTGCAGAAGGGATGTTTTTGTTATGTTATATGTGTAAAGGAATATTCAGAACAAGAAACTCACCTAAATGAAATTTTCGTGGCTAAAGAGTTCCCTGATGTATTCCCAGAGTATTTACTTGGACTACCTCCAGATAGGGAAGGTGAGTTTGTTATTGATTTAGTCCCTGGGACAACCCTAATATCTAAGCCTCCCTATATAATGGCATCACTCGAGCTCGAGGAATTAAAGAAGCAAATACAAGAGTTGTTAGATAAGGGTTTCATTTGACCTAGCGTCTCACCGTGGGGTGCTCCAGTGCTATTAGTTAAGAAGAAGGATAGGACGTTGAGGCTTTGTATTGATTATAGACAGTTAAATCAGGTGACCATAAAAAATAAGTATCCCCTACCCAGGATTGATGACTTGTTTGATCAATTGCAGGGTGCACAAGTATTCTCCAAGATTGATCTAAGATCAGGTTACTATCAGTTGAAGGTCAAGAATGAAGATATTCCAAAAATAGCCTTTAGAACTTGATATGGTCACTACGAATTTTTAGTAATGCCTTTTGGCTTGACTAATTCTCTTGTAGCTTTTATGGAACTGATGAATAGAATATTTCAGCTACTTTTAGATGATTATGTAATTGTATTCATTGATGACATATTAGTATATTCAAGGAGTAATCAAGAGCATGATAAACACTTGAGAGATGTATTATCTATACTAAAAGAAAAGAAGTTGTATGCAAAGTTCAGCAAATGTGAATTTTGGTTGAAAGAAATTGCTTTCTTAGGCCACGTGATTTCAAGAAAGAGTATATCTGTTGATCCAAAGAAAGTGGAAGCAGTAGTTAATTGGGAAGTGCTAACAAATGTAACAGAAGTTAGAAGTTTCTTAGGCATGGCAGGTTATTATAGGAGATTTATGGAGGGATTTTCTCAAATTGCTCATCTCCTCACCAAACTGACTCAAAAGAATATGAAGTTTGAATGGAGTGGTGATTATGAGCAAAGTTTCCAAGAATTAAAAAGAAGATTGACTAGTGCCCCTGTTCTCACTATTCCAAGTGGTAATAAAGGATTTGTAGTTTATACTGATGCTTCAAGAAAGGGCCTTGGATGTGTTTTGATGCAAGAAGGGAAAGTAATTGCTTATGCTTCAAGGCAACTAAAGAATTATGATTTGAATTATCCGACTCATGATTTGGAATTGGCAGCAATCATCTTTGCTCTAAAGATATGGAGACATTACTTGTATGGGCGGACATTTGATATTTTTACTGATCACAAGAGTTTAAAGTACATTTTTACATAGGAGTTAAATATGAGGCAGCGAAGATGGATAGAACTTCTAAATGATTATGATTATGATTATACCATCCGTTATCACCCAGGTAAAGCAAATGTTGTAATTGATGCACTTAGTAGAAAATCTATAAGTTTTATGGCAAGTCTTGTTGTGAAACAATGGAAGCTATTAGAAAGAAATTATTATTTGAATGTAATGAGGAAAGGCAAGACTCAATAATATTGATGGCCTCTATCCAGGTGCAAACTGATCTCATTCAACAAATTAAAGAAGGACAACTATGAGATCCACATTTAATATACTTGAGGAATGAAGTTGAAAAGGGATTGAAGTTGAATTTTCAAATTTCAGATGATGGCCTATTGAGATTTAGGGATAGAATATGTGTTCCAAATGACCCAGATATCAAGAACCAGATCTTGAATGAAGGTCATAATTCAAAGTACACAATGCATCCTAGTAGCATGAAAATGTATAAAGATCTCCAAAGTCATTATTGGTGGAAAGGCATGAAGAAGGAGATTGCAATATATGTTTCAAGATGTTTGACATGTCAGCAAATCAAAGCAGAACACCAGAGACCTGGAGGTTTGTTACAGCCCTTAGATATTCCTGAATGAAAATGAAAATGCATTACTATGGACTTTGTTTTAGGCCTACCCAGAACCTCTAGAAAGCATGATGCTATTTGGGTCATTGTTGATAGGTTAACCAAGTCTGCATATTTCTTACCAATCAATATGACTTATTCTCTTGATAGGCTTGCAGATTTGTATGTTGATGAAATAGTAAGACTTTATGGTGTCCCGAAGGAGATCATCTTGGATAGAGACTCCAGATTTTTTTCTAGATTGTGGAGGAGATTACAAGATTTTATGGGCACCAAAGTAAAGTTTAGCACTGCCTCTCACCCTCAGACTAATGGTTAATCTGAAAGAACAATTCAACTACTTGAGGATTTGCTTAGAGCCTATGTTATGGATTGAAGAGGTGAATGGGATAAAGATATTTCTCTTATTGAGTTCACTTATAATAATAGTTACCATTCGAGCATTCAGATGGCTCCTTATGAAGCATTGTATGGGCGAAAGTGCAGAACGCCTATATGTTGGGAGGAATTTGGTGATAAAAACTTGTTAGCATCAGATAAAGTACAAGAGACTACTGAAAAGATTCAAGTTA
Organism: Musa acuminata AAA Group; assembly: GCF_036884655.1. Taxonomy (NCBI): domain Eukaryota; kingdom Viridiplantae; phylum Streptophyta; class Magnoliopsida; order Zingiberales; family Musaceae; genus Musa; species Musa acuminata. The sequence continues at coordinate 19,623,645 of NC_088345.1, forward strand.
TCATAAAAAGGCTAAAGGCTGCTTAGAGTCAGCAAAAGATCTATGCTGATAATAGAAGATGAGATATTGAGTTCCAAGTAGGGGATTTTGTATTCCTAAAGGTCTCCCCTTCCAAAGGAGTTGTAAGATTTAGAAAGAAAGGAAAGTTAAACCCAAGGTTCATTGGACCTTTTGAGATCCTTGAAAGAATTGGCTCTGTCACATACAAGATTGCCTTGCCACCATCGATGTGTCATATCCATGATATATTTCATGTGTCAATGCTCAGAAAGTATATACCTGATCTCTCTCATGTCATTGAGTATGAGCCAATTGTGATTGAGAAAGACTTGTTTTACAAGGAAGAACCCATTCGGATTATTGATAAAAAGGAGAAGATATTAAGAAATAGAATCATTACTCTAATTAAAGTAATTTGGAAGCATCATCCTACAAATGAAACTACTTGGGAGCTAGAGGAAGAAATGAAGAAAGCTTACCCTCATCTTTTTACCGAAAGAGGTCTGACAAATTTAGAGGACTAAAATTTCTTTTAAGGAGGGGAGAGTGTAACATCCCTCATTTTTTTGAAAATTTATAAGGGCTTATTTGTAAATATGAGGATTTTTTTAAATAATTCTTTAGCACTAAATATTATTTTTATATATTGAAAATATTGTGAGGGACCAAAATGTGAATATCATTAATTGAAGGTGAATTGTGAAAGATTCACACTAAGAAAAAGTAAAAAAAAAATAAAATAAAATGGAGGACATGTGTCATTAGCAAGGATGAGCCATTTACATTTATTCTAAAGTGACACCTAAACCTCCATGTATGCTTGTCACCTCACTATTAAAGCATAAGCCAAACCTAATTAATTTAAGGCACAATTGAGGGAAACTTTGTAGCAAACATAACTTGAGAAGAGGAGAAGGAATTGAAGGAGAAGAGAAAGAGAAAGAATTGAAGAAAAAGAAGTTTTATCTTGGCTTAAGGCTTTGCATCAAATCCCCCAGATTTGGAAATCAAAACTTTTGAAGGCAAGTGTTCTAACCCATCCTAGAGAAAAATTTTGATCCTTGTTTTCACCTTGAGTTTGAGAAAATTGGGAGATTGTGGCTGCATGTAAGATATCTATGCCGTTTATACATCAAATGTTGAATCTGAAAATTTTCAGATTTTGACCTTTCAGTACTCGTGTGACCATAACTTTTTGCACCAAATTCAGATTGAGGAAAAAACCTCTTTCATATGAAAGGAGACTTGTAGAACTTTCATTTGACATAAAAATTGGAAGATTTGGTGTAAATTTACCTATCCAAACATATGAATGAAAAGAACTTATGTATTTGGTAAAATAGATACTATGAATTCTGACCTTCTATTACTAAATTGCTCATAACTCTCTAGTGAAAATTCTAAATTATGTAAAACTTAATTCTTTAGAAGCTAAATTTGCACATCTTTCTTTTGACACTTAATTTGGAAATTTTGAAGTATGTTTACCTTCTGAAACATCTGTTTAAATTGATTCTATCAATTCTACAAAATAGAGATGATCAATTCTGACCTTTTATTACTAAATTGCTCATAACTCTCTAGTAAAAATTCTTAATTATGCAAAACTTTATTTTTTGGAAACTAGATTCACATATCTTTCTTTTGACATATAATTTGGAAATTTTGAAGTATGTTTTCCTTCTGAAAGATATGTTTAAATTGATTCTATCAATTTTGCAAAACAGAGATGATCAATTCTGACCTTCCTTTACTCTATTTGTTGTAACTTCCTATTTTAAGTTCATCTAAAAATATATTGATACAACTTTCCAATGACATACATTTTTAGTGAATTGGAGCACGCTTAGTTACCCAAACAATTTAGGAAATGTACAATTCAAATTCTATCAGGATTGAAAACTTGGTTGGGTTTTTCCTATTCAATTTTCATCCTATTGGAAATTTGATTTCTGCTAAATTCTTCTTCAATTGAGCTTTATATTAGTCCTTTGAAATTCTTGTATTATTTATCCTGAAATTATTGTATGTCTAAAATTTATTATGTAATGCTTCGTTTGTATTTCCTTATTTGATAAAGGCACATGCATATTTCCATTGTTCCGTATGTGCTTCCGATATGTGTCAATGTTATTGTTTATACTATCGTTTTGTACTCTGGTGTCTTGTGAGATAATGTGAACCTTTGCTAGAAATGGTAAAGGGAGTTATGCTTAGAGCCCGCGATGCTCTGGATTATGTTTGAGATCCCACTTTACCTTCTATCTGTTTGATATGAAATTCAGAGCCGACCTAGCACTTGGACAGGGTGAGAGGGCTCGAGTAGGAAAGGGCTACCCGTGGATGGAGTCGAGAACTCATCACAGCATGGAGCCACCACTGAGTTAAATCTCACATGCACTATACTAGGGTACAATGTCTGAGCCCCTATTGACTTCACTCAAACGTGGGTGGATGGAGCTCCTAAACGTGGGAGACTTATGCTTGGTGGTCATCCAGTAATGGATGAATAACATTATGTATGTGGTTCCACAGCGCCCTCTATGTTTTTGATATGATATCCAAAACTTTGCTTATGAGTTTATATTTATGCTTTGGATAAAAAAATGGAATGCATGCTACATCAAAAATGACATACAAGCTTGTGTTTATTATTCGGTTCACTTGTTATACTTTGAAGTGTTTCGTATGTCATTGTTATGCTCCCAAACACTACACCTTTGATATGCACCTAAATGCTTCATGTGTCATTTGATACATGCCGCCTAAATGCTTCTTTTACCAATGAAATGCTCCAATTTCCTTTTTCCTATTGTTATGTCTAACGCCTATTTTCGAATGAGGTAACCCTTTGTGATTTTTTTATATCAAATGAGATGATTCTAAATGAACGCTTGTATTTCTGGTTTTATTATCTTGATACTAAGCCTACTTGAACTTCTCCTATTGCCATTGATATGTTAGTCGCTTGCTGAGCTCTTTATGCTCACCCCTTTGCTATATAAAATTTTCAAGGTAGCTTGTCATGCAACGAAAAGCTAGAATTGGGTTGAAGTAGTGAAAGGCTAGAAGATTTTTGAGCTAATCTTTGTTGGATGATAGGTTTTTGTTGTATAGTATACTTTACTTTTGATGTAATGTTAAGGATATGTTGATACTTATGTGTTGTAAAAGTTTAAAGGACTGCTCATGTTTATGGAATGATAAGTTTAAGTTGTATAAGGATAAGAACTCATGGTAAATAATTATCTTTTTGTGACTGTATATATTTCTACGATTATGGATTTGTATTGTGGTTGATGTTTAGTTGAGTTGCCTTTGGATTTTATGAATCTCTAAGTGAAGTGGATTATGATTTATGTAACGTACATGTTTATGAATTGTGAATATTGATTTTGAATGATTCTTAGTATCCTCAAATTGTTAGATTAGATCCTGGATTGAATTTATGATGAATTATAATATTATTGATTTTAGATAGGGTCACACCTCCTGAATGTGATAATTCGGGGGGCGTGATAGGTACCACCGCCTAGACTGGTGGTACCACCTTCTAATAGTCTCGGAGACTGAGTTTAGGTGGTACCATCGCCTGACATAGTCTCGGAGACTGTACCACGACGGTTCCACCTTTTGGGCCACTATTTGGGCCTTCCACTTGGCCCAACAAAGCCCAAAATTAGGCCCAACTAACCCCTAATTGAGTTGGCCCAATTCTAACCCAATTACACCTAAAACCTATTTTGATCTAGATAATTATTACATAGCTAATCAAATGTTATCCGGCATGTCATTGGTTTATTGGCGCTTCATCTGAATCTTCGGCGCATCATCATCTCTTGCGGCCTATTCCCCAATTGGCTAGTTGACCTCTGCAACTCTGATTTCCTTAGTATAATTTCCGCTTTTCTTGGCCCGATGCCTGATCCCATGGCTCGAAGCCTTCTGCCGATATATTGACCGATCCTCCAGCTCAACGTCCATTGTTCTGACATGTTCCATTCCGACCCAACATAATTCTTCCTGCCTTAATTATCTCTCCTTGATCAAAGCTTTCTACGTCACTCAAAACATAGATCAGATAACAAACACATCAATTGATTTTATCATCAAAATATGAGATTTAACAATCTCGCCATTTTTGATGATGATAACCAATTGATGACGTAGTTAACCTTGACTCCCCATATCAATATGTCATATTGTTAGAACCTTGAATTCAAATTGAATTCAAGTCATAGCAATATTTCATTATGAATATTTGTAACATGTGATCATAAAATCATGGATAATCAAATTTTCAATACATCATTCTACGCATGATCATCAACATAACTTCTCCCTCTTTGTCATCAACAAAATGGAGAAGTGCATCTATCAAGTTTTAGATATATGAAAGCTTAGCAATTTAGCAAATTTTCATGATTTTAGAACATGCAAGCTAGTGAGTTCTTTCTTTATTTTGAGAAGTGCAAGCTAGCAATTTTTTTGCTTCCGTTGCAATGTTTAAGCTATCAATTTTTGCTTCCTTTGCAAAGCACAAGCTAATGAAATTTTACATCATTTGACAACATGCAAGCTAGCAATAATTTTGAGTTTTACAAGCTTGTAGATTTAGCTAGATGTGCAAGTTAGCATATTTGCTTTTCTTTATGATATTCAAACTAGTAAGTTTTTGAAAAAGAATGCAAGATAGTAAATAGCAAGTTTAGAATATGCAAGCTAGCAAGTTTTTTATAAATAAAGTTTAGCAAAATTTTGTATCTTTTGAGATAAGCAAACTAATAAGTTTTGCCTCTCTTTGTGATATGTACATATGTAATTTTTGCTTCTCTTTCGATGTGCAAGCAAGCAACAAGTTTTTTTATCGTTGAAATATGCAAGCTAACAAATCTTGCTCTTTTGAGATGTGCTCACTATCAATTCATTCTCCCCATTTGTCATTGGCAAAAAGAGGGGAATAATAAAACAATGGTACAATTCATTTCCCTTTATATCAATTATCAAATTATAACAAAGATAATGTGTCATTCTTTATTACAATATGGTATCATTTCATAAAATAATAATTGTTGAATTTCACATCATTTCATAAAAAAAATCATAGTATTGCATACATCATTCCAAATCATGAGTATTTCAAATCATGATGGTATCAAAATGTCAAATTACATTACATCCTATCATGAATGATCATAATTTCTCATTTGTATGCATCAACATAATATCATGAGTATTTCATGCATAATTTCATATCATCACATGAAGAATATCAAGAAAACTTAATTGGGTGATGATATAAACACTTCATGAATACAAGAAATTATACATAAAAATCATATCATGAAAGATAAAATATCAAAGATCATGAAGGATTAAGTCATGAATACTAAATGATATGATTTATCTTGACAAATATCCCCTTTAGGAAATAACAAAAAGAAATATGTGAGTTCAAAAACAAGATCTTGATTTATAGAAAAATTTCAAGTATCAATATCAAGAATTCAAGATCATGATATAGATAAAGATATTCCTATAGCAAAAGGTGTCATGGGAGAACACATAAAGGATCTCAATCCATGTATAATATCTCTCAATTCATTATGAATTATAAAAATTATAATTCCAAAAAATCATGATTCATTTGGATAGTAGATAGCGAAAAGAAACATCGAGGATAAAAGATCTTGATTTATAAAGGGTAAATCTTAAGTTGTAAATATCGAGAAATCAAGATAAAAATCATGGTTAGATGAAACTCATCCAAATTCAAATCAATAAATCATCAAAATCACTTTCAAGAGATTCAAAATGGCATAAATAACTTTATCAATCTCTTAGTGAAAAATTGATAATATGAATGCTCAAATTTTTATGCCAAATAAGAACATGCATCAACGTTTAAAACCGAAAAAGCAACTTTCATTCCGGCAAAGATCGATAAGCCATAAATTATAAGAATCATCATGCATAATTTCGAAATATAAACTTATTAAGCATGATCATTATGCATCATTACTTTGGGCATGACATCAAAACATGGTTTCAAGTTTTCAAAGTATAACATGCACAATTTCAAACTATAAACTCATTAAGAATGACATTATCAAACATGATTTCATAAAGCATTTTCACAAAATCGGAAATCATCAATTTAGATACACAATTTTTTTCTTAAAAACATACATAGGATTAATCATTAGATTTAAATCTAATATTTTATTATATTTTCATAAAACATGTAATTGTCATTATCATTTTCAAAATTACTAGCATGATCCCAAAATTTATTTATTTATTTATTACATCATGCAATTTTTTAAAAAATTATATATAATTTTTTATAATAATTTAAAAACAACTCATGACATGCATTATGTAATTTTGAAATAAAGCAAAGGGGTTTTGGCTACCTTATCATCGAAAGTCGTTAAGGCGTAGTTTGCCATCTCGCCTTTGTTGGTTTGTTCTTCATCTTCGGATGAACTTGATTCCTCCTAAGCCACCTTGAGTGCTCTCTTCTTTTTTGGTAACTTCTTTTTATATTTATTTTTATTCTTTAATTCTTGTTTAATAAACTTTTTAAATTTTATAGTGAGAAGTTCGAGTTCATCATCACTTGAGCTTTCGCTCGAGTGGTCTTCATTTGTTCTAAGTGTCAAATCCTTCTTGTTCTTTGGAAGATTATTTTCATGTTCATTTTATACCATACAACTCATTTTATAGGTCATTAAAGACCCGATAAGTTCTTCGAGAGGGAAAGCATTCAAATCCTTGGCATCTTGAATGACCGTTACTTTAGGATCCCAAGTTTTAGAAAGAGATCGTAAAACTTTATTAACAAGTTCAAGATTTGAAAAACAATTGCCAAGAGCTTTTAAGCCATTGACGACATCCGTAAAACGAGTGTACATGTCAACAATGGTTTCGTATGGCTTTATTTTTAATAATTCAAAATCATGCATCAAAAGATTTATCTTAGAATCTTTTACTCTACTAGTGCCTTCGTGTGTGATTTCAAGTGTATGCTAAATATCAAAAGCCGTTTCACAAATAGAAATACGATTAAACTCATTTTTTCTCAAAACACAAAATAGAGCGTTAATAGCTCTAGCATTCAAAGAAAAAGTTTTCTTCTCTAAATCATTCCATTCATTCATTGGAGTATAAGACTTTTGAAAATCGCTTTCCATAATATTCCATAAATTCAAATCCATTGAAAGCAAGAAAACTCTCATTTGAGTTTTCCAGTAAATGTAGTCCATCCCATTGAACATGGGAGGACGAAAGAAAGAAAAGCCCTCTTGAAAGCCGAAAAGAGCTATTTCTCTTGGGTGTTAAACCAAGCAAGAAATAACATGGCTCTGATACTAACTGTTAGGAACAAGTTGGCACTAAGAGGGTAGGGGGAGGGTGAATTAGTGTAGTGGTAAAAATGTTAATTTCTAAAATATTCGTTTGTTGAAAATCGATCGGAAAGATGTTAACTTAAGAAACACTTTCGTAAGCGCGTAATGAGGGCCTGTAAGCTCCTGGAAGGTAGAAAGGGAATCTATTCATTCAGGTGGAAAGGGTTCGTTCAGGTAGAAAGGGAATCTATTCATTCAAATAAGCGGGTTACCTGACAGAGCTTGCTGAGGTATTAAAGCTATTTGAAATCGGATTAGGGATATGTTTTCATTATAGAATGATCGACATACTGCCTTTACCACTAAAAAGACAGGTTTTCAGAAATACTACGCCAAAGACAGAACCCACCCACAATTATTGCTAGTCGATCTCCTCCTCTTGGTGTTTTGTAAGCGCGTAATGAGGAAGTAGAGCAGTGAGCAAGTAAAATGATTTGCAGCAAAGGTAAACAATAAAGTAAAAGGCAACAAATTGATTTTATAGTGGTTCGATCATCGTGACCTATATCCACTACCGATTCCTCTTCACTCGAGGCCATCGGCTTCCACTACTAGTCTTCCTTTAATGGATGAAGACCAACTACACTTTTACATTAATTGAACCCTAGAGGAATTCTATGTAGATTGATCTTTGAGGGGGATCAACCCTTGGAACGCTAGAGGGGTTCCACCCTCCTAGAAGTCGGACAAATGACTTCAATTGTAGATGAATCTTATTCCCAAAGAGATGGAGGCTACATGCTTATATAGGGCTCCAAACCCTACCCCTAGGGGCTGCTTCCTAAGTGAGTTACCCCTTTTGCCCTCAACCCTAACCAACTAGCCTAATAAAAGGGGGCGGCGGCTAGGAATCCCAAAGACCCAAATATAAATCATAAACACTCTTGTTTATAGGATAGAGGCGGCTAGGTGAGGTTTATTACAATCTCACAGGGTTTTATTAGTTGCTTCTTGGTTGAGTAGGACCCAACCCTGCTAGGGTCCTATCAAGCCTGCCCTCCCCAAATCAGCCTTGTCCTCAAGGCTAAGGTTCCATGAACTTAGGGAATTGGGTCTTTAGCTCATCATATGATTCCCATATGGTGTCTTCAAGTGGTAAATTATTCCAATGCACTAGTACTTCAGTAGAAGGATGTTGGCAACGAACCACGAACCTGCGGTCGAGGATGACTTATGGTTGGGCTTGACTAACTCCATCCTTAATGGTGTTGGGCAGTTGGATCTGGGGTGACTCGTGTTCTTCCAACTTGGGCTTCAGGCATGACACACGGAAGATAGGATGAATTTTGGCATACTTAGGCAATTTAAGTATATATGCCACGACTCCAATACGCCATGTGATTTGATAGGGCCCATAAAAACGTGGGGATAGCTTCATGGAGGCTCATGTGTTGATGGAGAGTTGCTTGTATGGCTGTAGGCGAAGATAAACCCAGTCTCCTATTGAAAATTTTCTTTCGCTTCATCGTGTGTCAGCTTGCTACTTTATTTTGGCTTGAGCGGAAGAAAGATTATCCTATAGTAGCTGTAGGAGTTTGTCCCTGTCAATTAAATCTTGGTTGACCTAATCTACCTTGGCCGAGCCAATTACAAACTTTGGAATCACAAGGGTTGGCTAACTATATAGTGCTTCATAAGAGGCACATTTTATAGATGAATGATATATAGTATTATACCACCATTCGGCCCAGGAAAGTCATTCAACCCACTCCTTTGGCTGATCACTGGCGAAACACCGAAGGTACGTCTCTAAATACCTGTTCACCGCCTCTGTTTGGCCTTCAATTTGTGGATGATACACTATGCTCATCTTGAGTTTGGTGCTTTGTAACAGAAATAACTCGGTCCAAAATTTACTGGTGAAGATCCTGTCATAATCACTTACAATGGACCTTGGTATCCTATGTAGTTTAACAATATTTTCTATAAAAATCTGGGCAATACTAGTAGCAATGTAGGGATTTCACACAATACAAAAATGAGCATATTTCATAAGTCGATCAACCACCACGAGAATTGTGCTTTTACTTTTGGAAGGTGGCAGTCCTTCGATGAAGTCCATAGAGATGTTAGTCCACACTGAGTCCAGTATGGGTAGTGGTTGTAGCTTCCCTAGACTTGGCATTGTTTCACCCTTATGTTGTTGATAAACATCACATTGTGCAACATATTCAACAATAATTTTTTCATCCATCTCCAATAAAAATTTTGCTCCACTCTTTTGTAGGTTTTCAGGAATCTAGAGTGCCCTACTAAAGCTGTAGAGTGCATTTTATACCGGATGATCTTGATGCAAGGGGAATCAGGTATAAGTACAATGCGACCTTTGTAGCGTAGATCCCTTGAATCCCAAGTGTAGTAGGCCATTGCATTTGGATCCTCCTTTAATTATTTTATGATATTGCTGATCTCTAGATCCTTCTTCCATTCTTCCCTAATGTCCTCGAGGAAGCTGGTGGTAGGAAGGGAGATGACTGAAAACTTAGCTTGCTCAGGCAGCCATGAGAGTGCATCTGCAACAACGTTTTCTTTCCCTTTTTTGTAAATAATTTGATAATCAAATCCTAGAAGTTTGGTTACCCATTTTTGTTGCTTAGGGGATGATATCTTTTCTTCCAAAAAGTACTTGAGGCTTCTATGGTCGGTTTTAATTTGAAATTACCGGCCGATCAGGTAGAGTCTCCACCTCGTTACTGCGTGCACAATGGCAAGCATCTTCTTATCATATATTAACATATTTTGATGGGAGGGAGATAATGCCTTGCTGGTGTATGTGAGTGGTCGACCATCTTGCATGAGAACTACTCTAATTCATACTCTGGATGCGTCGGCCTCAATGATGAAGGGTCGGTTGAAATTTGGTAGTGCTAGCACTGACGTCATCGTCATGGCTATTTTAAGTTTGTCAAAGGTAGCGGAGGCTTTGTCCGACCATTGAAAGGTGTCTTTTTTCAATAGAGAAGTGAGAGGTGCGCTAATCTTCCCATAGTCCTTAACAAATTTTTGGTAGTAGCTAGTTAGTCCAAGGAACCCGCATAGTAATTTCATGTTTGTAGGTTTCGACCAGCCTTGCATTGCTTCAATTTTTGTTGGGTCTACCGCCACTCCTTCTGATATTATGTGCCCAAGGTACTCTAATTTTTGTAGGAGAAAGCTACACTTTAGTTGCTTAACAAAAAGAGTATTCTTCAGAAGGATTGTTAAAACAACCCGTAAATGTTGAAAGTGAGTCTAAGTGAGTCTCAAGAGATGGGCTATAAATAAGAATATCATCGAAACGTACCAACACAAATTTGTGAAGAAAGCTCCAAAACATATTGTTTATTTGACTTTGGAAGGTTGAAGGAGCATTAGTGAGTCCAAAAGGCATCACCAAGAATTCAAAATTGTCGTCATGTGTGCGGAATGAAGTTTTTGGAATGTCGTCTTCACATACCCGAATTTGGTGGTAATCGGATCGAAGGTCCAACTTTGTAAAGACTCGAGCTCCTTTCAACTCATCAAGGAGTTCATCGACCATTGGTATTAGGTATTTGTCCTTGACAGTGATGCCATTTAAAGCTTGGTAGTTGATGCACATCTATCAAGTTTTGTCCATCTTGTGTACAAGTAGCACCGGTGAGGAATAGGGGCTGCAACTTTATCGAATCACCCATATTTTAAGCATTTCCTTTAAAATCTTTTCAATTACATCCTTCTAGAGGTGGGGATAATGGTATGGCCAAGTGTTTGTTGGTGGCCTGCTCGGAAGGATTGGAATCCGATGGTCATGCTGTCGAGTAGGAGGAAGACCGCGTGGCTTAACAAATATGTCCGCAAATTCAACAAGAAATTGGGTGAGATTGTAATATTCAATTTCTATTTTCTTCCCCTCTAGTTGCTATTGGAGATGCATCAACAAGCCACCATTTACCTTGTGTAAAACTTTCTCCAATCGTTGGGTCGAAATGGTGGTTACGTTGTTTCCACGCTTCCCGCGTAAGATGATCTGTTTGCCTTTGTAGTAGAATTTTATAATTAATTTGGAAAAGTTCCAAGAGACATCACCTAGCATAGTTAGCCATTCTATACTAAGTACGACCTCATAGTCATCAAAGAAACTTGTCGGGAGTCCATTGGAATATTGCCGAGAGATCGTCGGAAGTTCACCGGAAGATCGTCGGAAGCTCACCGGAAGTAACCTAGACTAACCGGACTGGATTAGCTTATTATATGACTTAAATTTCATAGTTAGTACATAATTAGGAAGGAATTGGGCAAACCCAATTAGGGGTCAATTGGGCCCAAGTTTTGGCTGTGTTGGGCCAAGTGAAAAGGCACAAACAATGACCCAATAGGTGGAACCGACGTGGCACAATCTCCGAGATAGTGTCAGGTGGTGGTATTGCTAGTCTGGGTGGTGGTCAGGCGGTGGTACCGCCAGTTTGGGAGGTGGTACCGCCCAGTGCAGGCGGTGGTACTGCCCGTACCTAGAAATTTTGGGGATTTGGATTTTGGCTTCATTTTTGAAACAATTTGGGGTCTATAAATACCCTAGCTATTTATGCATGGAGAAGCAAGAAAAGTGAATAAAAACTCTATGTTTCTAGAGTTGAAAACCCTTGTAAAGGATAGTTTCCCTCACACTCTCCCTTAGAGACCATTCTAAGAGAGAGTGTGAGGGAAGCTTTATAAAAAGGGGTTATAAAGGTTCTCTCCCGAGCCTGTAAAAGGAGAATAGAGTTGTAAGAAGGAGATTGATCTTCATCTATTAAAGGAAGATCGTTAGTAGATGTCGGTGGCCTCGATGGACGAGGAATCAGTGGAGTGGATGTAAGTTAGGACGACCAAACTACTATAACTCAGTTTGCATTTACTTCATGCAATTTACATTTATTGCAAACTACCCATCTTTACTTGCTTTACATCCACTACACTCTTTCGTAAGCATTCAAGTTAACATCTTCTGAAATAGGTTTAATCACAACGAGATTTTTAAACCGACATAATTTTTATCGCTGCACTGATTCACCCCCCCCTCTTAGTGCCAACTCATTCCTAACTGTATTCTCCTATCACTAATACCTTTTGCTGCTGTAATTTTTCATTCAAAATACTAAGAAGAAGTCTTCTTTGTTAGGATCAAGAGCACTAAGAGGGGGGGGGTGAATTAGTGCAGCGGAAATCTTTCGACGATAAAAAAACGTTCGAACGATAAAAACGATTTCGGTGTGAAAGTCGATTCTAAGATTACTTTAACTTAAGATCAAGCGAGATGGCGGTAAAGTCAATCTATGAAGGCAGTTTGCAGTTATGATGAAAACCAGAATATAAGCGCAAACTGAAATATGACGTTCGTACGAAGAAACTGATTTACGTCTAAATGCTGATTCGTAAATCACTTGATTAGGCGAGATGCAGCTTAAGAAAGGATATAAAAGTAGTTGGCATTTAAGATAGAAATCAAAACGTAAACGCAAACTGAAATATGATGATCGTACGAAAAAACAGATTTACGTCTAAACGCTGATTCGGAAAGTGCAAAGCTTGAAACCCGATTGTATATGTGCAGAAAGCAGTAAGCTTTAGAGGAGGTTTGCAGTAAAGATAATATGCTCAAGGTAAATGCAAACCGAGATTTAGAGTGGTTCGGTCAATCTTGACCTACTCCACTTTTGGCTTACTCCACCGACGAGGTCACTAACGTCAACTAGAGGCTTTCCTTCAATAGGCGAAGGCCAACCACCCTTTTACAGTTTCACTCCTTTTGACGGGCTTAGGAGACAACCCTTATAGAATTTTTTCTCCTCTCTTTACAGCTCAGAACTTGGAAGAAAAGAGGGAGAAGAACTTTTGGCCTTTACAACAATTTTGAGCTCTAAAAATCATAGAACAAGATCAAGATTTCGGTGTATATTCTATGCTTTTTCAGTGCTGAATGGGTGGGGTATTTATAGGCCCCAACCCAGTTCAAATTTGGAGCTCAAAATTGTCAATTCCCGGAATTCCGGGATCAGGCAGTTGTACCTCCTGATTGGAGCGGTTGCACCGCCTGGCAGAGCTCGAAGACTGAGCCTCTGGGCGGTGGCACCTCCTATCAGGGGTAGTTGCACCTCCTGCCAGAGCTCAAAGACTGAGCTTAGGCAGTGCAACCTCCTGACTGAGGCAGTTGCACCGGTCAGCCAGTGCTCGGAGACCGAGCCCAAGCGGTGCCACCTCCTGTCAAGGGAGGTTGCACCGCCCAATCTCGCTCGGAGACTGAGCCCAAGCAGTGCCACTGCTTGGCTGGAGCGGTTGCACCTCCCAGTCTCGCTCGGAGGCTGAGACCAAGCGGTGCAACCTCATGCCTTGGGCGGTTCAACCGCCTGGCAGAAATTAGGGTCCGAATGGGTTGATCCATTTGGCCCAATTTGGGTTTTTCAGGGACCCAATTGCCCCAAGATTAAGTTAATGGGATCACCTCCCATTTCCAACTTAATCATTGTGCTAACTACGATATTCCCTAAGACATTTACTGTAACTTGCTCTGGTGCGTCAATCGCTTCTTCTGGCGAGCTTCCGGCGAACTTCCGTCGATCATCCGATGAACCCTCGGTGATGCTCCTGCGGACTTCCGGCAAATTCCTGGACTTGCGACGATCCACTTGGCGATTTCCGACAAGCTTCTTTGGCAAGCTCATGGACTTCTCGGAATTGTTCCCGCAGAACCTCCGACGACTGTCCGAACTTCCGTCGAACTCTCGAACTCCCAATGTGATCATTGTCTTGACTCCGGCGCAACTCCTGCTGCATGTCTTACTTTCATCGTAGTTAATCCTACACACTTGTCTCAACATATAGATTAGATAACAAATGATAATTGACTTCATCATCAAAATCCGAGATTCAACAATCTCCCCCTTTTTGATGATGACAATCAATTGATAATGGAGTTAACTTTAACTCCCCCTATCTATATGCCATACTTGAGATAAGTCATTTTAGAATTCAAAACCTTTGAAATCAAGAGACATATTGATAAGTTAAAATCATTTAAACTTATCAATACTCCCATCATGATTCTCATCATGATGTATCTCTCTGAAGATGATGTAAAGGCTTGACATTCATTTTCAAAATTTACATTACATGTTTGAATGATGGTAATAGTAGCAATTCATCATATTGTAAGATATCAACATGTAAATCTACGAAGTAAGATTTTGATATCATTACATGATGCACACATTTCAAATGTTTTAGCAATTATTGCATTTCATCATACGGTAAGATATCAATACGTAAAATTACGATGCAAGTTTTTTTGTTTGATATCTTGATATGATACTAACAAGGCATAATGCAAATTATAGCAATCATAGCATCTCTCGGTGATGCAAGCATGGCATTAATACTCATATATTTCTCCCCCTTTGTCATCAACAAAAAACATGGTAATTGTGATACCAAGAGAACAATATAAGTAAATTTTGAGCATAAGTGTGATAGTCGTTCAAGCCTTTACTGGGTTCAAGTTATTTTCCAATAGTAAGTGATAGGAAATCAATTGTACAAGCATGATATGTAGATCACTTTGAATACTTCTTCCTTTTTATTTGTTATAATCTTTTTGCATGAAGGAGGAAGGTCATTTGTGATACCAACTATTTGTGAGTTTGCTTTGAGTGAAGTTAAAACCGATGAGAGATTAAATCATGCTTCAGGTATCAAGATATGTGTGAGAAACAACACTTTGCAAGTAAAAACATAATCATCTATATTTCAAGATGGAATTCATAAGCAGGAATCATTTCATCAAATCCATTTCAGAAAAATATTTTTCACATATAAGTGTATGAGAAAATCCGATTTTTAGGATACCAATTGTTAAGCGAATCCAAACATGAAATAAACACTTTCATGCATTCAGACAAGACTATGCTACAGATTTTCAAATACAATCATGAAGACAAAACATGCTTATTGTTATGGAAATTTTTGTATTCAGCACATAATTTCCAACATGTTATTTTGGCATGTAATGGCAATCAAGTGATTTGATCATTCAATTAAGTCCGAAAAATAATTTTAACTAGTTTATGTATTCTGACACATCAACATTCCTAATTCTCTTCTTATGAAATCAAATTGTTCTTCACTTAGAGGTTTTGTAAAAATATCAGCTAATTGATGTTTAGTATCAATGAACTCTATGATTACATCATGATTAGTAACATGATCTCATATAAAGTGATGTCTAATATCAATATGTTTTGTTCTTGAGTGTTGTATAGGATTCTTTGTTAGGCATATTGCACTTGTGTTATCACATTTAATGGGAATATTTTTAAGATGAACTTTATAATCTTCTAAGGTGTTTTTCATCCATACAACTTATGCACAGCATGCACTTGCTGTAATATATTCAGCTTCGGTTATTGATAGTGCAACCGAGTTTTATTTCTTAGATGACCAGGAAACAAGGGCATGTCCTAAAAATTGATATATTCCTGATGTGCTTTTTCTATCTAGTCTACAGCCAGTAAAGTCCGCATCAGCATAAGCAATTAACTCAAGATTCTCTGATTTTGGGTACCATAATCCTAGATTTGTGGTACCATTAAGATATCTAAGTATTCTTTTAACTGCTTTGAGATGAGATATCTTAGGGTTTGATTGAAATCTGGCACATAGTCCTACACTGAACATGATATCTGGTCTAGTTGCAGTGAGGTAAAGTAAACTTCCTATCATGCCCCTATAAGTTTTTTGATCGAAGCTTTCTCCACTTTCATCGATTTCTAACTTAGTGGAGGTGCTCATAGGAGTGTTAATAGCTTTTGAGTTATTCATATTAAACTTTTTTAGCAAATTCATAGCATATTTAGTTTGACTAATAAAGATGTCATTGCTTAGTTGTTTGATTTGTAAGCCTAAGAAGAATGTTAATTCTCCCATTAAACTCATTTTGAATTCAAGACTCATAGTTTTAGCAAAAGATTCACAAAGAGATTCATTCGTAGAACCAAAGATAATATCATCAACATAAATCTGAACAATGAGAAAATCATTTTCAAAATTCTTGATGAACAATGTAGTATCAACCTTGCCTTTTGTAAAATTATTTTCGATAAGAAAAGAACTAAGTCTCTCATACTAAGCCCTCGGAGCTTGTTTTAAACCATAGAGAGCTTTAGTTAATCTAAACACATGATTAGAGAGGCTATTATTTTCAAATCCAGGAGGTTGTTCAACATAGACTTCTTCGAAAATAAAGCCATTAAGAAAAGCGCTTTTAACATCCATTTGAAACAACTTAAAATTATTACTACTAGCGTAGGCAAGGAGCATCCTTATGACTTCTAATCGAGCCACAGGAGCGAAGGTTTCTTCATAATCGATACCTTCTTCTTAGTTGAAACCTTTGGCCACTAATCTAGCCTTGTTTCTAACCACGATACCATATTCATCTTGCTTGTTTCTAAAAACCCATTTAGTACCAATAACTAAATGGTCATTTGGCCTAGGAACAAGCTTCCACACCTTATTTCTCTCAAATTGGTTTAATTCATCTTGCATTACGATAATCCATGAATAATCTTTCATGGCTTCGTCAACACATTTGGGTTCAATTTGGGAGAGAAAAGCGGCGTTGGAACAAAAATTTTTAAGAGAAGAACGTGGTTGAACCCCCTTTGATGTGTCTCCTAAGATTAGCTCCTTAGGATGAGCATCTACATACTTCCAATCCTTGGGTAAGGATGTTTCAGAAGTGGATGCATCCAAGTTGCTAGTTGGAGATGGGGTTTCATTTAAATTCAAGGAATCAAAATTAACATCATCATCAAAATCGTTTTTCCTGATTTCGGAAATCTCATTGAAGACAACGTGAATGGATTCTTTAATAATTAAAGTTCTTTTATTAAAGATACGAAAAGCTTTAGAAATCGAAGAATAAACAAGAAAGATTCCTTCATCGAATTTAGCATCAAATTTTCCTAAGTTATCTTTTTCATTCAAGATAAAACACTTACACCCAAAGACTTTAAAATATGAAACATTGGGTTTTTTATTATTCCATAACTCATAGGGATTTTTGGTGAGTAAGGGTCTTACTAGAACTCTATTCAAAATATAGCATGCAGTATTTACGGCTTCGACCCAAAAATATTTGGGTAGGCTATGTTCATTCAACATGGTTCTTGCCATTTCTTGTAAATTTTGATTTTTTCTTTCTACTACATTTTGTTGAGGATTTCTAGGAGTAGAGAAATTATGGTTGTATCCATTGAGTTCACAAAATTCTTGGAAATCATGGTTTTGAAATTCACCACCGTGATCACTTCTAATTGATGAAATCATAGAACCCTTCTCATTCTGAACAAGTTTACAAAATTTGGTAAAATATCTAAAGCATTCATTTTTCTGTTTTAAGAAATAAGTCCATGTGTATCTGCTATAGTCATCCACAATGACGAAGGCGTATTTGCTACCTCCTAGGCTTGATGTAGAGATTGGTCCGAACAAGTCCAAATGGATCAATTGTAAGGGCCTAGAGGTGCTTATTTGATTCTTAGATTTGAAACTGCCCTTAATTTGTTTACCAAATTGGCAAGCATCACATACATTATCTTTGATGAACTTGATATGAGGAATACCTCTTACAAGTTCTTTAGATGATATTTGAGTGATTAGTTTCATGCTAGCATGACCTAATCTTCTATGCCATAGCCAAGCATCCTCATTCAAAACCGAAAAACACATTTCATTACACAAATCATTGATGTCAATAGTGTATACGTTATTTTGTTTTAATGCAATCATAGACGTATTTTTGTGTGATTTTTCAATGATGCAAGCATTAGACTCGAATCTAACAATATATCCTTTATCACATAATTGACTAATGCTCAAGAGGTTATGTTTTAAACCATCAACTAACAAAACATCTTCAATAAAGAAGTTGGATTTGTTACCTATGGTTCCTTTGCCAATGATTTTACCCTTGTTGTTGTCTCCGAAGGTGACATAGCCTTCGTCTATGCTAGTGAGCTTAGAGAATTGAGACGGATCTCTGGTCATATGCCTTGAGCATCCACTATCAAGGTACCATCTCTTGCTCCTAGCTTGCGATGGTATAGGTTTCTACAAGAAAGGATGATTTTTAGGTACTCATTTGCTTTTGGGTGCCTCAAAAATAGATCTACATTGTTTATCATGTTGCATAGAATTTATCATGGTTCCTTTAGGAACCCAAATTAATTTGTTCGGACTAATTTTCTTGAATGGACAATAATGGGTTTTGTGTCCAAGTTTGCAACAAAAGTTGCATTTGCTTTGGTGTCGAACATGTAAGATGGGGCCTTTTATAAAGGTGGTTGGATTTTGGTGAGAACTTCTCACAAATCCGATTCCACTTCTTTTGGGAATGTGACCCTTGTTTGCAAGGATCATGTTCAATGACTTGCTACCAACCTCGAATTTCTTCAAGGTGTCATTAAGTAGCAAGTTTTCCTTTTGGAGAGTTTCTAGATCATGGCACTTTATACATGAACTTAATCTATCATGATATTCAGTTTTTAACTTATCGAAATTACAAGTAAGACTATTATGCTCCTTTTTTAGCAATTTATATTTTTTACTAATAATCTTGCATTCATAAAATAAGTCATGGAAGGCATTTAATAATTCATCAAATGATAAATCTGCATCTATTAAATTCGTTACCTCCTCTCCGATGGCCATTAAGGCGTAATGAGCAACTTGCTCGGTGTTGGACTCCTCTTCTTCGGACGCGCTTGAGTCATCCCATGTTGCTTTGAGCGCCTTCTTCTTTGATGTTCTCTTTTTGACTTAGGGACAATCACTCTTATAGTGTCCTGGCTTCTTGCACTCATAGCAAATAACTTGGTCCTTCTTGGGTTCAAATTTATTTTTTGTTTCATTCTTAAACTTGTTTCTTTTAATGAATTTTTTAAAATTTCTTGTTAGAAGTGCCAAGTCATCGTCACAATCCTCATCACTTGAGTTTTCTCTCAAGTGGTCTTCTGAAATTTTAAGTGCCATATCCTTCTTGTTCTTTGGAAGGATGTCTTCTTGCTCTTCATGAGCTTTACAAGTCATCTTGTAGGTCATTAATGACCCGATTAGTTCTTCAAGAGGGAAGTTGTTTAGATCTTTCGCCTCTTGAATGACAGTGACTTTAGGCCAACTCTTAGGAAGGGATCTTAGAATCTTATTTACGAGCTCAAAATCTGAAAAACTTTTTCCGAGTCCTTTTAGACCGTTGACGACATCCGTGAAACGGGTAAACATGTCGCCAATAGTCTCACTCGGTTTCATCCAGAAAAGTTTGAAAGAATGTAACAAAAGATTGATTTTTGACTCCTTCACTCTACTTGTGCCTTCGTGAGTCACTTCGAGTGTGTGCCAAATATCAAATGCGGTTTCACAAACTGAAACACGATTGAACTCATTTTTATCAAGCGCACAAAATAAGGCATTCATAGCCTTTGCATTAAGAGCGAAAGCCTTTTTCTCTAATTCATTCCAATCGATCATTGGAAGAGAAGACTTCGAAAATACATTTTCGACAAGATTCTAAAGTTTAAAATCCATAGAAATAAGAAAGATCCTCATTCGGGTCTTCCAATAGGTGTAGTCCGTCCCATTGAACATGGGTGGACGTGTAATAGAGTGGCCCTCTTGGTTTCCGGCGTATGCCATCTCTCTTGGGTTTTAATCCATTTGAGAGTTAACCCCGCTCTGATACCAATTGTTAGGATCAAGAGCACTAAGAGGGGGGGGGGGGTGAATTAGTGCAGTGGAAATCTTTCGACGATAAAAAAACGTTTGAACAATAAAAACGATTTCGGTGTGAAAGCCGATTCTAAGATTACTTTAACTTAAGATCAAGCGAGATGGCGGTAAAGTCAATCTATGAAGGCAGTTTGCAGTTATGATGAAAACCAGAATATAAGCGCAAACTGAAATATGACGTTCGTACGAAGAAACTGATTTACGTCTAAATGCTGATTCGTAAATCACTTGATTAGGCGAGATGCAGCTTAAGCAAGGATATAAAGGTAGTTTGCATTTAAGATAGAAATCAAAATGTAAACGCAAATTGAAATATGATGATCGTACGAAAAAATAGATTTACGTCTAAACGCTGATTCGGAAAGTGCAAAGCTTGAAACCCGATCGTATATGTGCAGAAAGCAGTAAGCTTTAGAGGAGGTTTGTAGTAAAGATAATATGCTCAAGGTAAATTCAAACCGAGATTTAGAGTGGTTCGGTCAATCTTGACCTACTCCACTTTTGGCTTCCTCCACCGACGTCAACTAGAGGCTTTCCTTCAATAGGCGAAGGCCAACCACCCTTTTACAGTTTCATTCCTTTTGACGGGCTTAGGAGACAACCCTTATAGAATTTTTTCTCCTCTCTTTACAGCTTAGAACTTGGAAGAAAAGAGGGAGAAGAACTTTTGGCCTTTACAACAATTTTGAGCTCTAAAAATCACAGAACAAGATCAAGATTTCGGTGTATATTCTGTGCTTTTTTAGTGCTGAATGGGTGGGGTATTTATAGGCCCCAACCCAGTTCAAATTTGGAGCTCAAAATTGTCAATTCTCGGAATTCCGGGATCAAGCGGTTGTACCTCCTAACTGGAGCGGTTGCACCGCCTGGCAGAGCTCGAAGACTGAGCCTCTGGGCGGTGCCACCTCCTGTCAGGGGTAGTTGCACCTCCTGCCAGAGCTCAAAGACTGAGCTTAGGCGATGCAACCTCCTGACTGAGGCAGTTGCACCGGTCAGCCAGTGCTCGGAGACCGAGCCCAGGCGGTGCCACCTCTTGTCAAGGGAGGTTGCACCACCCAGTCTCGCTCGGAGACTAAGCCCAAGCGGTGCCACCGCCTGGCTGGAGAAGTTGCACCTCCCAGTCTCTCTCGGAGATTGAGCCCAAGCGGTGCAACCTCCTGCATTGGGCGGTTCAATTGCTTGGCAGAAATCAGGGTCCAAATGGGTTGATCCATTCGGCCCAATTTGGGTTTTTTAGGGGCCCAATTGCCCCAAGATTAAGTTAATGGGATCACGTCCCATTTCCAACTTAATCATTGTGCTAACTACGATATTCCCTAAGACATTTACTACAACTTGCTCTAGTGCGTCAATCGCTTCTTTCGGCGAGCTTCCGGCGAACTTCCGTCGATCATCCGATGAACCCTCGGTGATGCTCCTGCGGACTTCTGGAAAACTCCTGGACTTGCGACGATCCACTTGGCGAGTTCTGACGAGCTTCTTTGGCAAGCTCATGGACTTCTTGGATTTGTTCCCGCAGAACCTCTGATGACTGTCCGAACTTCCGTCGAACTCTCGAACTCCCAACGTGATCATTGTCTTGACTCCGGCGCAACTCCTGCTGCATGTCTTACTTTCATCATAGTTAATCCTGTACACTTATCTCAACATATAGATTAGATAACAAATGATAATTGACTTCATCATCAAAATCCGAGAGTCAACAATCTTATCTATCCCGTGTTGCAAATTCCTTTCGTCGTAAAAGTTATCATCTTTGTGAACAAAGGATTGCTACACAAAATTTTAGCCGCATATTATTGCTATTTGCAATCCATTTTGAATGAAATTTCTTATATGCTTCATAGATCATCTTGACTTCCATCTAAAATTGATATATTAAGGAATTCATCTCTAAAAACGTTCTTGTGTTGCTGCAAATTTTTGTCGCTAATTGTTGGAATTTTTCGATGAGAATTCTGCTATTGCAACATGCACCAATTTCTTTGTTGTTATACTGTCAAAATTTTCTTGATTAAATTGCTCATCATTGCTATTATATAAACTAAGATTTTATTATCAAATTCCCTCCTCAAATCTCTTAGTTTTTGCTGAAAATTTTATCGAGAAACCGTTGTTTCTTCGATGATAATTCTGCTCTTACAAGACAACATATATCTGCAACAACCTCCACTGATTTCTATCAAACCTATTCTGTCATCTATCACATATCTAAAACTTTTTTCCCCAAACTTCATCCTTGACCATCATAGTGTTGAATCTCGGATTTTGATGATGAAACCAATTGATAGTATTTGTGATTTAATCTGTGTTTTAAGTGATGCAGGAAGCTTTGATTAGGGAGAGATAATTAAAGTAGAAAGAATCATGATGGGTCTGAGAAAAATACGTCAAAATATTGGACATCGCGCCGGAGGATCGGTCGACGTATCGACAGAAGGCTTCGAGCCATGGTTTCAGATATTGGGCCAAGAAGAGTAGATATTGTGTTAAGGATATCAGAGTTGTAAAGGTCAACAGGCCGATTGGGCAATAGGCCACAAGAGAGGATGATGTGCCGAAGAATTGGACGAAGCGTCGATGGACCAATGACATGTCGGACAACATGATTCATGCTTAGTAATAATTATCTAGATTGAGTATGTTTTATGTGTGTAGGATTAACTACGATAGCAAGGCATAAAGCAAAATGAAGTCTCGGAGTCAAGAACGTGATTTCGTAGGGAGTCCGAGAGTTCGTTGGAAGTCCGGACGTTCATCGAAAGTTCTGTCAAAATTGACCGAGAAGTCCAGGAGCTTGCTAAAGAAGCTTATTGGAAATATCTAAGAAGATCATCCTGAAGTCCAGGAGCTTGTCGGGAGTCCACTGGAATATTACCGAGAGATCATCAGAAGTTCGCCGAAAGATCGTTGGAAGAAACCTAGACTTACGGACTTTGTTTAGCTTAGTAAGTGTCTTAGAATTCATAGTTAGCATATAATTGGGATTGAAATTGGGCCAACCCAATTAGGGGCCAGTTGGGCCCATGTATGAATTGTGTTGGGCCTAATGAAAAGGCCCAAACAGTGACCCAAGTGGTAACACCGTCATGGCATAGTCTCCGAGACTATGTTAGACGGTGGTACTGCTAGTTTGAGTGGTGGTACTGCCTAGAGATAGTCTCCGAGAGGCTGTAGGCGGTGGTACCACCTAGTGGTAGGGTGCTAGGCGATGGCACCGCCCCTGTTAGGCGATGGTATCGCCCAATGTCAGATTGACACTAGTGGTGGTATCGCCCAGCACAAGCGGTGGTACCGCCCGTACCTAGGAAACCCAGGATGAGATATTTATAGGTTCTAAGTTTGAATCAACTTGAGGCCTATAAATATCCCTCTCATCCCTAGTTAAGATATATAAGACTTAAGAGCGAAAAAAGAAAGAAACACTATTGTAATCTTGTGTGAACTCGTCTCAAAGTTCGGAGTGTTAGAATAGTCTAAGAGAGGAGTGAGTGGGGGTATAAGTGTTATCTCTTAAACTCGATAAAAGAAGAATCGAGTTGTAAAAGGTAGTTGGTCTTTGCCTATTGAATGAAGACCGATAGTGGATGCTAGTGGCCTCGATGGAAGAGGAATCAGTTGAGTGGATGTAGGTCACGACGACCAAACTACTATAAAATCTAGTTTACATTTTGTCTCAAGCAATTTACTTTAACTGTAAACCACTTTACTTGCTTACTAATTTCAATACATTTACGAACGTGTTTCAAGTTAAGATCTTTATGAAACGAAAATCGTCAAAATCGGTTTTAATTGAAATAAAATGATTTGAATTCGTGATTTTACCACTGTACTCATTCATAACAGTTGGTATTAGAGCCTCGTTATTTCTCATTTGGTTTAACACCCAAGAGAAATGACTCTTTTCAGCTTTCAAGAGGGTCACTCTCTCATTCGTCCTCCCTTATTTAATGGGATGGACTACACATATTGAAAAACTTAAATGAGAGTTTTCTTACTTTCCTTGGATTTAAATTTATGAAATATTGTTGAAAACGATTTTCGAAGGTCTTCTCTTCCAATGAACCATTGGAATGATTTGGAAAAGAAGACTTTTTCTCTAAATGCAAAGGCTATGAATTCCCTATTTTGTGCCTTAGATAAAAACGAATTCAATTGAATTTCTGTGTGTGAAATGGCTTTCGATATATGGCACACTCTCAAAATCACACACGAAGGTACTAGTAGAGTAAAAGATTCTAAGATAAATCTTTTAATCAATGATTTTAAACTTTTTCAAATGAAGCCAAACAAAACCGTTGTTGACATGTATACCCATTTTACGGATGTCGTCAATAGTTTAAAAGTACTTGGTAGAAGTTTTCAAATTTTGAACTTGTAAACAAAATTTTACGTTCTCTTAATAAGAGTTGGGATCCGAAAGTAACCACAATAAAAGAGGTAAAATATCTTAATAATTTTTCACTTTAAGAACTTTTTGGTTCATTAATGATATATGAAATGACGCACAATGCACAAAACGAACTTGAGGACAACCTTTCAAAGAATAGGAAGGATTTCAGACTTAGAACAATTGAAGACCACTCGAGCATAAGCTCAAGTGATGGTAAACTTAAACTCTTCATTATAAAATTTAAAAAGTTCATGAAACAAAAATTAAAGAACAAAAAGAATGCAACTACTTACTATAAACGCAAGAAGAGGGAACCACTTTGGGACGAATCGAGCTTATTCGAAGATGAGAAGAAAACCAACAAAGGTGAGGTGACAAACTATGCCTTAACGACTTTTGACGAAGGTAATCAAAATCGCCTTAATTTATTTCAAAATTATATGATGCTTTTCATGAGTTATTTTTAATTTAGTTTAATTATTTTTCTTGAAAATTACTTGTTTAATAATATAATGAAAATGCTAAAAAATTGGGATCATGCTTATCATTCTAGTAATTTTGAAAATGATCATGAAAATTACATGTTTTATGATAAATGAACAAAAATGTTAGACTTAAATATGATACTTAAGATAAATCATATGTATGTTTTAAGAAGCAATAATGTATATCTTGATGATTTTCATATTGATTTTCGATTTTGTTTGAAAATGCATTATGCTCAATGAAACCATGATTGATGAATATGCTTTATGTTTAATGATTTCTTTGGCTTGTATGCCTTATCATGATAAATGTTTTGAAAATAAATGTTTGTATCATACTTGATGATTTTTATGCATGAGGACTTGAAGTAGTGATTTGAAATCATATGTTTTGGAATTATGTGTTACACTTTTTGATCTTGATGATTTTTTATCTTTCCGTTTTAAACGTTGATGCATGGTTTTGACATAAGAATAAATATTTGGGCATGCTAATATAATGTCAATCACACAAATTGAAACTAAAGAAGTTTAGATATCTTTAAGAATCATTCAACGTTATGTTCAACGAAACCATGCTTGAAGTCTTAATGAAAATATAATAATGATTTGAAAGCATTCTTAACGAGCTATTATTTCAAACTTATGCATGATAATTTTTGCGATCTTTTGAAAGTTCTTTTTTGGTGTTAATGAATGATGCATGGATTTGAAAGAAAATAACATGCATGTATGAAATCAATCAATAAGTTGAAACAAAAGGAGGAAAGCATTTTTCTTGAAATTTTTTTTTTCTCTATCTTATCGTTTTTTCACTAAGAGACCAATAAAAATATTTATATCATTTTGAATCTCTTGAAAGAAATGTTGAGATTTTGATGATTTTGACGATTTGAATTTGAATGAGTTTTATCAAAATCATGATCTTAGTTTCTTGAAATTACTTGAGATTTTTTTAATCAAGATCTCTTCTTTGTACTCCTACAATTTTTCTTGGTATTTTACTAAAGAGGAGATTTTCTATATGAATCATAAGATTTCTTAAGCATGAATTGAAATATTTTTCTCCTACATTTCCTTTTGCGATTTACTAAAGAGAATATCTTTTTCAAAATTCTTGACTTAAAATTTCATTTGAATATCTTTTTTAAAATTCACGACTTAAAATTTCATTTGAATATCTTTTATTATTTGATCTCCTAAGATTTCTCTTTGAATATTTAAGAGGAGATTTGTCAAAATGAATATGTCTTTTGGTATTCACATGATCTCATCTTTCATGATATGATTTTTTTGTCTTTGTATAATTCCTTTTATTCCTGAAGTATATCTCATCACCTAATTCTTCTTGATATTATTCATGTGATGATATGAATGCATGAAATACTCATGATATTGTTTTGATACTCTAAAATGATATAAATTTGCTAGCTTATGAGTATCATGTATGATATGATGATGTTAGAACCCTTGCAGATTCTAAACTTGGGGTTGATCTCTTTAGGGGATCGGCCTCCTTGGAACTCTATAGAGGTTCCTCCCTCCAAGTTGCTGCTCAAAGGCTGTAGAAAAGATTCATCTATTGCTTATGAAAAGAGGAGGAATACATGACAATTTATAGGGCTTCTAAACCCTAACTCCTAATAGGACTCCTACTTAAGACTCTTACTTCTAACCAACTCCTAATAGTACTCCTACTCAAGACTCCTATTCCTTGACAACTCCTAATTCTTCTCTAAGAAAAAACCTCCTACATGAATGTCCCTCTTAATTAGGACTCTCCTAACTAGAGTCCTAACAGAATGTCCCTCTCAATTAGGACTCTCCTAGCTAGAATCCTAACAGAATGTCCCTCTCAATTAGGACTCTCCTAGTTAAAGTCCTAACAGTTTTACATGAATGTCCCTCTCAATTAGGACTCTCCTAGCTAGAGTCCTAACAAACCCGCCCTCTTCAAATCAGCCTTGTCCTCGAGGCTGACGATTCATGAATTTTGGGAATTTGATCTTCAAGTCATCATAGTTCTCCAAAGTGGCATCTTCTATTAGTAGGTTTGCCCACTGTATTAGCAATTTAGTAGTGGATCGTTGTCGTCGAGTCATAATCCGTCGATCAATAATGGCACTTGGCTGAGTCTGAAGTCCTCCTTGGGTAGTCATATTTGGTGGGTGGCTTTGGGCTATCTCCAAGCACCTATTTACAACTTCTGTCTGACCGTCGGTTTGTGAGTGATATGCCATACTCCTTTTCAATTTAGTACTCTTATAGTGTAATTCTTTTGAGTCCCAATTGTAATGAGCTACGGAGCTTGGTGCTTCCTTCAATTTTTTTATAATCTTACTAGTATCTGAATCTTCCTACCATTCCATCTTAATATCCTCAAAGAAGTCGCTGGTCGGAAGTGAAATGGCCAAAACTTCAGCTTGCTCGGGTAGCTGCGAAAGCGCATCTGCAAGAACATTCTCTTTCCCCTTTTTGTAAGTTATTTCATAATCAAATCCAAGATGTTTTGTTACCCAGTTTTGCTGCTCAGGGGATGATATCTTTCGCTCCAAAAAGTACTTGAGGCTTTTATGGTCGGTTTTAATTTGAAATCGTCGACCAATCAAGTAGGGTCTCCACCTCGTTGCTGCGCGCACAATGGCGAGCATCTCCTTATCATATGTTGACATATATTGATGGGAGGGAGATAATGCCTTGCTAGTATATGCGAGTGGTCGACCATCTTGCATGAGAATTGCTCCAATTCCAACTCCATATGCGTCGGCCTCAATAATGAAGGGTCGGTTGAAATTTGGTAGTGTTAGCACCGGCGTCGTCGTCATGGCTGCCTTAAGTTTGTCGAAGGCAACGGAGGCTCTATCCGACCATTGGAAGACATTTTTTTTCAGAAAGGAAGTAAGTGGTGCACTGATCTCTCTATAGTTTTTCACGAACTTGCAGTAGTAGCCTGTTAAACCCAGAAAGCCATGTAACAATTTTATGTTCCTCGGGGTCAGCCAATTTTGCATTGCTCCAATTTTGAAGGGGTCTACTGCCACACCTTCCTCTGATATGATATGCCCAAGATATTCCACCTTCTTTTGAAGAAAGTAAAAATTCATAGTGGTTATTGTGTGTTCAAAAGGTGGTTTTCGGTATGTCTTCTTCGCATACTCGTATTTGATGATACCCGGATCGAAGGTGCAGCTTTGTGAAGATTTGTACTCCCTTTCATCTTGCAACTCATCTACTACTGGAATAGGGTATTTATCCTTGATGGTTATGCCATTGAGAGTTCGGTAATCAACACATAATCGCCATATTCCATCCTTCTTTCGTATGAGGAGCACCGATGAAGAGTAGGGGCTACAACATGGCCGAATAACTCTTGTTTTAAGCATCTTTTTTACAATCCTTTCTATTTCATCCTTCTGGAGATGTGGATACTGATATGGCTGAGCATTTGCTGGAGATTGGCCCGGAAGAATCGTTATACAATGATCATGCCGACGGGTAAGAGGTAGGTTGCGTAGTTCGTCAAATATATCTGAAAATTCAGCAAGCAAAGGAAGTAGATTTGGATCTTCCAATTTTGTTGGCTCTCCCTTAGTTTGCTGCTCAAGTTGTACCAAAAAGCCACTGCATGCTTTATGCAAAACCTTCTTCATTTGTTGTGTGCAAATCATCGTTACGTCGCCCCCACGTTTCCCGTGCAGTATCACCTGTTTCTCCTTACTGTAAAATTTCATAATTAGTTTCATAAAATTCCAAGAAAAATCACCTAATGTTGTCAACCATTTAATTCTGAGCATGGCCTCATGATCATCACGAGGGAGAAGGAAGAAATCTGCAATTATCTCTTGGTCCTGCAGCAATAGTTTCTCCTGCGGGCGCCTACGATCACACTTCAAAATCCGTCTGTCGGTGACCTTAACATCAAACCTGCAACGATTCTCGATAGGTAATGCCATTCGGATAGCAACCTTACTGTTTAGGATATTATTAGTGCTGCCCGTGTCGATGAAAACAATGATCAGTTGTTGTTTGAGAAGGCCTCCAACTTTCATCATTTGCGGGTTTGAGTAGCCGGCTAGTGCATGTATCGTAACTTCGGTTGGTTGTGGCTCTTCTTCTGAATCTTCTTCTTTATATTCAATGATCTCTTCTGGATGTTCAATGACCACTTCTTCTACTGGTTCAATCATAAAAAGTCTCCCTTTACTACAGCGATGCTCATGGCTCCACGGCTCATCGCAATGCCAACATAACCCCTTCGCAGATCGCTCCTGAAGCTCTTCTCTTGTCAACCTTTTTGGTGCAGGGACTCGGTCAATAGTAGGGGGGGCTAAGGGCTTCAATATTACTAGTTGAGGAGTGAACCTAGTCCTTCAAGCTTCATGGTTCAATTGCTCCTCTTGATGTCGTGCGAAAGAGATGGCTGCCATAAGCGTGTACGGTTGTCCCGCTTTAACTTCTCCTTGGATCTCCGGCTTCAAGCCCTCAATAAAGGTCCTCAATAGCTATTTTTGAGACCAATCAAGAGTTTGATTAGATAACCTTTCAAACCTGGTTTGGTATTCCTGAATGGTGGAGGTTTGTTGGATCTTTGCTAGTTGTCCGTCAATATTCTCGTAATCGGTTGGTCTGAAGCGGATCAGTAGTCCTTCTTTGAATTGTTGCCATGAAAGGACTCCATAAGTATGTTCAAACCAGTCAAACCACTGTATAGCATCCCCTTTAAGATGTATAGCTGCAATTTTCACCATAGATGCATCCGCGGTTTTGTGGTACCGAAAATATCGCTCCGCGTGCAAGATCCAACCAATCGGGTCTCCTTCTTCCCATCTAAGGAAGTCCACCCTTATGTGTGGATAGTTGGGATTGATCATAGAGCCTCCCCTCCCTTGGAACTCATCTCTTCGGGCCTGGTGCGATTGGGCAAAGCTCTCTCCGTGATATGATTTTTTCAGGCTTAGTAGTCGGCCCAATCTGAGTTCGGTAAAGAGCGTCCGAATCTTATCCTCCATTCGCACCACCAAGGCTTCGAATTTAGCATCGATTGCCTCCTTAGATGCCATAGTATATGCCTCTAAATCTATGATGTTAAGATCTCTCTTTTGTTGTCAGGTTAAAGGCATGTATAGGTTGAGAGAAGTGATGGTCGAAAGGGTTGGTGGATCGGTTGATGTAGGCTACGATTTAGGCTTGTTTTGTGGCTATTTTGGGTGCAGTTTGAGGGTGTGGTTTGGTGGAGTTTTAGGGCTGTGGATGAAAGTTTTGGATCTGTGGTAGATGGCAGCAAAGGTTTGAGAGAAATTAGTGGAAGTTGCAGCAAGAATGTGCTGTCTTGTAAGAGCAGAATTGTCGTCGAAGAAATAGCGATTTCTCGACGTAATTTCCACCAAAAACTTGAAAGAATTGAGGAGGGAATTAGTAGCAAAATCACAGTTTATATGATGGCAAGGATGACTAATTTAATCAAGAAAATTTCGGCAGTATAACAGCAAGGAAATTGGTGCAAGTTTCCATAGCAAAATTCTCGTCGAAAAATTTCAGCAGTTTACGATGAAAATTTATAGCAACACAAAAATCGGTTTTAGAGATGAATACCTCAATAGATCAATCTTAGATGGAAGCCAAGATGATCTATAAAGTGTATAAGAAATTTCATTCAAAAAAGATTGCAAATAGATGGGTTAAGGCAACAATATGCGACTGAAATTTTCTGCAGCATAGATTTTTAAGTATAGCAGATTGGACGTAAAAGATCATAAGTTTATATTGAGAATTTTTTGATGAAACCAAAGGGAAATCCACTATTAGGAAGTGTCAAAGCTATCATAAAAATTTCGTAGAGATTTGGATAGAAACAACATAGTATCAAGATCAAACAATCAGTGCTATGTGGCCGAAATTTTACGGTGCAGGTTTTCAAGTATAGCAGATTAGATGTAAAATATCAATGGTTTATATTGAGAATTTTTTGACAAAACCAAAGGAAAATCTGCTGTTAGGAAGTGTCAAAGATGTCATAAAATTTCGTGGAGATTTGGATAGAAAAAACATAATAGCAAGATCAAACAGATAGTGCTATACGATTGGAATTCTGCAATGTATCTTTCGTCGTAGAGATGAAAACTTTATGACGAAAAGTTTATGCAGCAATATAGGAATAATTTTTTTGGGATTTTCAAATAAAGATAACTAAATTGCAGCAGCAGTAAGGTAGAAAACCAGAACCTGTTGCAATTCACGGGGAGATCAAAGGATGATCCGTGGTGGTGGAGATGATGGCGGAATTCGACGATGATCTTTTAAGCAATTGTGGGAATTGCTTTGGATGGTTGTGGAGGGTTGATGGATGGCTGTAGAAGGGCAGCGAGATGCCAAGAACGCTGCTCTGATACCAGGTGTTAGAACCCTTGCAGATTCTAAACTTGGGGTTGATTTCTTTAGGGGATCGGCCTCCTTGGAACTCTATAGGGGTTCCTCCCTCCAAGTTGCTGCTCAAAGGCTGCAGAAAAGATTCATCTATTGCTTATGAAAAGAGGAGGAATACATGACAATTTATAGGGCTTCTAAACCCTAACTCCTAATAGGACTCCTACTTAAGACTCTTATTTCTAACCAACTCCTAATAGGACTCCTACTCAAGACTCCTATTCCCTTACAACTCCTAATTCTTCTCTAAGAAAAAACCTCCTACATGAATGTCCTTCTTAATTAGGACTCTCCTAACTAGAGTCCTAACAGAATGTCCCTCTCAATTAGGACTCTCCTAGCTAGAATCCTAACAGAATGTCCCTCTCAATTAGGACTCTCTTAGTTAAAGTCCTAACAGTTTTACATGAATGTCCCTCTCAATTAGGACTCTCCTAGCTAGAGTCCTAACAGATGATTGATTTATTTTTAGTATCATGTATAGAGTAAGGATGATATGTAAAATTTTAAAATTGTGCATGTTGTAAATTAAAACTATAACAATGCATAAACATATTGAAATAAGGTTGATACTTTACCTTTGTCATGATGTGAAGATTGATAAAAAGGGAAAAGAATTGCAACATTGTATTCTTCCCTTCTATTTGACAATGACATAGGAGGAGCAAATTTTGCTAGTTTGTTAGCTAGCTTGCATACTTCAAGAAGAAGCAAAAAGCTTGCTCATCTCAAAATATACAAAAATCTTGCCAACTTTCATATGTGTAAAATTTGCTAGCTCACAAATTGTAAGGAGAAAAACATGCTTGCTTGCTTGCACATCTAAAGAGAAGCAAAAATTGCAAACGTACATATTGCTAAAAGATGCAAAACTTGTTAGCTTACTTCATGTAAAACATTGTATCTTGCATTATTTTTTAAAAACTTGCTAGCCTTTATACTTTAAAGAGAAGTAACACTTGCCAAATTGCTAGCTTGCATGTTGTAAAATAATATAAAATTTTGCTAGCTTGCACTTTGCAAAGGAAGCAAAAATAGTACTTCTCAAAATAGAAGAAAGAGCTTGCTATCTTGAACATCGGCTTGCCTATCTTAAGAAGCAAAAATACAAACTTGCAAAATTTACAATCATGCATATCTTTAAAATTAATGATGATTTGGTGATTATGCATATTGTAAAGTGATATAAAATTTGCTAGCTTGCATGTTCTAAATATGATGTAACACTTGCTAAATTTTTTAGCTTACAAATTGCATGATGATAAATGTAATTTTGACATTATATCTCTAAACACTGGATAGTTGCACTTCTCGGACGAAGCGTCGATGGACCAATGACTTGTCGGACAACATTATTCATGCTTAGTAATAATTGTCTAGATCAAAGTATGTTTTATGTGTGTAGGATTAACTACGATAGCAAGACATAAAACAAAATGAAGTCCCGGAGTAAAGAACATGATTTCGTTGGGAGTTTGAGAGTTCGCCGGAAGTCCGAACGTTCGTCGGAAGTTCCACCGGAATTGACCGAGAAGTCAAGGAGCTTGCCAAAGAAGCTCATTGGAACTCTCTAAGAAGATCGACATGAAGTCTAGGAGCTTGTTGGGAGTCCGCTAGAACATTGCCGAGAGATCGTTGGAAGTTTATCAGAAGATCGCCGGAAGAAACCTAGACTTACGGACTTTATTTAGCTTAGTAAATGTCTTAGAATTCGTAGTTAGTACATAATTGGGATTGGAAATGGGCCAACCCAATTAGGGGCTAGTTGGGCCTATGTATGAACTGTGTTGGGCCCAATGAAAAGGCCTAAATAATGACCCAAGAGGTGAAACCATCATGGCATAGTCTTCGAGACTATATCAGGCGATGGTACCACCCAGACATAGTCTCTGAGAGACTGCAAGCGGTGGTACCACCCAATGGCAGGGTGCTAGGCGGTGGTACCGCCTAGTGTCAGACTAACACTAGTGGTGGTACCACCCAACATAGGCAGTGGTACCGCCCGTACCTAGGAAACCCAGGATGGGATATTTTTAGGCTTCAAGTTTGAATCAAATTGAGGCCTATAAATACCCCTCTCATCTTTGGTTAAGATACACAAGACTTGAGAGTGAAGAAAGAAAGAAACGCTACTGTAATCTTATGTGAACTCCTCTCAAAGTTCTAAGTGTTAGAATAGTTTGAGAGAGGAGTGAGTGGGGGTGTAAGGGTTATCTCCTAAACCCAGTAAAAGGAGAATCGAGTTATAAAAGGTGGTTGGTCTTCACCTATTGAAGAAAGACCGATAGTGGATGCTGGTGGTCTCGACAGAAGAGGAATCGGTAGAGTGGATGTAGGTCACGACGACCGAACCACTATAAAATCTGGTTTGCATTTTATCTTAAGCAATTTACTTTAACTGCAAACCACTTTACTTGCTTACTTCTTTCAAAATATTTATGAACATGTTTCAAGTTAAGATCTTTACGAAACGGAAATCGTCGGAATCAGTTTTAATCGAAATGAAATGATTTGAATCAATGATTTTACTACTGCACTAATTCACCCCACCCCACCCCCCCCCCCCCCCCCCCCTCTTAATGCCAACTTGTTCCTAACACACAGCCCTAAAACTCAACCATACCACATTCTCAAACTACACCCAAAACTACCACTAAACAAGCCTAAACCGTAGCCTACATCCACCAATCCACTAACACTTTCGACCACCATTTCTCTTAACCTATACATGCCTTTAACTCGACAACAAAAGAGAGATCTTAACTTTATAGATTTGGAGACATATACTATGACATCTTAGGAATCAATTCTAAATTCGAAGCCTTCGAGGCATGAATTGAGGATAAGATTCAGACTCTCTTTACTGAACTCAGTTTGGATCGACCACCAAGCCCAAAGAAATTGCATCAAGGAGAGAGCTCTGACCAATCACACCAAGCCCAAAGAGATTACTTCCAAGAAAGGGGAGGCTCTATGACCAATCCCAACTATCTACACATGAGAGTAGACTTCCCTAGATGGGAAGAAGGAGACCCGATTGGTTAGATCATGCACGCGGAGCGATATTTTCGATACCACAAAATCGCAGACCCATATATGATGGAAATTGTAGCTATATATTTTGAAGGGAATTTCATACAGTGGTTTGACTGGTTTGAACACACTCATGGAGTCCTCTCATGGTGACAATTCAAAGAAGGACTACTGATTCGCTTCGGACCAACCGATTACGAGAATATTGACGGACAATTAGTAAAGATCTGACAAACCTCCACCATTTTGGAGTACCAAACTAGGTTTGAAAGGTTATCTAATCAACCTCTTGATTGGTCTAAAAAATAGTTATTAGGAACTTTCATTGAGGGCTTGAAGTCAGAGATCTGGGGAGAAGTTAAAGCATAACAACCATATATACTTATGGCAACCATCTCTTTCGCACGACTTCAAGAGGAGCGATTGAACCATGAAGCTTGGAGGACTAGGGTCACTCCCAGACTAGAAATACTGAAGCCCTCAGCCCTCCCTACTATTAGCCAAGCCCTTACACCAAAAAGGTTGACAAGAGAAGAGCTTCAGGAGCGATCTGCAAAGGGGTTATTTTGGCATTGCGATGAGCCGTGGAGCTACGAGCATCGCTGTAAAAAGGGGAGACTTCTTGTGATTGAACCAGTAGAAGAAGAGGTCAATGAACATCTAAAAGAGAGCCTTGAATATGAAATAAAAGATGTGGCAGAAGAGCCACAACTGATTGACTTTATGGTACACGTGCTAGCCGGCTACTCAAATCCACAAATGATGAAAGTTGGAGGCCTTCTCAAACAATAACCGATCACTATTATCATCCACACAAGCAGCACTAATAACTTCTTAAATTGTAAGGTTGCTGCTCGGATGGCACTTCACATCAAAGGTTACAGCAAGTGCGATGTAAAGGTCGCCGACGGTAGAATCCTAAAGTGCGACCAAAGATGCCCGTAAGTGAAACTATTACTGCATGACCAAGAAATTATCACCGACTTCTTCCTCCTACCAATTAATGACTATGAGGCTATGCTTGGCATAGAATGGCTGACTATGCTAGGTGATGTCTCTTGGAACTTTTTCAAATTAATTATGAAATTCTACTGCAAAGGCGAACAGATCATCCTACGTGGGAAGCGAGGAAGCAACGTAACCACCATTTCAACCCAACGAATAGAGAAAGTTTTACATAAGGTAAATGGTGGCTCTTTGATGCATCTCCAGCAATAACCAGAGGGGAAGAAAATAGAAATTGAAGATGAAAATCTTGCCCAATTGCTTGCTGAATTTGCTAACATTTTTGTTGAGCCACGTGGTCTTCCTCCTACTCGGCAACAAGACCATCGGATTCTAATCCTTCCGGGCAAGCCACAAGTGAACACTCATCCGTACCATTATCCTCACCTCCAAATGGATGAAATTGAAAAGATCATAAAAGAGATGCTTGAAACATGGGTGATTCGACCTAGTTGCAGCCCCTATTCCTCACCGGTTCTACTTGTATGTAAGAAGGACGGAACTTGGCAGATGTGCATCGACTACCAAGGTTTAAATGGAATCATCGTCAAGGAAAAGTACCTAATACTAGTGGTGGATGAACTTCTTGATGAGTTAAAAGGAGCTCGAGTCTTCACGAAGTTAGACCTCCGATCCGGTTACCACCAAATTCAGGTATGTGAAGATGACATTCCAAAAACTGCATTCCGTATACATGACGACCATTATAAATTATTGGTAATGCCTTTTGGGCTCACTAATGCTCTTTCAACCTTTCAAAGTCTCATGAACGATATTTTTCGGAGCTTTCTTCATAAATTTGTGCTGGTACTTTTCGATGATATTCTCTTTTATAGCCCTTCTCTTGAGACTTACTTTCAGCATTTATGGTTTGTTTTGACGATCCTTCGGAAGAATACTCTTTTTGTTAAGCAACCAAAGTGTAGCTTTCTCCAGCAAAAGGTAGAGTACCTTGGGCACTTAATATCAGAAGGAATGACAATAGACCCAACAAAAATTGAAGCAATGCAAGGCTGGCCGAAACCTACAAACGTGAAATTACTGTGCGGGTTCCTTGAACTAACGAGCTACTACCGAAAATTTGTTAAAGACTATGGGAAGATTAGTGCACCCCTCACTTCTCTCTTGAAAAAAGATGCCTACTAGTATTGCCCAAATTTTCATAAAAAATATTGTTAAATTATAAGGGATGCCAATGTCCATCGTAAGTGATCGTGATAGGATCTTTACTAGTAAATTTTGGACCAACTTATTTCAGTTACAGGGCACCAAACTAAAGATGAGTACAGTGTATCATCCACAAACTGATGGCCAAACAGAGGTGGTGAACAGGTGTTTAGAGATGTACCTTCGATGTTTTACAAGTGACCGGTCAAAGGAGTGGGTGAAATGGCTTCCCTAGGCCGAATGGTGGTATAATATTACATATTATTCATCTACAAAATGTGCCCCTTTTGAAGCACTGTATGGTCGGTTGGCCCTTGTGATTCTAAAGTATGCAAGTGGCTCGGCTAAGGTAGATTAGGTCGACCAAGAATTGTTTGATAGGGACAAATTACTACAACTGCTAAGGGATAATCTCTCTACCGCTCAAGCCAGAATGAAGCAACAAGCTGACACATGATGAAGTGAAAGAGAATTTTTAATAGGAGATTGGGTTTATCTTCGCCTACAACCATACAAGCAACTCTCCATCAACACTCGAGCCTCCATGAAGCTATTCTCACATTTTTATAGGCCTTGTAAAATCACAGAGCATATTGGAGTCATGGCATACAAACTTAAATTGCCTAAGGATGTCAAAATTCACCTTGTCTTCCACGTGTCATGCCTGAAGCCCAAGTTGGGAGAACACGAGTCACTCTAGATCCAGCTGCCCAACACCATTGATGATGGAGATATTGAAGCCTAACCACAAGCCATCCTCAATCGCAGAATCGTGATGCGTCGCTGACGTCCCTCTACTGAAGTACTAGTGCATTAGAATAATTTACCACTTGAAGACGCCATATAGGAATCACATGAGGAGCTAAAGGCTCGGTTCCCTGAGTTCATGAAACCTCAGCCTTGAGGACAAGGCTGATTTGGATAGGGTGGGCTTGATAAAACCCTAGCATGGTTGGGTCATACTCAACCAAGAAGCAGCTAATAAAATCTTGTGAGATTGTAATAAACCCCACCTAGCCACCTCTATCCTATAAAGAAGAGTGGCTAGGGTTTATATTTGGGCCTTTGGGCTTCCTAGCCGCTGCCCCCTTTTACTAGGTTGGTTGGTTAGAGTTGAGGGCAAAAGGGGTAACTCACTTAGGAAGTAGCCCTTATGGCTAGGGTTTGGAGCCCTATATAAGCATGTAGCTTCCATCTCTTTGGGAATAAGATTTATTTATAATTGTAGCCATTTGACAGACTTCTAGGATGGTGGAACCCCTATAGTGTTCCAAGGAGTGATCTCCCTAAAAGATCAATCTATATAGAATTTCTCTAGGGTTCTATCATTAGGTCATGCTTGCATGAAACTAATCTCTCAA
The DNA here is from genome assembly GCF_036884655.1 of Musa acuminata AAA Group. Lineage (NCBI taxonomy): Eukaryota > Viridiplantae > Streptophyta > Magnoliopsida > Zingiberales > Musaceae > Musa > Musa acuminata. The sequence goes on from NC_088345.1 coordinate 19,661,701, forward strand.
ATCTCATTCAAAGAACTTTTAAGGGGAATTCCTAATATTAAGTTTATCGAAGATAATGTGTATGATGTATGTCAACTAGGAAAACAAATAAAAGGTAGTTTTAAACTAAAGAATCAAATAAGCACCTCTAGACTATTGCAATTGATCAATATGGATTTTGTTGAATCTCGAATTTTGATGATAAAATCAATTGATGGGTTAATTGATCTAATCCATATTATTGAGTTAAGTGTGCAGGAGTAACTATAATAACTAGAAAACACAAAGCAAGAATACAGGAGTCAAGTTCGATGGACGTTTAAGAGTCCGAAGAATCGTCGGAGATGCTGCCGGAACCAACCGAGAAGAAATCGGGAACCTGTCGGAATTTTCGGAAGTTCGCCGAAGAGATCGTCAGAGGTTCACGGAGATCACCGAGAAGGCTTGGCTACTCGTTAAAGTCATCACAAGTTCAGGAGCTTGCTGGGAGTCCATCGGAAGAAGTTCATCGGAAAGCTCGCCGGAACAAGACTCGACGTTCGTGGTTGAAAACTTGCTTAGGATGTGTTTTGTTATGTAGATCACTTGTAATTATGATTAGGATTAAGAGATAATCCTATATCCTGGCTAGGGGCCAATTGGGCCCAAAATTAGATTTGGTTTGGGCTAAATTTGAAGCCCAACAAGTGAACCGAAGGGTCTGGCGGTGGCACCGCCCAGCACCCGAGAGCTGGGCGGTGGCACCGCCCAGCACTGTCAATGTCTGACAATGACAGGCGGTGGCACCACCAACATCGAGAACCCAAAAAGAATTCAAATTTGGAGCCCAAATTTAAATCCGCTTGAGGCCTATAAATACCCCTCAAATCTCAGCTGAGATCATAACTTTTTGAGCAGCAAGTGATTGAGAGAAAAGTCTTAGAAGAGTCTTTGCTACTCTTGTTTTCAATTTGCTAGTGTTCACCTCCTTCTTTCTTGCTGAAAATCTGTAAGAGAGTGAACCGCTTGTAAAAGTTGTAAGAGGGGTATTTACCCTTCCCTTTCAAGAGATTTGCTAGTGGAAGGTGGGAGCCTCATCGAAGAGGGGCCTCGCAAGTGGATGTAGGTCATTTGACCGAACCACTGTAAAATCGGCGTAATCTCTGGTTTGCATTTACTTATTGTCATTTATATTACTGCAAACCATTTGCACTTTAATGCTATACTGCTTTGTCTCCGTCTTTCTTATCTCTTCAAGTTAAAACACATTCGAAACGGTTTTAAACGAAAACGTTGCTTTTATCGTACGAAGTTTCCGAAAAGTGTTTAAATCGTGAAAAGTATATCGCACTTCACCGCTGCACTAATTCACCTCCCCCCCTCTTAGTGCCGCTCCGATCCTAACAATTGGTATCAGAGCAAGGCTCACTCTCATATTTGGTTTAATACCCAAGAGAGATGGCTTACTCCGGCATGCATGAGGGACACTCTATCACACGTCCACCTATGTTTAATGGGTCGGATTACACATATTGGAAGACCCGTATGAGGATCTTCCTCATTTCCATGGATTTCGAGCTTTGGACTATTGTCGAAAACGGATTTCAAAAATCTTCTCTTCCGATGAGCGAATGGAATGAATCGGAGAATAAGGTTTTTTCTTTAAACGCAAAGGCTATAAATGCCTTGTTTTGTGCACTAGATAAAAATGAGTTTAATCGTGTTTCAATTTGTGATTCGGCTTTTGATATTTGGAGAACTCTTGAGGTCACTCATGAAGGCACTAGCCGAGTGAAAGAGTCCAAAATCAACATCCTTGTGCACTCTTATGAACTTTTCCGAAAGAAACCAAGTGAGTCCATCGGAGACATGTACACCCGTTTCACGGATGTCATCAATGGACTTAAAGCTCTTGGTAAAGATTTTTCTAACTTTGAACTAGTAAACAAAATCTTAAGATCTATTCCTAAAAGTTGGGATCCAAAAGTTATGACCATTCAAGAGGCCAAGGACCTCAAAACATTCCCTCTTGAAGAACTTATTGGGTCTCTAATGACCTACGAAATGACATGTTAAGCTCATGACGAGCTCGAGAACCCCCTTCCAAAGAACAGGAAGGATATGACACTTACATCACAAGAAGATCACTTGAAAGGAACATCAAGTGATGAGGACAGTGATAATTACATTGCACTTTTGACTCAAAAAATTAAAAAATATTTAAGAAAGAACAAATTTAAAAATAATACAAAAAATAAAGTTGAACAAAAGAAGGACCAAGTGATTTGCTATGAGTGTAAAAAACCGGGACACTACAAGAACGATTGTCCTCAAGCCAAAAAGAGAACATCAAAGAAGAAGGCGCTCAAGGCAACGTGGGATGATTCAAGCGCGTCCGAAGAAGAGGAGTCCAACACCGAGCAAGTTGCTCATTACGTGCTAATGGCTTTAGGAGAAGAGGTATGTGATTTATTTAATGAAGATTTATCTTTTGAAGAACTCTCTATCGCTTTTCATGAATTATTTGATGAATGTAGAACTATTAGCAAGAAGTTAAGTATCATAAAGAAAGAGCATACTTTGCTACAAGATTAGTTTGATAGTCTTCAAACTCCTCCATGCTCCAAGTATGAGCATTTAGAAGCAATAAAAAATGAAAATTTGCTTCTTAAAGAAACCTTAAACAAGTTTAAGGTTGGTAGCAAAGGATTAGATATGATCCTTGCACACAAGGGTCACGTCGCAAATAGAAATGGAATTGGATTTGTAAAAGGATTACATCAAAATCCTACCACTTTCATAAAAGGACCTACATTACATGTTTCCTCTTATATGAAATGCAACTTCTGTTGCAAATCCGGACATATTGCCTACAAATGTCCATTTAGGAAAATTAGTTCACAAAAATTAATATGGGTTCCTAAAGGAACTATAAAGGATTCAATAATAAATAACAAAGTTAGTGGATCAATTTTTGAGGCACCCAAAATCAAATGGGTACCTAAAAGTCATCCTCTTTTGTAGACAAACCCACAAGCTAGGAGCAAGAGATGGTATCTTGATAGTGGATGCTCAAGACATATGACTAGAGATCCATCTCATTTTTCTATGCTCACTAGCAAAGAAGAAGGGTATGTCACCTTCGGAGACAACAATAAAGGCAAAATCATTGGCAAGGGAATTATTGGTAACAAATTTCGTTTTTCCATTGATGATGTTTTACTAGTTGATGGATTGAAACATAATCTCTTGAGTATTAGTCAACTATGCGATAAAGGTTATATCGTTAGATTCGAATCAAATGTGTATTATCGAAAAACCAAACAATAACTTGACTATAATTGCATTAAAACAAAATAATGTCTACACCATCAACCTTGATGAACTAAGTAATGAAATGTGCTTCTCCGCTCTAAATGATGATGCTTGGCTTTGGCATAGGAGATTAGGCCATGCAAGCATGAAACTAATATCTAAGATCTCATCTAGAGAATTAGTACGAGGGATTCCAAATATGAAGTTTACTAAGGACAGAGTATGTGATGCATGTCAACTAGGTAAACAAATAAAAACTAGTTTCAAACCAAAAAATCAAATTAGCACCACTAGACCACTATAATTGATCCATTTGGACTTATTCGGACCAATTGACACAATAAGTCTAGGAGGAAGCAAATATACGTTTGTAATTGTGGATGACTATACTAGGTACACTTGGACCTATTTCTTAGTCCACAAAAGTGATTGCTTCAAGTGCTTCTTAAAATTTTGTAAACTCACTCAAAACGAAAAGGGCTTCATGATTTCATCAATTCGGAGTGATCATGGTGGCGAATTTCAAAACCTTGATTTCCAAAATCTTTGTGAAGTTAATGGATACAATCACAACTTCTCCACTCCAAGAAATCCCCAACAAAATAGAGTAGTTGAAAGAATAAATAGAAACCTATAAGAAATGGCAAGAACTATGTTAAATGAACATAGTTTACCTAAGTATTTTTGGGCCGAAGCCATAAATACGACTTGCTACATCATGAAGAGGGTCCTAATAAGACCATCCCTATCAAAAACTCCCTATGAATTATGGAATAATAAAAAATCAAATATTTCCTATTTTAAAGTTTTCGGTTGTAAATGCTTTATTTTGAATGAAAAGGATGCCTTAGGAAAATTTGATGCTAAATCCGATTAAGGCATCTTTCTTGGTTACTCTTCCATTTCTAAGGCTTTTCGAGTTTTTAATAAAAGAACCTTAGTAATAGAAGAGTCTATTCATGTAGTTTTTAATAAAATTTTTAATTTAAAGAAAAATGATTTTGATGATGATCTTGGTTTTGATAATTTGAATTTAAATGAACCCCCTCCTCAAAATAGCAACTTGGATGCACCTTCTTCCGAAATTTCCTTACCCAAGGAATGGAAGTATATAGATGCTCATCCAAAGGAGCTAAGTATAGGAGATACATCAAAAGGGGTTCAAACTCGTTCCTCTTTCAAGAATTTTTGTGCTAACGCCGCCTTCCTTTCTCAAATCGAACCTAAATGCATTAACGAGGCCATAAAAGATTATTTTTGGGTTATTGCAATGCAAGAGGAAATGAATCAATTTGAGAGGAATAAGGTATGGAAGCTTGTTCCTAGACCTAGTGACCATTTAGTCATTGGTACTAAATCGGTCTTTAGAAACAAGACAAAAATGGTATCGTGGTTAGAAACAAGGCTAGATTAGTGGCCAAAGGTTTCAACCAAGAAGAAGGTATCGATTACGAAGAAACCTTCGCTCCCGTGGCTCGATTAGAAGCCATAAGGATGCTCCTTGCCTATGCTAGTAGTAATAATTTTAAACTATTTCAAATGGATGTCAAAAGTGCTTTTTTGAATGGTTTTATTTCCGAAGAAGTATATGTCGAACAACCTCCCGGATTTGAAAATTCTCTTCTTCCTAGCCATGTATTCAAATTGACTAAGGCTCTCTATGGCTTGAAACAAGCTCCTAGAGCTTGGTATGAAAGGCTTAGTTCCTTTCTTATTTTAAATAATTTTAACAAAGGCAAGGTTGATACTACATTGTTTATTAAACATTTTGAAAATAATTTTCTTATTGTGCAAATTTATGTTGACGATATTATTTTTGGCTCTTCGGATGAGTCACTATGTGAATCATTTGCCAAATGTATGAGTCATGAATTTGAAATGAGTTTAATGGGTGAATTAACTTTCTTTTTAGGATTACAAATCAAACAACTTAGTGATGGTATATTTCTTAACCAATCTAAATATACATTAGAATTGTTAAAATGATTTAACATGGATAATTCAAAAGCAATAAACACCCCTATGAGCACTTCGACTAAGTTAGATATGGATGAAAATAGTGAAAATTTTGATCAAAAAACATATAGGGGAATGATAGGTAGTCTACTCTACCTCACCGTGACTAGACCGGATATTATGTTTAGTGTAGGACTTTACGCTATGTTTCAATCAAATCCTAAATTATCTCATCTTAAAAGTGTTAAAAGAATATTTAGGTATCTTAAAGGAACTCCAAATCTAGGACTGTGGTATCCAAAATCTGAAAATTTTGATTTAATAGCTTATGCATATGCCGATTTTGACGGATGCAGGATAGATAGAAAAAGTACATCTGGAACATGCCAATTTTTAGGACATGCACTTGTTTCTTGGACTTCCAAGAAACAAAATTCAGTTGCACTATCTACGGCGGAAGCCGAATACATTGCTGCAAGTGCATGTTGTGCACAAGTTGTTTGGATGAAAAATACATTAGTAGACTATGGAATTCACTTTAAAAACATTCCCATAAAATGTGATAATACTAGTGCCATATGTCTTACTAAAAATCCAATTCAGCACTCTAGAACTAAGCACATCGACGTTAGGCATCATTTCATACGCGATCATGTCCTTAACAATGATGTTGTTCTAGAATTCATTGACACAAAGTATCAATTAGTAGATATATTTACAAAAGCTTTGAATGAAGACCAATTTGAATTCATTAGAAGGGAATTAGGTATGTTAAATTGTCCCTAAGAATAAACTTGTTTGAATGGATTTTCTGTAAAGTTTTTTATTCTCTCTCAATTCCTCGGTGAATCTAATCCTTCTCTTTCGATTCTAAATGACTTGTTAAATTATCTTATCCTATCTTGAGTCAAACACCGCTCCCATCTGATCAAGATTAATGATGTTATGATATTTTGAATCTCGAAATTGATTTTGATGGCTTGATTATGAGTTTCAAGTTGACGAATTGAATTTGAATGGATTTATATTCAAATTATGATCTTGACTTATTGGAGTTATTACTTGAAATTTTTTTTCTTATCCCAATCTCTTCTTTGTACATCTACAATTTTTGTTATTTATAGAAAGAAAAGATTTGATAATATGGATGAATGCTGAATTTTCCTTTAAGATGAACTCTACGTAAAGATTTCAGCATACTTAATTTTGAATGATAAAATCTTTGTATGATCAATGATAATATAGATGAATGATGTATGATCAATGATAAAATCTTTGTATGACGAATTATGTGCTTCAAGTCTCATTCCCTTTTTGTTGATGACAAAGGGGGAGAAAAGTGATGACTTGTATCATTTTAATAGCATGACATATATGCCTTGCAAAATCCTTGAGAATATCACAAGATCGATTGATCATATTGAAAGCATGTCTTACATTTATATTATGAAATTCATGTTGAAAATCTTTATCTCCTGCCATAGTAAAAATTGTCTCTTATCATTCGACTTGAAAATGATTTTCATCGAAGTTTTGTATTCACTATTGCTTAATTAGAATAATGATAAGTTCTACGGTTAGAACTTATCGGTTTATGCTTGAATTCAATGGATGAAATTCAAGTGTTTTCATCTTCTCATAATATGGCATATAGATAGGGGGAGTTATGTTTAACTCCGTCATCAATTGATTGTCATCATCAAAAAGGGGGAGATTGTTGAATCTCATATTTTGATGATAAAATCAATTGATGGGTTAATTGATCTAATCCATATTATTGAGTTAAGTGTGTAGGAGTAACTACGATAACCAGAAAACACAAAGCAAGAATACCGGAGTCAAGTTCGATGGACGTTTAAGAGTCCAAAGAATCGTCGGAGATGCTGCCAGAACCAACCGAGAAGAAATTGGGAACTTGTCGGAATTTTTGGAAGTTCGCCGAAGAGATCGTCGAAGGTTCACGGAGATCACCGTGAAGGCTCGGCTACTCGTTAAAGTCATCACAAGTTTGGTAGCTTGCTGGGAGTCCGTCGGAAGAAGTTCGTCGGAAAGCTCGCCGGAACAAGACTCGACGTTCGCGGTTGAAAACTTGCTTAGGATTGTTTTGTTATATAGTTCACTTGTAATTAGGATTAGGATTAAGAGATAATCCTATATCCTGGCTAGGGGCTAACTGGGCCCAAAATTAGACTTGGTTTGGGCTAAATTTGAAGCCCAACAAGTGAACCGAAGGGTCTGGCGTTGGCACCGCCAGACTAGGCGGTTGCACCGCCTAGCACCCGAGAGCTGGGCGGTGGCACCGCTCAACACTGTCAATGTCTGATAGTGATAGGCGGTGGCACCGCCCAGCACTGTCAATGTCTGACAATGATAGGCGGTGGCACCGCCAGCATCGGGAACCCAAAGAGAATTCAAATTTGGAGCCCAAATTTAAATCCTCTTGAGGCCTATAAATACCCCTCAAATCTCAGCTGAGATCACAACTTTTTGAGCAGCAAGTGATTGAGAGAAAAGTCTTAGAAGAGTCTTTGCTAGTCTTGTTTTCAATTTGCTAGTGTTCACCTCCTTCTTTCTTGCTGAAAATTTGTAAGAGAGTGAACCGCTTGTAAAAGTTGTAAGAGGGGTATTTACCCTTCCCTTTCAAGAGATTTGCTAGTGGAAGGTGGGAGTCTCATCGAAGAGGGGCATCGCAAGTGGATGTAGGTCATTTGACCGAACCACTGTAAAATTGGCATAATCTCTGGTTTGCATTTACTTATTGTCATTTATATTATTGCAAACCATTTGCACTTTAATGCTATATTGCTTTGTCTCCGTCTTACTTATCTCTTCAAGTTAAAACGCAATCAAAACGGTTTTAAATGAAAACATTGCTTTTATCGTACGAAGTTTTCGAAAAGTGTTTAAATCGTGAAAAGTATATCGCACTTCACCGCTGCACTAATTCACCCCCCCCCCTCTTAGTGCCGCTCCGATCCTAATAGATTTGTTTGGACCAATAGATACATTAAGCCTAGGAGGTAGCAAATACGCCTTTGTCATTGTGGATGATTATAGTAGATACACTTGGACATACTTATTGGAATACAAAAGTGATTGCTTTAGGTAAGTTTCTAAGTTTTGTAAACTTGTTCAAAATGAAAAAGGCTTTATGATTTCATTAATTCGGAGTGATCATGATGGCAAATTTCAAAACTATGATTTCTAAAATTTTTATGAATCTAATGGATACAACCACAATTTTTTTACTTTGAGAAATCTTCAATAAAATGAAGTAGTAGAAAGAAAAAATAGAAATTTACAAGAAATGACAAGAACTATGTTGAACGAACATAGCCTACCCAAATATTTTTTGGCCGAAGCCGTTTATACGACATGCTATGTCATGAATAGGGTTCTAGTAAGACCAATACCTTGCAAAACTCTTTATGAATTGTGGAATAACAAAAAACCTAATTTTTTATACTTTAAAGTTTTCAGTTGTAAATGTTTTCTCTTGAACGAAAAAGATGCCTTAGGAAAATTTGATGCAAAATCTGATGAAGGGATTTTTCTTGTCTATTCTTCTATTTCTAAAGCCTTTCATATCTTTAACAAAAGAACTTTGGTTATAGATTCATGTTGTCTTTAATGAAGTTTTTAAATTTAAGAAAAATGAGTTTGATGATGATCTTAATTTTGATGCTTTGAATTTAAATGAACCCTCTCCTCCAACTAGCAACTTGGATACATCTTCTTCCAAAATATCCTTGCCCAATGAATGGAAGTATGTAGATGCTCATCCTAAGGAGGTAATCATAGGAGACACATCAAAAGTGGTTCAAACTCATTCTTCTCTTAAAAATTTTTGTGCCAATGCCGCTTTTCTTTCACAAATTGAACTAAATGCATTGATGAGGCCTTGAAAGACGATTCATGGGTTATTGCAATGCAAAAAGAGTTGAACCAATTTGAGAGAAATGAGGTGTGGAAGCATATTCCGAGACCTAATGACTATTTAGTTATCGGTAATAAATGGGTCTTTAGAAACAAGCAAGATGAATTTGGTATCGTGGTTAGAAACAAGGCTATATTAGTGGCCAAGGGTTTCAACCAAGAAGAAGGTATCGATTATGAAGAAACCTTCACTCATGTGGCACAATTGTAAGTCATAATGATGCTCCTTGCCTATGCTAGTAGTAAGAATTTGATGTTATTTCAAATGGATGTCAAAAGTACTTTTCTTAATGGCTTTATTTTTTAAGAAGTTTATGTTGAACAACCTCCTAGATTTGAGAATAATAATTTTTCAAATCATGTGTTTAAATTGACTAAAGCTCTCTATGGATTAAAACAAGCTCCAAGGGCTTGGTATGAGAGACATAGCTCATTTGTTATCCAAAATAATTTCTCTAAAGACAATGTCGATACTACATTGCTTATTAAAAAATTTGAAAATAATTTTCTTGTTGTTCAAATTTATATTGATGATAATATTTTTGGTTCTACAAATGAATCCTTATGCGAATCATTTGCTAAGAGTATTAGCCAAGAGTTTGAAATGAGTTTAATGGGTGAACTAACTTTCTTTTTAGGCTTACAAATCAAACAATTTAATGATGGTATTTTTCTTAGTCATACAAAATATGCATTAGACTTGCTAAAATGGTTTAATATGGATAATTCAAAGGTTATCAATACTCCTATGAGTATCTTCACTAAGTTAGACATTGACGAAAGTGGAGAAAGCTTTGATCAAAAAGCTTATAGGGGTATTATAGGTAGTTTATTATACCTTACCACAACTAGACTAGACATCATGTTTAGCGTAGGACTTTGTGCTAGGTTTTAATCTAATCCTAAGCTATCTCATCTTAAAGTAGTTAAAAGAATTCTTATATATCTTAAAGGAACCACTAATCTAGGATTATGGTATCCAAAATCTGAAAACTTTGAATTAATTGCTTATGCTTATGCGGATTTTGCTGAATGTAGATTAGATAGAAAAAGCACATCCAGAATATGTCAACTCTTAGGTCATGCACTTGTCTCTTAGTCTTCCAAGAAACAAAACTTTGTTGCACTATCTACAACCGAAGCCAAATACATAGCGGCTAGTGTATGTTGTGCACAAGTTGTATAGATAAAAAATACATTAGAAGATTATAAAATTCACCTTAAGAATATTTTCATAAAATGTGATAACATGAGTGCAATATGTTTAACGAAAAATCCTATTCAATACTCTAGAACTAAATATATTAACATTAGGCATCATTTCATAAGAGATCATATTAATAACCATGACATATCTTCAGAGTTTATTAATACGAAATATCAATTAGCCGATATCTTTACAAAACCTTTAAACGAAGAACAATTTGATTTTATTAGAAGAGATTTAGGGATGTTAAATTGTCTGAATGCATAAGTTTGTTGTATTTCTTTTCTGGACTATCTCCCTCTTAATTCATCTCATGAATGGAGCTTTTATGAACTTATTTCATTTTTATCTTCCTCTTAATTTAGAATCAAATTTGTTTCATATGATGCTCCATCACTTAATGATTTTTGATACACTTAATCACTTCACTCATGGAATTCGTTGACAAATACATCTTTCAAGGATTTCACTCTTGTGAATTTTTAATGAGAAATGAATTTGATTGATGAAGTCTTATTTATGGATTTCTTTTTCATATGATGCTCTCTTCCCATGAATTCTTCCTTTCTCTTCTCATGAAAGAAGAATTTTTATGAATTTTTGGTATGTGATAATCACTTGCTAGAATGGAGATTTGATTTCATATAGATTGTTGAATCTCATATTTTGATGATGAAACTACTTGATATATGTTTATGATTTAATCTGCATTTTGAGTGACGCAGGATGCTTCGATCAGGATGAGACAATTAAAGCAGGAAAATCATGTTGTGCCGGAAGAACATGTCAGATGATTGGACGACGGGCCGGTGGATTGATCGATGTATCGATAGAAGGATTCGGGCCATGGACTCGAGCATCGGGCCAAGAAGAGCGGGTATTGTGCCAAGGATATCGGAGTTGCGGAGTCAACTGGCCGATTGGGTAATAGGCTGCAGAAGAGGACGATGCGCCAAAGAATCGGACGAAGCGTCGAGGGACCAATGACATGCCGGACAACTTGGTTAATTGCTTAGGATTAATTGTCTCGATCGAAGTTTTATTTTAAGTGTGCATGATTAACTACAATAGAAGAAAGACATGCAGCAGGAGTTACGCCGGAGTCAAGACAATGATCACATTGGGAGTTCGAGAGTTCGACGGAAGTTTGGATAGTCGTCAGAGGTTCTGCGGGAACAAATGCGAGAAGTCCATGAGCTTGCCAAAGAAGCTCGTCGGAACTCGTCAAGTGGATCGTCACAAATCCAGGAGTTTGCCGGAAGTCCGCAGGAGCATCACCGAGGGTTCATCGGATGATCGACGGAAGTTCGCCGGAAGCTCGTCGGAAGAAGCGATTGACGCACCAGAGCAAATTGCAGTAAATGTCTTAGGGAATATCGTAGTTAGCACAATGATTAAGTTGGAAATGGGAGGTGATCCCATTTAACTTAATCTTGGGCCAATTGGGCCCCTGAAAAACCTAAATTGGGCCGAATGGATCAACCCATTCGGACCCTGATTTCTGCCAGGCAGTTGAACCGCCCAAGGCAGGAGGTTGCACCGCCTGGGCTTAGTCTCCGAGCAAGACTGGGAGGTGCAACCGCTCCAGCCAAGCGGTGGCACCGCTTGGGCTCAGTCTCCGAGCGAGATTGGGCGGTGCAACCTCCCCTGACAGGAGGTGGCACCGCTTGGGCTCGGTCTCCGAGCATTGGCTGAGCGGTGCAATCGCCTCAGTCAGGAGGTTGCACCGCTGGAGCTCGGTCTTCGAGCTCTGGCAGGAGGTGCAACTGCCCCTGATAGGAGGTGGCACCGCCTAGAGGCTCAGTCTTCGAGCTCTACTAGGCGGTGCAACTGCTCCAGTCAGGAGGTGCAACCGCCAGATCTCGGAATTCCAGGAATTGACAGTTTTGAGCTCCAAATTTGAACTAGGTTGGGGCCTATAAATACCCCACCCATTCAGCACTGAAACAACAAGAAACTAACACCGAAATCCTGATCTTGTTCTGTGATTTTTAGTGCTAAAAATTGTTGTAAAGGCCAAAAGTTCTTCTCCCTCTTTTCTTCCAAGTTCTGAGTTGTAAAGAGAGGAGACAAAATTCTATAAGGGTTGTCTCCTAAGCCCGTCAAAAGGAGTGAAACTGTAAAAGGGTGGTTGGCCTTCGCCTATTGAAGGAAGGCCTCTAGTAGACGTCGGTGACCTGGTTGGTGGAGGAAGCCAAAAGTGGAGTAGGTCAAGATTGACCGAACCACTCTAAATCTCGGTTTGCATTTACTTTGAGCATATTATCTTTATTACAAACCTCCTCTAAAGTTTACTACTTTCTGCGCATATATGATCGGGTTTCAAGCTTTGCACTTTCTGAATCAGCGTTTAGACGTAAATCTGTTTTTTCATACGAATATCATATTTCAGTTTGCGCCTACTATCGGATTTGAATCATAACTGCAAACTGCATTTATATCTTTGCTGCATCTCACTTAAACAAAAGTTAAAGTGACTTACGAATCGACTTTCTTACCGAAATCACTTTTAACGAATGAACGCAGTTTTTATCGTAAAAGGTTTTCCGCTGCACTAATTCACCCCCCCCCCCCCCCCCCCCCCCTCTTAGTGCTCTTGATCCTAACAATTGGTATCAGAGCCCGGTATTTCTCATTTTGGATTTACACCCGAGAGAAATGGCTCTTCATGGCTTTCAAGAAGGCTTATCGGTCTTTCGTCCACCGTTGTTTAACGGATTGGACTACACTTATTGGAAAACTCGAATGAGAATTTTCTTGATTTCTATGAATTTGGATTTATGAAATATCATTGAAAACTGTTTTCAACTTCCCTCTAAACCGATAAACGAATGGTCGGATTTGGAGAAGAAGTATTTTTCTTTAAACGCAAAGGCTTTGAATGCCTTATTTTGCGCTTTGGACAAAAATGAGTTCAATCGGATTTTTACGTGCGAAACGGATTTTGACATTTGGCGAACACTTGAAATCACGCACGAGGGAACTAGTAGAGTCAAAGACTCGAAAGTTAACATTTTATTGCATGATTTTGGGCTTTTTCGAATACAACCAAGCGAGACTATAGGCGACATGCACACCCGTTTCACGGATGTCGTCAATAGTTTAAGAGCTCTTGGAAAATGTTTTTCGGATTTTGAACTCGTAAATAAGATTTTGTGTTCTCTTTCTAAGAAGTGGGATTCAAAAATAACTGTAATACAAGAAGCTAAAAACCTAAACAACTTACCACTTGAAGAACTAATTGGTTCATTGATGACATATGAAATGGTGCATAATGCACATGATGAACATGATGAACAAAATCACCTTCCAAAGAATAGGAACGATTTGGAACTCCGGACAAATGAATACCACTTGAGCGATGACTCAAGTGATGAGGACAATGATGAACTTGAACTTCGAACACTAAATCTTAATAAGTTTATTAAATAAAAATCTAAAATAAATAATAAACTTGAATGAAGGAAGAGGCCAAAGAAGAAGAACACAAAGTGGGATGAATCGAGCTCCTCCGAAGATGAGGAGAAAATCAAGAAAGGCAAGGTGGCAAACTACGCCTTAATCGCTTTCAATGATGAGGTAATCAAAATCCCCCTAATTTATTTTAAAATTACTTAATGCTTTCATGATGTATTTTCTCTTTTAGTTTAGAATTAATTTTCTTAAAAATTACATGTTTAAAAAAAAATTATGATCATGCTAAGTAATTTTGAAAATGATAGTATTACATATTTTATGATAAACAAATAAAATGATCTTGATTGAAAATATGAAATCATGGTTAAGAAGTAATAATGTGTATTACTTTGATTTCCATTGTTATTTCTCGATTTTGATTAAAAAAAAAAATCATGTTTGATTTGAAGAAATGCATAATGATGAAATTAAATATTTTGATTAACAATTTTATGCATGAGATTTTAAGCTGATGATAAGCATGTGTTATTTTCATGAGTGTATTTCAAAAACTATGAAAAAAATGTGCTCGAATGCAGGAACTTGTTAAGATTATTTTTCGGACTTTCTTGATTCAATATTCAAATCACTTAATTGCCATGATGATTTTACACTATTACATGCCTTAATAACATGTTGGAAGTTATGTGTTTTGGATACATAAATTTTTATGATCATGAGCATGTTTTATCTTCATGATTGAACTTGAAAATCTATAGCAAAATCTTGTCCGAATGCATGAAAGTGTTAATTTCATTTTCGGATTCGCTTAACAATTGGTATCCTAACAATCGGATTTTCTCATACACTTATTATATGAAAAATATTTTTCTGAAATGGATTTGATGAAATGATTCCTGCTTATAAATTCCATCTTGAAACATGAATGATAGTGTTTTTACTTGCAAAGATTTGTTTCACATACATATCTCCTATGATTCATATGTAGAGAAAGAATTTATAAATCATAATACAATGAGATTTCTTATGCAAAAATAAAGTGCTTTTGTGATTCTTTGCTAAAGAAAATAATTATTAAAATCATGATCTTGATAATTATAACATGAAGCTCTTTATAAATCAAGATCGTTCATTATGCTCCCTACATTTATCAAAAAGGAATTCTTCAAATGAAGTGTAACTTGTCTTTTGATTTCTCAGAATTCAATGAAGTGTCATATTGATATCTTAATACTTGGAATATTTTAAAATGTGATCTTGATAAGAATGTTTCAAGTTGCTCTTTGTGCTATATCTTTTCAAATGAATCATGAGCCTTGATATCATATATTTCATAATATAGAAATAACAAGATTTCTTTGCCTTGTATGTCTTGTGTGATGATTGTACATCAATTTGCTTTATTAAGAATTATATGAATCTTGATCGTGAACTTGTTAAGAAAAATTTTAATGAACCATGAATCATATCTTCGGTATTCACGAATTGATCCTCATTGATATCTTTCATTGATATGATAAATTATCATCTCATGATATATCGCATAATTATATCATGCTTTGCAATTGTATCATGTGATCTTTGCTGAATTTTCACATTGATATTCTTTATGACATGATTTCTTTGTATTGTTGTCTTGTATGCTTCATGTGATAATATGAATACATGAAACACTTATGATATGATTTTTATGCAATTCCTTGTATTCATGAAATGTTTATCTCATCACCTAATAATTCTTCTTGATATTCCTTATGTGATGATAAGAATACATGAAATATTCATTAATTTGTTTTGATGTATACAAATAAGAAGTTTCGATCATGCATGATAGGATGTAATGAATTTTGATATTTAGATACCATCATTTGAATAGCTATGATCATGTTGCCAAAATGATATATCATGAATGCTTGAATATCATGTTTGATATGCTCATAATGATGATTGATTTTTCGGTATCATGCATAAAAAATGAAATGTTAATGAATTTGTGCATTAAAACTATAATGATGCACAAATAAGAATGATTACTTACCTTTGTCATGATTTAGAAATTGATGTAAAAGGTTTTTCCCTTCTTTTTGACAATGACAAAGGGGGAGATAGATTGCTAGCACAATTCAAGAAAAAGACAAAAATTACAAAAGAGAAGAAATTGCTATCTTGAACATCACCGATAATTGCTAGCTTGAAATGTCAAGAAAATGCAAAAACTTATTTATTTTCTTGCACATCTAAAGAGAAGATGCAAATGTAACACTTGCCAAATTGTTTGCTTGCCTCATGTCAAACATTATCTCTTGCTAGTTTGGCATTTTGCTAGCTTGCACTTTGCAAAGAAAGCAAAAATGACACTTCTCAAAAGAGAAGAAAGAGCTTGTTATCTTGAAACATCACAAGCTAGCTAAACAAAAATTGCAAAAGTGTTATCTTGCCTATCTCAAGAAGCAAAACTTGCATATCGTAAAAATTATTAGCTTGTAGTATAAAGAGAAGCAAATAGTTGCTATCTCAAGAAAATTAAACATGCTAAACTTACACCTTGCAATGGAAGCAAAATTGCGAGCTCAAACATTGCAAAGGAAGCAAAAATTTGCTAGCTTGCAACTTGCATATTTCAAGAAGCGAGAGTTGCCTTCTTGAACATCTCTAAATTGCTAGCCTACAAGTTCTAAAATGTTGTAACATTGCTTGCTTGTATGTTCTAAAAGTGCTATCTTGTATGCTGTAAAACTTGCATATCTAAAACTTGATAGCTTGAATGTTCTAAGCATGATGTAACATTTGCTGAATTTTCTGGCTTCAAAACTACATGATGATAAAACTTGATATTATGTTTTTCATGCAATAAGTTAAACTAATATTCCAAACATAAGAATAGTTGGACTTCTCCTTTTTGTTGATGACAAAGGGGGAGAAGTATGATGTTATGTATAAGTTTATGCATAAGTTCATGATGACGTGTTGCAAGTATTCATGATGAATATTGCAATGACTTGAATTCAGTTTGAATTCAAGGTTCTATCAATATGGCATATTGATAGGGGGAGTTTGTTTAAACTCTGGGAGTTAAGTTTAACTCTGTCATCAAGTGGTTGTCATCATCAAAAAGGGGGAGATTATTGAATCTCGTATTTTGATGATGAAACTACTTGATATATGTTTATGATTTAATCTACGTTTTGAGTGACGCAGGATCCTACGATCAGGATGAGACAATTAAAGCAAGAAAATCATGTTGTGACGGAAGAACATGTCAGAAGATTAGACTACGGGTCGGTGGATCGATCGACGTATCGATAGAAGGCTTTGGGCCGTGGACTCGAGCATCGGGCCAAGAAGAGCGGGTATTGTGCCAAGGATATCGGAGTTGTGGAGTCAACTAGCCGATTGGGTAATAGGCTGCAGGAGAGGACGATGCGCCGAAGAATCAGACGAAGCGTCGAGAGACCAATGACATGCCGGACAACTTGGTTAATTGCTTAGGATTAATTGTCTCGATCGAAGTTTTGTTTTAAGTGTGTAGGATTAACTATGAAATAAGAAAGACATGCAGCAGGAGTTGCGCCGGAGTCAAGACAATGATCACATTGGGAGTTCGAGAGTTCGACGGAAGTTCGAACAGTTGTCAGAGGTTCTACGGGAACAAATCCGAGAAGTCCATGAGCTTGCCAAAGAAGCTCATCGGAACTCGCCAAGTGGATCGTCGCAAGTCCAGGAGTTTGCCGGAAGTCCGTAGGAGCATCACCGAGGGTTCATCGGATGATCGACGGAAGTTCGCCGGAAGCTCGCCGGAAGAAGCGATTGACGCACCGGAGCAAGTTGCAGTAAATGTTTTAGGGAATATCATAGATAGCACAATGATTAAGTTAGAAATGGGTGTAACATCCCCCATTTTTAAAAAATTTAGTAAAAGGTTTGTTTGTAAAAATAAGGATTATTTAATAATTATTTTATATTTAATGATATTATATTAAAAGTTTATGGCTAGGGACCTAAGAGTAAATATTAGAAGTTTGATATAATTTATGAAAGATTCAGATTTAATTTAAAAAAAAAAATAGTGGACATGTGTCACTAGCTAACCTAATTGTGCCACTTATGTTTACTCTAAAGATGACACCTAGCCCCTTTCATGCATGCATGACACCTTGGAACTTTTGCATTAGCCAAAACCCAAATAATTAGATGAAAGGTTAAAGAAAACAAACCTGAAGAGTTGTAGCCAACGTGAGTTTGAGAAGAGAAGGGAAGAAGAAGAAGAAGAAGAAGAAGAAGAAGAAGAGCTTGAGGTTTTTCATCAATTTTCTCACATTTGGGATTCAAATAATTTTAAGGCAAGTGTTCTAACCCCATCCCACAGTAACCTTAATCTCTGTTTCCATTTTTATTCTAAAAAATTTGAAAGATTTAAACAGAGAACCAGACCTTCTTTTGTTTTGATATAAAGCTATGAATCTATAATTTTTCGGTAATCTGACCTCTATGCAATGTTTCGGTTATACCATTTTGTAATAAACTCTGATTTAGACAAGACCTATTCCATTTCAAAGTAGACAAAAAAATCTTTATTTTGTTACTAAGATAAAATGATTTGGAGTTTAAATGCCTACTATGACTTTTGTTTAAATTAACCCTACAGATTCTGCAAAACAGGGACTAAAATTTCTGACCTCTTGTTGCTTAACTACTTATAACTTTTTGCTGTGAACTCAGATACCTACAAAGTATTATTTATTCGAAGCTAGACTCAAAATTCTTTCTGTGTATATCTGATTTTGAAATTTTTGGAGTATAATTGCTAACTGAAACATCTGCTTTCATCAACCCTATGGATTCAGTAAAATAGAGCTAATATTTTCAGACCTTTCGCTACAAAATTATCTGTAACTCCCTGTTAAAATTCCAATTCTTGTAAAACTTGATTTTCCTAAAACTAGATTGACAAATCTTTCTAATGACACCTATTTTGTATAAATTAGACCATAATTGGTTATTCAAATAGTTTATACAATGTTCCTATCAAATTCTGCCAGAATCAAGCTTTGGTCGATTTCGGCTTTCCTTGTTTGTTCTATTTGGAAATCGATTTCGGCAAAAACTCTTACTTCAGTTAAGCTTTACATTATTACCTTAAATTCCTGTATAATTTTGTCCTTTATTTATTTGTACATCTGCAGCTATCATCTAAAGATCATATTTGCATCGTAATGATTCGGCACATGCATCCCATTGTTCCGCATTTTCTTTCGATATGTGCCTCTTCCAGTTTCATTTCTTTGGACATTGAATTCACCTAACTTTCTTATTTCAATTGAGCTATGTGTGATTTCTTGAAATCCTTGTATGCTCTTGCTTTTGTTTTCTTTCAAATCTGAATACATTTATGAAAGATTATGTTTGTATCGTATTGACTCGAAAGGCATATGTACATTTCGTTATTCCGCATGTGCTTCCGATATGTCCCAATTCATTATTCACAATACCCTTTTGTACTCTGGTGTTTGTGGGATTATTTGGACCATTGCCAGAAATGGTAAAGTGAGTTATGCTTAGAGCCCGCGATGCTCTAGATTATGTTTGGTAGTCATTCAGAAACGGATGGACCATATTATGTTTGGAATCCCACTTCACCTTCTATCTATTTGATATGAAATTCAGAGCCGACCTAGCACTTGGGCAGGGTGAGAGGGCTCGAGTAGGAAAGGGCTACCCGTGGATGGAGTCGAGAACTCATCACGGCGTGGAGCCACCACTGAGTTAAACCTCACATGCACTATGCTAGAGTACGACGTTTGAGCTTCTATTTCGTATTTGTTCTTTGATATGTTCTGAAATGCTTCTTATGCTTCCGAAATATTTCCATATGCCATTGATACGTTCTGAAGTATTTCATTCACTATTGATATGTTCCGAACTGTTTAATATGCCATTGATATCCAAAATGCTCCTTACGTCTTTGTTATGCTTTAAAATTGTCATATGTCATCGATATGCTCCTTATGCTAATGATATGCTCCAATTATCTTTCCTCGATTATATGAACAAAACGTGCTTCGAACAAAATGACATTGTAATTCTGCATTCATGATATCCAAAATGCTCCTTACGTCTTTGTTATGCCTTGAAATTACCGTATGTCATCGATATGCTCCTTATGCTAATGATATACTCCAATTATCGCTCCTCGATTGTATGAACAAAACATGCTTCGAACGAAATGACATCGTAATTCTGCATTCATGATATCCAAAATGCTCCTTAAGTCTTTGTTATGCTTTGAAATTACCATATGTCATCGATATGCTCCTTATGCCAATGATATGCTCCAATTATCTTTCCTCGATTGTATGAACAAAACGTGCTTCGAAAGAAATGACATCGTAATTCTGCATTCATGATATCCAATATGGTCCTTACGTCTTTGTTATGCCCTGAAATTACGATATGTCATCGATATGCTCCTTATGCCAATGATATGCTCCAATTACCTTTCCTCGATTGTATGAACAAAACTTGCTTCGAACGAAATGACATCGTAATTCTGCATTCATGATATCCAAAATGCTCTTTACGTCTTTGTTATGCCTTGAAATTACCATATGTCATCGATATGCTCTTTATGCCAACGATATGCTCCAATTACCTTTCTTCGATTGTATGAACAAAACGTGCTTCGAACGATATGACATTGTAATTCTGCATTCAAACAAAACATGCTATTGTTTCATCTTGTATCTCTGCTTTGTATTTTGATACTTTATTTGTTTGAAACCTATCCTCTTTGCTATGGATATGTTAGTCATTTGCTGAGCTTTATATGCTCACCCCGTTGCTATATAAATTTTTCAGGATAGCTTATCGCTCACTAAAATGTTTAAATTGGGTTGAGGCATTGGAAGACTAGAAGATTTTGGGGCAAATCTTTCGTACTTAATATGTTGATGTTGTATAAGTTCCTTTTGTGTATATCAATGACAAATCTAGATTGATGTATCCTGTAGATATTTGAAAAGTACCTCTCATGTTATGATTTTGGGAATGTTAAGTTAAAATTATGTAATGAATGATACAAACATGTGGTACATGTTGGTTTTGTAATTGTATAGATTCTCACAACTATGGATTTATGATGTGGTTATGGTTTAGTTAAGTTGCCTTTGGATTTTAAGAATCATCTAGTGACATGATGTATGATTATAAACTGCACAGGTTTTGTGAATTGTAGATTGTAGAGGTGAATGACTTGAATGTTTTTCTTAGTGACCTCAAATGTTTGATTAGATCTTGGATTGTTTGTTGAATTATAATATTATCAATTTTGAGTTAGGTTTACACCTCTTGAATGAAAATTAAATTCGAGAGGGGCGTGACAGAGTGGTATTAGAGCATGATTTGTGGATCACTGAAATATTTGATATGTTGACGTGTAAAATATATTGAGGTCTAGTGAACTATAGTGATTGTTGAAAATTTTCTTTGATGCATTTTAGGAATCTTGGATGACGAGAACATTTAGTCCTCCTACTTCATTTGCTTTTGATTAATTAAGTACGATAAAAGGGTTTATCGGGGATATTAAATCAGAGTGGCGCAATAGAAGCGTGGTGAACCTAATACATTGGTAGCAGAAAAATAGATGATGCAATTGGAGAAGATATTTGATGTACGAAATTGTTCTAATGATCAAAAGAATTTCTTGAGATCAAGAACAGGAATAGCAAGGACTAGTTTACCAAAAAAAAAAAAAAGATTAGAAATGAATTAGAATGTGATAACAGGAGGGTCAAGATATCTCCAATTTGAAAAGGGAAGTCACCAAAAAAAAAAATTCAATCCTGTGTAAGATACAAGTTAAATTATGAAATAAGTTTGTATTCGTAGGGTGACTTGAGCCTATTTTGCTTGTGGAAAGTTGGATCATTAAATAAAAGACTGCCATTTGAATAAGAAGAAAGAATCACTGCCTCATAAATCATTAGTCCATGTTAGAGTGTATGTTATCACGGAATATGATTTTAAAGCTTCTGAATTAGTGGTCGAAGGTACTATTCATGTTTCTGAAAGAAACATATATTTGTTTGACCATGTGTCTCATCTATGATTTGATTCGCAATATTTTGCTTATCACATGGGCATTCAACCTAAACCACTAGATTATATGCTATATGTAAATATGACTATTAGGGATTGTTTGATAACAAACTCGATCTGGTCATCTTGTTTGATTTCTATTGGAGAACACGAACTTCTTGCTGATTTAGTTCTCCTAGATATTTGGAGTTTTGATATTATATTAAGTATGGATTGACTATCTTTCAATCATACCAGTATATATTGTTATACAAAATGATCACTTTTTGTATACTATATCATCCCATCTTTTATTTTGAGAGTATTGGGCATGATTCACCTCCTTGCCTGATGTATCTTAAGATGACTTGCCTTGATTATCTCTAGACAGAGAGGATGAATTTGCTATTGATTTGGTCCCTAGGACAACCCCAATATCTAAGCCTCCTTATAGAATGACACAACTTGAGCTAGAGGAATTGAAAAAGCAACTACAAGAACTATTAGATAAGGGTTTCATTCGACCCAGTGTTTCACCATGGGGTGCTCCAGTGCTAGTTAAGAAGAAGGAAGGAACATTGAGGCTTTGTATTGATTATAGACAATTGAATCAGGTGAACATCAAGAACAAGTATCCCCTACCTAGAATTAATGATTTATTTGATCAATTATAGGGTGCACAAGTATTCTCCAAGATTGATCTAAGGTCAGGTTACTATCAGTTGATGATCATAAAGGAGGATATTCCAAAAACAGCTTTTAGAATTCAATATGGTCACTATGAATTCTTAGTAATCCCTTTTGGTTTAACTAATGCCCCTACAGCATTTATGGAATCGATGAATAGAATATTTTAGTCATTCTTGGGTGATTGTGTAATTGTATTCATTGATGACATATTAGTATATTCAAGGAGTAATCAGGAGCATGAGGAACACTTGAGAAATATATTGTCCATACTAAGAGAAAAGAAGTTGTATGCAAAGTTTAGCAAATGTGAATTTTGGTTGAATGAAATTGTTTTATTAGGCCATGTGATTTCAGGGAAGGGTAAATCTGTTGATGCAAAGAAAGTGGAAGTTACGGTTAAGTGGGAAGTACCAACAAACGTGACAGAAGTTAGAAGCTTCTTGGGCATGACAGGTTATTACAAGAGATTTGTGGAGGGATTTATGGTTTATACTGATGCCTTAAGAAAGGGCCTTCGATGTGTTTTGATGCAAGAAGGGAAAGTGATTACTTATGCTTTTAGACAATTAAAGAGTTATGAACTGAATCATCTAACTCATGATTTGGAATTGACAGTAATTGTTTTTACTCTAAAGATTTGGAGGCATTACTTGTATGGACGAACATTTGAAATCTTTACTGATCATAAGAGTTTAAAGTATATTTTTACTCAAAAAGAGTTAAACATGAGATAGTGGAGATGGATAGAACTTCTAAAGAATTATGATTGTACCATTTATTATCACCTGGGTAAAGCTAATATTATAGCAGATGCCCTTAGTAGAAAATCTACAAGTTTTATGGTGACTTTAGTTGTGAAACAATGTAAGTTATTAGAAGAGAATTATGATTTGAATATTATGAGAAAAGGGCAAGACTCAATGATATTAATTGCCTCCATCCAAGTGCAATCTGATCTCATTCAACAAGTTAAAGAAGGACAACTACGAGATCGACGCTTAATCTGCTTAAGGAATGAAGTATAAAAGGGATTGAAACTGAATTTTCGAGTTTCAGAGGATGGCCTATTGAGATTTGAGGATAGAATATGTGTTCCAAATGACTTAAATATCAAAAATCAAATCTTGGGGAATCAGGTTATCCCTCTAGTTAAAGTGATCTGGAGATATCATTCTGGAGAGGAAACAACTTGGGAGCTTAGGAAGAAATGATGAAAGCTTATCCTTATCTTTTCGTCAAATGAGGTATGATAAATTTAGAGGACTAAATTTTTCTTTAAGGAGGGGAGAGTGTAACATCCCCCATTTTTAAAAAATTTAGTAAAAGGTTTGTCTATAAAAATACGGATTATTTAACAATTATTTTATATTCAATGATATTAAATTAAAAGTTTATGGCTAGGGACCTAAGAGTAAATATTAGAAGTTTGATATAATTTATGAAAAATTCATATTTAAGTTAAAAAAAAAATAGTAGACATGTGTCACTAGCTAACCTAATTGTGCCACTTATGTTTACTCTAAAGATGACACCTAGCCCCTTTCATACATGCATGACACCTTGCAACTTTTGCATTAGCCAAAACCCAAATAATTAGATGAAAGTTTAAAGAAAACAAACCTGAAGAGTTGCAGCCAACGTGAGTTTGAGAAGAGAAGGGAAGAAGAAGAAGAAGAAGAAGAAGAAGAAGAAGAAGAAGAAGAAGAAGAAGAGCTTGAGGTTTTTCATCAATTTTCTCACATTTGGGATTCAAATAATTTTAAGGCAAGTGTTCTAACCCCATCCCACAGTAACCTTAATCTCTGTTTCCATTTTTATTCTGCAAAATTTGAAAGATTTCAACTGAGAACTAGACCTTCTTTCGTTTTGATATAAAGCTATGAATCTATAATTTTTTGGTAATCTGACCTCTATGCAATGTTTCGGTCATAACATTTTGTAATAAACTCTGATTTAGACAAGACCTATTCCATTTGAAAGTAGACAAAAAAATATTTATTTTGTTTCTAAGATCAAATGATTTGGAGTTTAAATGCCTACTAAGACTTCTATTTAAATTAACCCTATAGATTTTGCAAAACAGGGACTGAAATTTCTGACCTCTTGTTGCTTAACTATTTATAACTTTTTGCTGTGAACTCAGATTCATAGAAAGTATGATTTATTCGAAACTAGACTCAAAATTCATTCTGTATATGCCTGATTTGAAATTTTTGGAGTACAATTGTAACTGAAACATCTGCTTTCATCAACCCTATGGATTCAGTAAAACAGAGCTAATATTTTCAGACCTTTCGCTACAAAATTATCTGTAACTCCCTGTTATAAATTTCAATTCTTATAAAGCTTGATTTTCCTAAATCTATTTTGACAAAGCTTTCTAATGACACCTATTTTGTATAAATTGGAGTATAACCAAATAGTTTATACAATATTCCTATCAAATTCTACCAGAATCGAGCTTTGGTTGATTTTGGCTTTCCTTGTTTCTTCTATTTGGAAATCGATTTCGGAAAAAACTCTTACTTCAGTTAAGCTTTACATTATTACATTAAATTCCTGTATACTTTTGTCCTTTATTTATTTGTACATCTGCAGCTATCATCTAAAGATCATTTTGCATCGTAATGATTCGGCACATGCATCCCATTGTTCCGCATTTGCTTTCGATATATGCCTCTTCCAGTATCATTTCTTTGGACATTGAATTCACCTAACTTTTTTATTTCAATTGAGCTATATGTGATTTCTTGAAATCCTTGTATGCCCTTGCTTTTGTTTTCTGTCAAATCTGAATACATTTATGAAAGATTATGTTTGTATCGTATTGACTCGAAAGGCATATGTACATTTCGTTGTTCCGCATGTGCTTCCGATATGTCCCAATTCATTATTAACAATACCCTTTTGTACTCTAATGTTTGTGGGATTATTTGGACCTTTGCTAGAAATGGTAAAGGGTATGTGCTTAGAGCCCGCGATGCTCTAGATTATGTTTGGTGGTCATTCAGAAACGGATGGACCATATTATGTTTGGAATCCCACTTTACCTTCTATCTATTTGATATAAAATTCAAAGCCGACCTTGCACTTGGGCAGGGTGAAAGGGATCGAGTAGGTAAGGACTACCCGTGTATGGAGTCGAGAACTCATCACGGCGTGGAGCCACCACTGAGTTAAACCTCACATGCACTATGCTAGAGTACGACGTTTGAGCTTCTATTTCGTATTTGTTCTTTGATATGTTATGAAATGCTTCTTATGCTTCCGAAATATTTCCATATGCCATTGATACGTTCTGAAGCATTTCATTCACTATTGATATGTTTCGAACTGTTTAATATGTCATTGATGTCCAAAATGCTCCTTACGTCTTTGTTATGCCTTGAAATTACCATATGTCATCGATATGCTCCTTATGCTAATGATATGCTCCAATTATCTTTCTTCGATTGTATGAACAAACCGTGCTTCGAACGAAATGACATTGTAATTCTGCATTCATGATATCCAAAATGCTCCTTACGTCTTTGTTATGCCTTAAAATTACCATATGTCATCGATATGCCCCTTATGCCAATGATATGCTCCAATTATCGTTCCTCGATTGTATGAACAAAACGTGCTTCGAACGAAATGACATCGTAATTCTGCATTCATGATATCCAAAATGCTCCTTGCGTCTTTGTTATGCCTTGAAATTACCATATGCATCGATATGCTCCTTATGCCAATGATATGCTCCAATTATCTTTCCTCGATTGTATGAACAAAACGTGCATCGAAAGAAATGACATCGTAATTCTGCATTCATGATATCCAATATGCTCCTTACGTCTTTGTTATGCCTTGAAATTACCATATGTCATCGATATGCTCCTTATGCCAATGATATGCTCCAATTACCTTTCCTCGATTGTATGAAGAAAACATGCTTCGAACGAAATGACATCGTAATTCTGCATTCATGATATCCAAAATGCTCCTTACGTCTTTGTTATGCCTTGAAATTACCATATGTCATCGATATTCTCCTTATGCCAATGATATGCTCCAATTACCTTTCTTCGATTGTATGAACAAAACGTGCTTCGAACGATATGACATTGTAATTCTGCATTCAAATAAAACATGCTACTGTTTCATGTTGTATCTCTGCTTTGTATTTTGATACCTTATTTGTTTGAAACCAATCCTCTTTGCTATAGATATGTTAGTCATTTGCTGAGCTTTATATGCTCACCCCGTTGCTATATAAATTTTTCAGGATAGCTTATCGCTCACTAAAATGTTTCAATTGGGTTGAGGCAGTGGAAGACTAGAAGATTTTGGGGCAAATCTTTCATACTTAATATGTTGATGTTGTATAAGTTCCTTTTGTGTATATCAATGACAAATCTAGATTGATGTATCCTGTATATATTTGAAAAGTACCTCTCATGTTATGATTTTGGGAATGTTAAGTTAAAATTATGTAATGAATGATACAAACATGTGGTACATATTGGTTTTGTAATTGTATAGATTCTCACAACTATGGATTTATGATGTGGTTATGGTTTAGTTAAGTTGCCTTTGGATTTTAAGAATCATCTAGTGACATGATGTATGATTTAAGAATCATCTAGTGACATGATGTATGATTATAAACTGCACATGTTTTGTGAGTTGTGGATTGTAGAGGTGAATGACTTGAATGTTTTTCTTAGTGACCTCAAATGTGTGATTGGATCCTGGATTGTTTGTTGAATTATAATATTATCAATTTTGAGTTAGGTTTACACCTCTTGAATGAAAATTAAATTCGGGAGGGGCATGACAATGGGAGGTGATCCCATTTAACTTAATCTTGGGGCAATTGGGCCCTTGAAAAACCCAAATTGGGCCGAATGGATCAACCCATTCGGACCCTGATTTCTCCGAGCGAGACTGGGCGCTGCAACCTCCCCTGATAGGAGGTGGTACCGCCTGGGCTCGGTCTCCGAGCACTGGCTGAGCGGTGCAACCGCCTTAGTCAGGAGGTTGCACCGTCGGAGCTCGATCTTCGAGCTCTGGCAGGAGGTGCAACCGCCCCTGACAGGAGGTGGCACAGCCCAAAGGCTCAATCTTTGAGCTCTGCAAGGCGGTGCAACCGCTCCAGTCAGGAGGTGCAACCACCAGATCCCGGAATTCCAAGAATTGACAATTTTGAGCTCCAAATTTAAACTGGGTTGGGGCCTATAAATACCCCACCCATTCAGCACTGAAACAGCAAGAAACTAACACCGAAATCCTTATCTTGTTCTGTGATTTTTAGGGCTCAAAATTATTGTAAAGGCCAAAAGTTCTTCTCCCTATTTTCTTCCAAGTTCTGAGTTGTAAAGAGAGGAGAGAAAATTCTGTAAGGGTTGTCTCCTAAGCCCGTCAAAAGGAGTGAAACTGTAAAAGGGTGGTTGGCCTTCGCCTACTGAAGGAAGGCCTCTAGTTGACGTCGGTGACCTCGTCGGTGGAGGAAGCCAAAAGTGGAGTAGGTCAAGATTGACCGAACCACTCTAAATCTCGATTTGCATTTACTTTGAGCATATTATCTTTACTGCAAACCTCCTCTAAAGTTTACTGCTTTCTACGCATATATGATTGGGTTTCAAGCTTTGCACTTTCTGAATCAACGTTTAGACGTAAATCTGTTTTTTCGTGTGAATATCATATTTCAATTTGCGCCTACTATCGGATTTGAATCATAACTGCAAACTGCATTTATATCTTTGTTGTATCTCACTTAAACAAAAGTTAAAGTGATTTACGAATCGGCTTTCTTACCGAAATCACTTTTAATGAATGAACGCAGTTTTTATCGTAAAAGGTTTTCCGCTGCACTAATTCACCCCCCCACCCCCCCCCTCCCCCCCCTCTTAGTGCTCTTGATCCTAACATAGATATCTTGATTCTTTTCATGAATCCCTTCTCTTTGTTAAAATTAAAGCATGTTTTAACGAAAACTCATTTATTGTTTTGAATTTGACTTGGTTCAAATCCTTTCATAAATTTGGTTCAAATTCTTTCAAGAAGAACCAAAAAGCCCCCGAGTAAAATTATTAGCTTATCCAAAAAGGTTATCATGAAAAATTTTTGCTTATGGTTTGGGTAAATCATTGTGAAACTTGCTTAAATTTTTACAACACTTGCATTATTGAATTGATCTCCTTTTTGTTGATGAC
This sequence comes from Musa acuminata AAA Group, assembly GCF_036884655.1. NCBI lineage: Eukaryota > Viridiplantae > Streptophyta > Magnoliopsida > Zingiberales > Musaceae > Musa > Musa acuminata. The sequence continues at coordinate 19,690,453 of NC_088345.1, forward strand.
AAAGGGGAAGAAATATGGTAAATTGATGACAAATTGAATGTTTGTGACAAATGTATAAAATGTATCTTATCGTAAATGCTTGTATGTTTTGCGAATGCTTGAAATATAATTGGAATCATTAAATACATCGCAACACATCGCAAATACTAGAAACATATCAAAATGTATTTCATATGCATTGTAGATACTTGAAATGTTTCATGATTGATAATTGTCTATCATAAGGCATCATGAGCTTAATTTGCTATTCACAATTGATATCATACCTTGGAATGATGAATTGTTATCTTTTATCAAGAATTGTCATCTTGCTATATTTCATATTTGAAATTTGTATCATACTTGAAAATAATGATTGTCTATCATCATTGGACTTGAAAATGAATGTCTAGACTTGACATCAATTTTTTTATTGATAAATATATGGTATCATATTTTGAATTGGTAAATCATGATAAGTATCATGATGTGCACATTAATAAATTTAAATGAATATAACTTATCCATCTGATGCTTGAATTCAAATGCCTTGAATGAGTATATTTTCTTAAGTATGGCATAGGGGGAGTTAAGGTTAACTCCGTCATCTTTTCTTAAGTATGCCTTGAATGAATATAACTTATCACACTTTTCTCATCATGATAGGGGGAGTTAAGGTTAACTCCGTCATCAATTGATTATCATCATAAAAAAAGAGAGATTATTGAATCTCGAATTTTGATGATGAAATCAATTGGTAAATTATTTGATCTAATCTATATGGTGAGAAAAGTATGCAAGATTAACTACAATAGTAGTAAGGTATAAAGCAGATGTTGGGTCGGAGTCAAGATCGAGACTTCATTGGGAGTTTGTCGGAAGTCCGGACATTCGTCGGAAGTTCTGCCAAAATTGACCAAGAAGTCTAGGAGCCTGCAAAAGAAGCTCCTCGAAACTTTCCAAGAAGATTGTCATAAAGTCTAGGAGCTCGTCGGGAGTCTACTAGAACATTACCGAAAAATCATCGGAAGTTTGCCGGAAGATTGTCGGAAGCTCATCGGAAGAACAATTGACATAACTGGACCAAGATTGCTTAGTTAATATCTTAAATTATCGTAGTTAGACCTTAAGTCGAGTTAGGATTGGGAGGTAATCCCACTAACTCAGTTAGAGGCCAAGTGGGCCCTTAATAGGGCTGAAATGGGCCGGTTGAATAGCCCATTCAGCACCTGAAGTTACGATCGGCGGTGGCACCGCTTGGGACTCAGTCTCCCAAGTGCTCTGGGAAGTGGTACCGTTGGCAGTTAATGCTGTCAAGTGGTGGTACCACCCTATCAGGTGGTGGTACCGCCAGAGCTCGGTCTCGAAGCTCTATCAAGCGGTAGTACCACCCAGACTGAGCGGTGATACCACATAGTGTCAATTTGCAGGTGGTAGTACCGCCCAATAATGGTGGTGGTACCGTCGATACCCCAAAATCTGGAGATGTGATACTTTTTTGCTCCAATTCTAAAGCCATTGGGGCCTATAATTACCCCACCCTTTTCTACATGAAAGGGCATGAAAGTGTGAGCATTATCTTGAATTCTTGGGGTATTAAAAGTGTTGTAAAAGTGCAAAGAGTCCTCCTCCTCCCTTTTAGTGTTGTGATCATTTAAAAGAGGTGTGAGGCTTATAAGGGTTACCTCCTAAACTGATGAAAATGAGAAAGAGCTATAAAGAGATGGTTAGTCTTTGCCTATTGAAGGAAGACTGTTAGTAGACGCCGGTGACCTCGACAGAGGAGGAATCAAAATTGGAGGTAGATCACAACGACTGAACCACTATAAATTCTGGTTTGCATTTCTTTTATTATCATTTACTTACTTTGCAATTGCTTTACTTCCTCCTTGGCTTTCACTACCCTTATGAATAATCATGCTTTCAAGCTATCTTCTAAGATCGTTTTTTTTAACATACGAAGATTTTTAAACCAACATTTTTATCCACTACACTAATTTACCACCCCCCCCCCCCCCCCCCTCTCTCTTAGTGCCAACTCAATCCTAACAATCCTAGCATGGAAGAGGCTTTTGGATATCTCATATCGTTGAGTCATTCCCTATTTCTCAAAGAATTTGTGAACATGTAGGAGAATGGATTAGGCATTCATCTTTTCATATTGTCTCTGTAAATCAAGACTCATGGAGCTCAACATATAATACTGAGCAAGAATGGAGTCGTCTATGTACTTCACGTAGCAAGTGATCTCATCCTCGCTTGTCTCATTCTCGAACGTAGGTTGTTAGGATCGAGTTGGCACTAAGAGAGGGGGGGAGGGGGGCGGGGGGGGGGGGGGGTGTGAATTAGTGAAGTAGATAAAATCACCGGTTCGAAAATCTTTCGTTCGATAAAAACTTATTTTGGAAAGATGTTAACTTGAAACACGTTCGTAAGAGTGTGAAGCTAAAGTAATGAGGAAGTATGGCAGTTTGCAATAAATGTAAATAGCAAAGTAGAAATGCAAACCAGATTTTATAGTGGTTCGATCGTCGTGACCTACATCCACTTCGCCAATTCCTCTTCAGTCGAGGCCACCGGCATCGACTAATGATCTTCCTTCAATGGGAGATGATCAACTACCCTTACATCTCAATTTTCTTTTTGATAGGTTCAAGAGAGAACCTTTACAATCCCCTTCACTCCTCTCTTAAACAAGACTAATACTTAGAGTTTGAGAGTTCACACAAGATTACAACAGCATTTTCTTTTCTTTTTGCTATCAATTATGTGTGTTAAGCAAGGATAAGAGGGGTATTTATAGGCCTCAAGTGGATTCAAACTTGGAGCCAAAAAAGATCTCATTTCGGGTTTTTTGGGTCCTAGCAGTACCATCGCTTATGTTGGGTGGTACCACCACCTACATCATTGACATTGGGCAATACCATCGCCCAGTCTGGCAATACCACTGCTTGGCACCCTACCACTAAGTAGTATCACTGCCTAATCTGACAGTACCACCACTTGACAGTATCTCAAAGATTGTGTCTAGGCAGTACCACCACCCAAACTGACAGTACCACCACCTGACATAGTCTCGGAGATTGTGCCATGAAGGTTCCATCTGTTGGGTCATTGTTTGGGCCTTTCACTTTGCCCAACACCGCCCAAACTTGGGCCCAATTGACCCCTAATTGAGATAGCCCAATTCCAAACTAATTATGTGCTAACTATGAATTTTAAGGCATACACTAAGCTAAATAAGTCTGGTAAGTCTAGGTTTCTTCTAGTGAGCTTCCGGCGATCTTCTGGCAAACTTCCGACGATCTCTTGGTAGTGTTCCAGTGGACTCCCAACAAGCTCCTAGACTTCAGGTTGATCTTCTTGATGAGTTCCGATAAGCTTCTTTGGTAAGCTCTTGGACTTCTGGATTAATTCCGGCAGAACTTCCGACGAATGTTCGGACTTCCGATGAACTCTCAAACTCCCAACGAAATCTCGTTCTTGACTCCAGGACTTCATTTTGCTTTATTCCTTGATTGTTATCATAGTTAATCTTGCACACTTAAAACCTACTTTGATCTAGATAATTATTATAAAGCTAATTAAATGTTGTCCAGCTTGTCATTGGTTCATTGACGCTTCGTCTGAATCTTCGGTGCATTGTCCTCTCTTGTGGCCTATTGCCCAATTGGCCAGTTGACATCTGCAACTCCGATATCCTTAGCACAATTTTTGTTCTTCTTGGCCTGATGCCTGAACCCATGGCTCGAAGCCTTGTACCGATACATCGACCGGTCCTCCGGCTCGACATCCAATCTTCTGACATGTTCCACTCCTGTCCAACATGATTCTTCTTGCTTTTAATTGTCTCTCCCTAATCAAAACTTCCCGTGTCACTCAAAACGTTGATCAAATCAAAACACTATCAATTGGTTTCATCATCAAAATTCGAGATTTAACTATCTCCCCCTTTTTTATGATGATAACTAATTGGTGATGGAGTTAACCTTAACTCCCCATATCAATATGCCATATTGATAGAACCTTGAATTCAAGTTGAATTCAAGTCAAAGTAATATTTTATCATGAATATGTGCATATCATTTCATTGCATGCATCATTATCATAAGTTTTGCATGCATCATTCAAATCATCATGGTATCAAAATATCAAAGTATATTATATCCTACCATGTATGATCATCATATCATCGTATCTTCTCCCCCTTTGTCATCAACAAAAAGGTGAAGTGCATCTAGCAAGTGTTTGAGATATAATTTCAAATCATTGCATTTATCATCATGCAAGCTAGCTAGTTTTTTTTTTAAAATTTCACACCTTTTACATCTACTTGAAACGTGTAAGCTAGCATTTTTGTAAGCTAGCAAATTTAGTAACTTTTGCATAATTTTGGAACTTGGAGGCTAGCAAAATTTACACCTAGGAAAGTTGGCAAAACTTTTGAATCTTTTGAGATGAGCAAGCTTTTTGCTTCTCTTTATGATGTGCAAACTAGTAACTTTTTGCTTTTTCTTGAAGTATGCAAGCTAGCTAGCAAACTCCCATTAAATGTGCAAAATAGGATGTTTTTCGCTTTTGAGAAATGCAGTTTTTGCTTCCTTTTGCAATGTGCAAGTTGCAAGGTTTGCTTCTTGAGATAGGCAAGATAGCACTTTTGCTTCTCTTGAGATTGCAAGACAGTATTTCTTCTCTTTTGAGATGAGCAAGCTAGCATGATTTGCATCTTCTTGAATATGCTAACTAGCAAATTTAGGTTCTCTTTTGAGATGTGTACACTAGCAATTCTTTCTCCCCCTTTGTCATTGGCAAAAAGAGGGGAATAATAATACAATAGTGTAATTCATTTCCTTCTTACATCAATGCTCTAAGCATCACATAAATACAAAGGTGTCATATGAAAATCATGACATGAAAGATGGAAGATCAAGAAAGATAAATTGTGAATGATCCATTTAAATAATTCTCCTTTTTAGTAATTATCAAAAAGAAACATGATAGTTCAAATGCAAGATCTTGATTCATAGAAAAATCTCATATATCAAATATGGAGAAATCAAGATGATGATTTATATAAAAAAATATCATAAGTTATAATCAAGAGAAAAATTATCATTCATTTTCAACTCATTCAATTTGTCAAATCAACATTACTTGGGTATGCATGATATCAAAACATGGTTTCAAGTTTTCAACATATAACATGCATAATTTCAAACCATTACAAACCATTATCAAGGTCATAGTGTGTTTGTATAAGTCCTTTAGTAAATGGTAAGAAGAAATCAACAAAGATAGAAAATATTTTGATTCTTATAAAAGATATCTCAAGTAGAGAAACCAAAAGAAAGTTCGTGATTCAATTGAAAATTTTTCATTCAAATTCAAATCATCAAAATCACTTTTCAAAAAATTCAATGAAGGGAACGGGAACTTGATGCATGCATAATGTCTCAATTTATCATGAATCATAAAAAGATTTAAAGTATCAAGTGAAGGAATCATGATTCGGGTGACAAAAATATTGTTGATTCATGCATTCAAACTATTATTACTTCAACTCATTATGCATAGTTTCAAAATGTAAAATCATTAAATATGATATAAGGAATTTATGATCGTCTTGGCTTCCATCTGAGATTGATCTATTAAGGAATTTATCTCTAAAATATTCTTGTGTTACTGTAAAATTTCATCACAAATTGTTAGAATTTTTCGACGAAAATTCTACTATCACAACTTGCACCGATTTTCTTACTGTTATACTATCGAAATCAGTCAGGAATGAGTCGACACTAAGAGGGGGGGATGAATTAGTCCAGCGGATAAAAACGTCGGTTTGAAATTTCTTCATATGATAAAATCCGATCTCGAAAATGCTTAACTTGAAAGCATGCAGAATTGTAGTGAAAGTAAGAATTTCATTTGCAATAAAGGTAAATAGTAAAAAATAAATGCAAACTAGATTTTTATGGTGGTTTAGTCATCATGACCTACATCCACTCTGTCAATTCCTCTTCCGTCGAGGCCACCGGCATCTAATAATGATCTACCTTTAATGGGTGAAGATCAACTACCCTTATAACTTAATTTTCTTTTTGATAGGTTCAAGAGAGAACCTTTAGAACCCCTTTTTACAAAGCTTCCCTCACACTCTCCCTTGGAATGGTCTCTAAACTTTAGGAGGAGGGACTCTACACTTTACAAGGGTTTTCAACTTTAGAAATACAGAGTTTTCGATCACCTTTCTTACTACTCCATATAGGAATAGCTGGGGTATTTATAGACCCAAAATGGCTTCAAAACTTAGAGCCAAAATTTAAATCCCAAAAACTTCAGGGTACGAGCAGTTCCATCGCCTGCACTGTGTGGTACCACCGCCTATGTAACATCTCCCAATTTTAAAAATTTAGTAAATACTTGTTTGTAAATATGAGAATTATTTAATAATTTTTTATATTAAATGATATTATATTAAAAGTTTATGGCTAGGGACCTAAGAGTAAATATTAGAAATTTGATATGATTTATGAAAGATTCAGATTTAAGTTTAAAAAAAATGGTGGACATGTGTCACTAGCTAACCTAAGGTTGTCGCACTTATGTTTGCTCTAAGGATGACACCTAGCCCTTTTTATGCATGCTTGCCACCTTACAACCTTGCAACCCTTGTGTTAGCCAAAAGTAATTAAACGAGAGATTAAAGGAAACTTAACAAAAGAGGGATACTTGCTGCAGCGTGGGTTTGAGAAGAATAAGAATAAGAAGAAGAAAAAGCTTTGTCTTGTTTGAGGTTTTGCATCAATTTCCTCACATTTGAAAATTAAACTTTTCTAAGGTAAGTATTCTAGCTCCATCCCACAAAAATCCAAATCTCTATTTTCATTTTAATTCTACATAATTAGAAAGATTTCAGCTTAGCACCAAACATTTTTTTTGTTTTGATACAAAGCCATGAATCTATAATTTTTTGATAATTTGACATCTATGCATTGTTTCGGACTTAACTTTTAGTGCTAAGCTCTGATTTAGGCAAAACCTAATCCATTTGAAAGTAGACTCAAAGACCTTTATTTTGATACTAGATTGGATGATTTGGAGTTTAAATGCCTACTTAGACTTCTATTTCAATTAACCCTATAGATTCTATAAAACAGGGACTATAATTTCTGACCTTTTGTAGTTTAACTACTTATAACATTCTATTGGGAACTCAGATTCATGCAAAGTATAATTTATTGGAAACTAGACTCAAAAATATTTCTGCACTTACCAGATTTGAAAATTTTGGAATACAAATGCAAACCAAAAACATCTATTTTCATCGACCCTATGGATTCAGTAAAACAGAGCTGATGTTTTTAGACCTTTCGCTATGAAATTATTTGTAACTCCCTATTACAAACTCTAGAGCTGATTCAGTAAAGCAGCCCTATTAGAAACTCTAGACCTTTCACTATGACCCTGTTGCAAAACTTAATTTACCTAAAACTATATTGATACATCTTTCGAATGACACCTAGTTTGTATAAATTAGAGCATAATTGATTATCTAAATAATTTATATAAAGCGCCTCTCAAAATCTGCTAGAATCGAGCTTTGGTTGATTTCGCCTCTTTGAGTTTCTTCTCTTTGGAAAATCGATTTCAGCAAAAACACCCTTACTTTAGTTGAGCTTTACATTATTACCTTAAATTCCTATATACTCTTATCTTTTATTTATTTGTATACCTGATTTTACTATGTAAAGTTCATATTTATATCGCAATGTTTCGTATTAGACATACGCATTCCATTATTCTGCATGTGTTTTGCCTTAAATTCTCCTCTTCTTGTTTCTTCTCTTTGGAAATCGATTATAGCAAAAACCCTTACTTTAGTTGAGCTTTACATTACTACTCTAAATTCTTGTACACTCTTATCCTTTAATTATTTGTATACATGATTTCATTATGTAAAGTTCATGTTTGTATCATAATATTTCATATAGGCACATGCATTCCGTTGTTCCACATGTGTTTCTGATATGTCCCAATTTTATTGTTCAATATTTTTTTGTACTCTGGTGTTTGTGGGATAAATGTGAACTTTTGCCAAAAATGGTAAAGGGAGTTATGCTTAGAGCTCGCGATGCTCTACCGACCCCCTTTGACTTCACGCAGACGTGAGTGGATGGAGCTCCTAGACGTGGGAGACTTATGTTTGGTGGTCATTCAAAAATGAATGGACCGCATTATGTTATGATCCCACTTCACCTTCTATGTGTTTGACATAATATCCAAAACTTTGGCTATGTTTCTATTCATGCTTTAGATAAGAATGAAATGAATGCAACGTCACGTGACATTTGAGCTTCTATTTATATTGTGTTCTTTGATATGTCCCAAAATGTTTATATGTCTTTGTTGTGCTTTAAAAAATACCATGTGCCATGGATATGCTCCTTATGCCAATGATATGCTCCAATTACCTTTCCTTGATTGTATGAACAAAACATGCTTTGAACGAAACGACATTATAATTCTACATTCAAACAAAATATGCTTCTGTTTCATCTTGTATCTCTGCTTTATATTTTGATACCTTATTTGTTTCAAAACTATCCTCTTCGCTATGAATATGTTAGTCAATTGCTAAGCTTTATATACTCACCCCGTTGCTATATAATTTTTTTAGGATAGCTTATTGCTTGCTAAAATGTGTAAATTGGGTTGAGATAATGGAAAGCGAGAAGATTTTGGGGCAAATCTTTCATACTTGATAGTTTGATGTTGTATATGTTCCTTTTGTGTGTATCAACGACAAATCTAGATTGTTGTATCTTTTAAATATTTGACAAGTACCCCACATATCGGGATTTTGGGAATGTTTAATTTAAATTATGTAATGATATAAATATATGGTACATGTTAGTTTTGTGATTGTATAGATTCTCATACTTATGGATTTATGATGTGGTTATGGTTTAGTTGAGTTGGCTTTGGATTTTGTGAATCATTAAGTGATATGATGGTATGATTATAAACTGCACAAGTTTTATAAATGGTGAATTATAGAGGTGAATTTTGACTTGAATATTTTCTTAATGGCCTCAAATGTGTGTTTGGATCCTGGATTATTATTAAATTATAATATTATCAATTTTGAGTTAGGTTCACACCTCTTTAATAAGAATTAAATTCAGAGGGGCATGATAGGCTGCAGCCTAGCACTAGGCAGTACCACCGCCCAAATTGGCGATACCACTTCAGTTCCACCTGTTGGGTCACTGTTTGGGCTTTTTCACTTGGCCCAACATAGCCCAAACTTGGCCCAATTATCCTCTAATTTAGTTGGCCCAATTCCAACACAATTATGTTTTAACTATGAATTTTAAGATATTTACTAAGCTAAATAAGTCCGTAAGTTAAGGTTTCTTTCCGGTGAGCTTCCGACGATCTTCCGGTGAACTTCCGATTATCTTTTGGCAATATTACAGCGGACTCCCGGTAAGCTCCTGGACTTCACAATGACTTTCTTGGCGAGTTCCAACGAGCTTTTTAGCAAGCTCCTAGACTTCTCGATCAATTCTGATAAAACTTTCGACAAACGTCCGGACTTCCAACTAACTCTCAAACTCCCAACGAAGTCTCATTTTTTACTCCGGGACGTCATTTTGCTTTATGCCTTGATCACTATCGTAGTTTATCCTATACAAATAAAACCTACTTAGGTCTAGATAATTATTACAAACCTTGAATCATGTTGTCCGGCATGTCATTGGTTCATCGACGCTTCGTTAGATTATTTGGCGCATCATCCTCTCTTGCGGCCTATTGCCCAATCGGTCAATTGACCTCCACAACTCTGATTTCCTTAGCGTAATTTTCATTCTTCTTGACCTGATGCGAATTCATAGCCCGAAGCCTTCTACCGATATGTCGACCGATCTTCCAGCTCGATGTCCAATCTTCTAACATATTCTACTCCAATCCAACATGATTCTTCCTGCTTTTAATTGTCTCTCCCTGATCAAAGCTTCCTACATCACTCAAAATGTAGATCAGATAAACACTATCAATTGGTTTCATCATCAAAATCTAAGATTCAACAATCTTTCCCTTTTTTATGATAACAATCAATTGATGACAGAGTTAACTTTAACTCCCCCTATCAATATGTCATATTGATAGAACTCTTGGATTGAAAAATCCAAGAAACATGTCATGATAAAATCATGCATAATATCATACATCTCCCTCTTTGTCATCAACAAAAAGAAGAAGTGCAACTAGCAAGTTTTAGAGATGTGCAAATTTTTGTAACATACAAGCTAGTAAATTATTTATCACTTTACAACATTCCTAATCACCAAATCATCATTAATTTTAAAGATGTGCAAGATTATAAAGTTTGCATTTCTGCTTCTTAAGATAGGCAAACTAGCAATTTTTGGTAATGTTCAAGATCAACCTCCTTCTTACAACTCAATTCTCCTTTTATCAGGTTTAGGAGATAACCCTTATACCCCCACTTACTCCTCTCTCAAACTATTCTAACACTTAGAACTTTGAGAGGAGCTCACACAAGATTGTAGTAGCATTTCTTTCCTTTTTTACTCTCAATAATTGTATATGTTAACCAGGGATGAGAGGGGTATTTATAGGCTTCAAGTTGATTCAAACTTGGAGCCTAGAAACATCTCATTCCTGGTTTCCTAGATCTAGGCGGTACCACCACCTGTGTTGGACGATACCACCGCTAGTGTTAGTCTGACACTGACACTACACTGGGTGGTACCACCATCTGACACTGGGTGGTACCACTGCCTGTAGCCTCTCAAAGGCTGTGTCTGGGTGGTACCACCACCCAGACCGATCGTACTATCGCTTAACGTAGTCTCGGAGACTGTGTCACGACGGTATCACCTCTTAGGGCACTGTTTGGGCCTTTTCATTTGGCCCAACACAATTCTTACATGGGCCCAACTGGCCCTTAATTGGGTTGGTCCAAATCCAAACCTAATTATGTGCTAACTACATTTCCTAAGACATATTCTAAGCTAAACAAGTCCATAAATCTAGTTTCTTCCGGCGATCTTCCGACCAACTCTCGACAATGTTCTAGTGGACTCTCGACAAGCTCTTGGACTTCACGATGATCTTCTTGGCAAGTTCCGACGAGCTTTTTTGGCAAGCTCTTGGACTTCTCGGTTGGTTCCTACAGAACTTTTGATGAACGTCTGGACTTCCGATGAACTCTCGAACTCCCAACGAAATTGCGTCCTTTGACTCCGGGACTTCATTTTGCTTTATGTCTTGCTATCGTAGTTAATCCTGCAAATGTAAAAAACACACTTCAATCTAGACAATTAATACTAAGCATTAATCATGTTGTCTAGCATGTCATTGGTCCCTCGACGTTTCGTCCGATTCTTCAACGCATCGTTCTCTCTTGCGGCGAATTGCCCAATCGGCCAATTGACTCAACTCCGATATCCTTAGTGCAATATCCGCTCTTCTTGACCCAATGATCGAATCCATGGCCCGAAGCCTTCTATCGATACGTCGACCGATCCTCCAGCTCGACGTCCAATCTTCTAACATGTTTACCACCGGCCCAACATGATTCTTCATGCTTTAATTATCTCTCCATGATCGAAGCATCCTGCATCACTCAAAATGCAGATCAAATCATAATCACTTATCAATTGGTTTCATCATCAAAATACGAGATTCAACAATCTCCCCCTTTTTTATGATGACAACCAATTGCTGACAGAGTTTAAACAAACTCCCCCTATCAATATGCCATATTGATAGAACCTTGAATTCAAGCTGAATTTAAGTCCTTACAAATTTCATCATGAATATTTGCAATACGTCATCATGCATAACATGATCATACTTCTCCCCCTTTGTCATCAACAAAAAGGAGAAGTATAACTTCCAAATGTTTAGAAATACAAGTTCAAATCATTACATGAAAAACATAATATCAAGTTTTATCATCATGCACTTTGTAACCTAGAAAATTTAGCAAGTGTTACATCATGTAAGCTATCAAGTTTTAGATATGCAAGGTAGTAAGATAGCAAGTTTACAACATATAAGCTAGCAAATATTTTGAAAGAAAATGCAAGATAGCTTTCTTGTTGAAGTTTGTAAGCTAGTGATTCTTGCTTCCTATTGCAATGTGCAAGTTGCAAGTTTTGCTTCTTGAGATTGGCAAGATAGTGATGTTCAAGATAGCAAACTCTTTCTTCTCTTTTGAGAAGTATCATTTTTGCTTCTTTTGCAAAGTGCAAGCTAGCAAAATTTTACAATGTTTTTAGAACATGCAAGCTAGCAAATTTAAAGATAAGTTGGCATATTTGCTTTTTTTTACGATGTTCAAACTAGCAAGTTTCTGAAATGTACAAGATAGCATCATTTTGCATTTTCTTGAAATGTGTAACTTAGCAAAATTCACACGATAGCATTATTCTTTCTTCTCTTTTGAGAAGTGCAAGCTAGCAATTTTTTTTTTCCTTTAGAGGTATGCATACTAGCAATCCTTTAGGGATGGATACAATTTTGTATCTCTCTTTCCCTTTACAATAATTTTTAAATTATGACACAGATAAAGTGTCATTCTTATTTCAAAATGTCATAATTGAGATAAATGTTGAAATCAAATTAAAATAATTTTGATCATGATTCACATCATATGCAATACATCACATACATTATAAAAAACATAAGTATTACATGCATAATTCCAAATCATAAATATTTCATAGCATGATGGTATCTAATTGTCAAATTACATTGTGTCTTATCATGCATGATTATAATTTCTTATTTGTATTTCATACATAAATTCATATCATCACATGTAGAATATCAAGAAAAATTAATTAGGTGATGAGAAAAATATTTCACGAATGCAAGAAATTGCATAAAACTCATATGATGAAAGATAAGACCATGTGAATACCAAAAGGTATTATTTCTTTTGAAAAACCTCCTCTTAAATAATCAAAAGAAAATCTTAAGAGATTGATTAATGAAAAATCTTGATTCATAATAAATCTTAATTTATAAGTATCAAAAAATCAAGATCATGATTTGGATAAAAATTTATTCAATTTTAAATCATCAAATCATAATCATTTTCAAGAGATTCACAAAAGTGATACAAATAGATTCATTAATCTCCTTTTTGGAAAACTCGATAAAGTAAAGAAAAAGAAATCTTTCAAGAAGAAACCTATCCTCTTTTTAGTTGTTTCAATTCATGTGATTTATTTTATTTATGCCAAATAAATAAATGCATCAACATTTAAAATCGTAAGTACAAGATTTATTACGTCAAAGATTAATAAGGCATAAATCACAAGAATTATCATGCATCATTTTTAAATCTCATGCATAGTATAAAATCACCAAGCATGATACCAAAACTTTTTAATATTTTTATTACATAATTACTTCATTATGCATCATCGAAATTGATTTCATAAAGCATGTTCCATCAAGATAATTTTGTTTGTTGTAGTCATGCATTTTTCTTTTTAGGTGAATCTAACTTTTCATGCTTAGTTTCCATACAAAAGCCATGCATTATCATTTATAATCGGAAGGCAATATGAAAATCATTAAGATATACATTATTGCTTCTTAAACACATATAAAAGACTAATCATATTTGGTGTGTAAGCATTAGATTAACATTTTATTATATTTTAATAAAACATATAATTTTCATGATCATTTTCAAAAATTACTAGAAGAATAAGCATTATTCCTAATTTTTTGCATATTCATTTATTAAACATGTAATTTTTAAAAAGAAATTCTAAACTAAATTAAAAGTAGCTCATGAAAAGCATTATGTAATTTCAAAATAAATTAAATATATTTTGATTACCTCATCATCGAATGCCGTTAACGCGTAGTTTGCCACCTCACCTTTGTTGATTTTCTCCTCATCTTTGAATGAGCTCGATTAGTCCCAAAGTGCTTCCCTCTTCTTTCGTTCATAACAAATAGTTGCATTCTTTTTGTTCTTTAATTTTTGTTTCATGAACCTTTTAAATTTCATAGTGAGGATTTCATGTTCACCATCACTTAAGTTTATGCTTGAGTGGTCTTCAATTGTTATAAGTTTAAAATCCTTCTTGTTCTTTGGAATGTGGTTCTCAAGTTCTTTACGTACAATGCACGTTATTTCATAGGTCATCAAAGACCCTATTAGTTCTTCGATTAGAAATTGGTTCAAGTTTTTTAATTCTTGAATAGCCATTACTTTTGAATCCCAAGTTTTAGAAAGTGAGCATAAAACTTTATTAATAAGTTCAAGATTCGAAAAATATTTGCCAAGAGCTTTTAAACTATTGACGATATCTGTAAAGCGGGTGTACATGTCAACAATAGTTTCGCTCGGCTTCATTTGAAATAGCTTGAAATCTTGCATTAAAAAGTTAATCTTCAAAACTTTTACTCTACTAGTGCCTTCGTGTGTGGTTTCAAGAAAATGTCAAATATCAAAAGTCATTTTGCATAAAGAAACCCGATTGAATTCGTTTTTGTCGAAGGCACAAAATAGAGTATTCATAGCTCTAGCATTTAAGGAAAAAGTTCTCTTCTCCAAATCATTCCAATGGTTCATTGGAAGAGAAGACCTTCGAAATATGTTTTTAACAATATTCCATAAATTTAAATCCAACGAAAGCAAGAAAACTCTCATTCGAGTTTTCTAATAAGTATAGTCCATCCCATTGAAAAAGGGAGGATGAATGAGAGAGTGACCCTTTTGAAAGCCGAAAAGAGTCATTTCTCTTGAGTGTTAAACTAAATGAGAAATATGAGGTTCTGATACCAATTATTAGGAACAAGTCGGCACTAAGAGGGAGGGGGGGGGGGGGGGGGTGAATTAGTGCAGTGGTAAAATAATATCGGTTTAAAACTTCAATTGGATTAAATCCATTTCCGATGAAAAACCATTTCGTAAAGGTAATAATTTTGAAAGCATACGTAAGAGAGTAGTGGATGTAAAGAGCAAGTAAGGAGATTTGCAGTTAAAGTAAATTGCTCAAAGAAATGCAAACTAGATTTTAGAGTGGTTCGGTCATCGTGACCTACATCCACTTCACCGATTCCTCTTCCATCAAGGCCACCGGCATCCAATATCGATCTTCCTTTAATAGGCGAAGATCAACCTCCTTCTTATAACTCGATTCTCCTTTTATCGGGTTTAGAAGATAACCCTTACACCCCCACTTACTCCTCTCTCAAACTATTCTAACAGTTAGAACTTTGAGAGGAGCTCACACAAGATTGCAACAGCGTTTCTTTCTTTTTTTACTATCAATACTTATGGATGTTAACCAAGGATGAGGGGTATTTATAGGCTTTAAGTTGATTCAAACTTGGAGTCTAAAAACATCTCATCTTGGGTTTCCTGGGTTTGGGTGGTACCACCGCCTATGTTGGGCGGTACCACAGCCAGTGTTAGTCTGACACTAACACTACACTAGGCGATACCATTGCCTAGTTTGGTGGTACCACCGCTTGACACTAGGCGGTACCACCACCTAGACTGGAGATACCACTGCTTGCAGCCTCTCGAAGGCTGTCTCGGAGATTGTGCCATGATAATGTCACTTATTGGGGCATTATTTGGGCCTTTTTATTAGGCCCAACACATTTCTTATATGGGCTCAATTGGCCCCTAATTGGGTTGGCCCAAATCCAAACCCAATTATGTGCTAACTACATTTCCTAAGACATATTTTAAGCTAAACAAGTCTATAAGTCTAGTTTCTTTCGACGAGCTTCCGGCGATCTTCCGACGAACTTCCGATGAACTCTCAACAATGTTCTAATGGACTCCCGGAAAGCTCCTGGACTTCACGACGATCTTCTTAGCAAGTTCCAATGAGCTTCTTTGGCAAGCTCTTGGACTTCTTGGTTGGTTCCTACAGAACTTCTGATGAACGTTTGGACTTCCAATGAACTCTCGAACTCCTAATGAAATCATGTCCTTGACTCCGGGACTTCATTTTGCTTTATGTCTTGCTATCATAGTTACTCCTGCACATATAAAAACATACTTTGATCTAGACAATTAATACTAAGCATTAATCATGTTGTTCGGCATGTCATTAGTAACTCGATGCTTCGTCCGATTCTTCGGCGCATTGTCCTCTCTTGCGGCCTATTGCCCAATCGGCCAATTGACTCCTCAACTCTGATATTCTTGGCGTAATAGCCACTCTTCTTGGCCTGATGCCCGAATCCATAGCCCGAAGCCTTTTGTTGATACGTCGACCGATCCTCCGGCTCAACATCCAATCTTTTGACTTGTATACCTCCGGCCCAACATGATTCTTCCTGCTTTAATTGTCTCTCCATGATCGAAACATCCTGCGTCACTCAAAATGCAGATTAAATCATAATCACTTATCAATTGGTTTCATCATCAAAATATGAGATTCAACACCTGGAAGACCTAGTCTCCCAAGTGATTTGGGTGGTGGCCTCCGCCGATTCCTCTTCCGTCGAGGCTACCAGCATCCACTATCGGTCTTCCTTCAATAAGCAAAGACCAACCACCTTTTACAACTCGATTCTCCTTTTATCAGGTTTAGGAGATAACCCTTATACCCTCACTTACTCCTCTCTCAAACTATTCTAACACTTAGAACTTTAAGAAGAGTTTCACACAAGATGACAATAGTATTTCTTTCCTTTTTACTCTCAATACTTGTGTATTTTAACCAGGGATGAGAGGGGTATTTATAGCTATACATCTTAAAGGGGATGTCATACATTGGTTTGACTAGTTTGAATACACTCATGGAATCCTCTGATGGCGACAATTCAAAGAATGACTATTAATCCGCTTCGGACCAACCGATTACTAGAACATTGATGGACAACTAGCAAAGATCTGACAAACATCCACCATTCAGGAGTACCAAATCAGATTTGAAAGGTTATCTAATCAAACTTGTGATTGATCTGAAAAATAGCTATTGGGGACCTTTATTGAGGGCTTAAAGCCGAAGATCCGGGGAGAAGTTAAAGCGTGACAACCATACACGCTTATGGCAGCCATCTCTTTCACACGACTTCAAGAGGAGCCATTAAACCATAAAGTCCAGAGGACTAGGGTGACTCCCTGACCAGTAATACTGAAGCCCTCAGCCTCCCCTACTATCAGCCAAGCCCCTACACCAAAAAAGTTGACAAGAGAAGTGCTTCGAGAGCGATATGCGAAGGGGTTATGTTGGCATTGCGATGAGCTATGGAGCCGCAAGCATCGTTGTAAAAAAGGGAGACTTCTTGTGATTAAATAGGAGAAGAAGAGATCATTGAACATTCAGAAGAGAGCCTTGAATATGAAGAAGAAGATGTAGAAGAAGAGCCACAACTGTCTGACTTTATGGTACAAGTGCTGGCCAACTACTCAAATCCGCAAACGATGAAAGTTGGAGGCCTTCTCAAACAACAACCGATCACTTTTCTCATCAACACGGGCAGCACTAATAACTTCCTAAACAATAAGGTTGCTCCTTGGATGGTGCTTCACATCGAAGGTTGTAGTAAGTTCGACGTAAAGGTCGCCGATGGTAGAATCCTAAAGTGCAACCAAAGATGCTCGTAGGTGAAACTATTACTGCAAGACCAAGAAATTATCCCTGACTTCTTCCTCCTACCAATTGATGATTATGAGGCCATGCTTGGTATAGAATGGATGATGATACTAGGTGACGTCTCTTGGAACTTTTTCAAATTAATGATGAAATTCTACTGCAAAGGTAAACAAATCATCCTATGTTGGAAGCGCGGAACCAACATAACCATTGTTTAAACCCAACAAATGGAGAAAATTTTACATAAGGTAAATGGTGTCTTTTTGATGCATCTCCAATAGCAACTAGAGGGGAAGAAAATAGAAATTGAAGGTCAAAATCTCACCCAATTTCTTGCTGAATTTGCTAACATTTTTGCTGAACCCCGTCGTCTTCCTCCTACTCAGCAACATGACCATCATATTCCAATTCTTCCAAGTAAACCACTAGTGAACACTTGGTTGTACCATTATCCTCACCTCCAAAAGGATGAAATTAAAAAGATTGTAAAGGAGATACTTGAAACAGGGTGATTTGGCTAAGTTACAGCCCCTATTTCTCATCGGTGGTACTTGTACGCAAGAAGGATGGAACTTGGCGGATATGCATCGACTACCAAATTTTAAATGGCATCACCGTTAAGGACTAGTACCCAATACTAGTGGTGGATGAACTTCTTGAGGAGTTAAAAGGAGCTCGAGTCTTCAATAAGTTGGACCTCTGATATGGTTATCACCAAATTTGGGTATGTGAAGATAACATTCAAAAAACTATATTCCGCACACATAACAATCATTATGAATTCTTGATAATGCCTTTTGGACTCACTAATACTCCTTCAACCTTCTAAAGTCTCATGAATGATATTTTTCAGAGCTTTTTTCACAAATTTGTGCTGGTAATTTTTGATGATATTCTCATTTATATAGCCCTTCCCTTGAGACTCACTTTCAATATTTATGGGTTGTTTTAACGATCCTTCGAGAGAATACCCTTTTTGTTAAGTAGCCAAAGTGCAGTTTTCTTCAGTAAAAAGTAGAATACCTTGGGCACATAATATCAGAAGGAGTGGCGATAGTGTTAGGATCGAGTCGGGACTAAGAGGGGGTGTGAATTACTACAGCGGATAAAAATCATGTCGGTTCAAAATCTCATTCGATAAAATCATTTTGACAAAGTGAGTTTAACTTTGAAACACATTCGTAAGAGTGTGAAACTAAAGTAATGAGGAAGTATGGTAGTTTGCAATAAATGTAAATAGCAAAGAAAAAATGCAAACCAGATTTTATAGTAGTTTGGTCGCTGTGACCTACATCCACTTTCGATTCCTCCTCCGTCAAGGCCACCGGTTTTTAGTATCAATCTTCCTTTAGTGAGCAAAGATCAACTACCCTTACAACTCAATTCTCCTTTTGGCAAGTTCAGGAGAGAACCTTTACAACCCCCTTTACTCCTATCTTAAATAAGACTAACACTAAGAGCTTGAAAGGAGTTCTCACAATATTACAATAGCATTTTTGTTTCTTTTTTCTCTCAATTCTTATGTATTTTAACTAGTGATGAGAGGGGTATTTATAGGCCTCAAGTAGATTCAAACTTTGAGCCTAAAAGAGTCTCATCCCTAGTTTTCGGGGTATTGGCGGTACCACTGCCTGTGCTGGGCGATACCATCCCCTGACATAGTCTCGGAGACTATGCCGTGATGGTTCCACCTGTTGGGTCACTGTTTGAGCCTTTCACTTGGCCCAGCACAGCCCAAACTTGGACCCAATTGGCCCCTAATTGAGTTGGCTCAATTCCAGCTCAATTATGTGCTAACTACAATTTTTAAGGCATACACTAAGCAAATCAAGTCTGGTTAGTCTAGGTTTCCTCCAACGAGCTTTCGATGATCTTCTAGCAAACTTCCGACGATCTCTTGATAATGTTCCAACGGACTCCCGGCAAGCTCCTAAAATTCTCAATCAATTCCGGCAGAACTTCTGATGAACGTCTAGACTTCCGACGAACTCTCGAACTCCCAATGAAATCTCATTATTGACTCTAGGACTTTATTTTGCTTTATGCCTTGATCGCTATCATAGTTAATCCTGCAAACTCAAAACCTACTTCGATCTAGACATTTATTATAAAGCTAATCAAATGTTATCCGACATGTCATTGGTTCATTGGCGCTTCATCCGAATCTTCGGTGCATCATTCTCTCTTGTGACCTATTACCCAATCGGCCAATTGACCTCCGCAACTCTGATATCCTTTGCACAATTTTCATTCTTCTTGGCCCGATGCTCGAACCCATGGCCCAAAGCCTTTTGCCGATATGTCGACCGATCCTTCGGCTCGACATCCAATCTTCTGACA
Source organism: Musa acuminata AAA Group (assembly GCF_036884655.1). Lineage (NCBI taxonomy): Eukaryota > Viridiplantae > Streptophyta > Magnoliopsida > Zingiberales > Musaceae > Musa > Musa acuminata. The sequence goes on from NC_088345.1 coordinate 19,710,393, forward strand.
TGTTCTACTCTGGCCCAATATGATTCTTCCTAATTTTAATTGTCTTTCCTTGATTGAAGCTTCTTGCGTCACTCAAAATGCAGATTAAATCATAAACACTATCAATTGGTTTCATCATCAAAATCAAAGATTTAACAATCTCCCTTGTTTTGATGATGATAACCAATTGATGACGGAGTTAACCTTAACTCCCCCTATAAATATGTCATATTGATAGAACCTTGAATTCGAGTTGAATTCAAGTTAAAGAAATATTTCATGATGAATATTTCATCATTGCATATATCATTATCATAAGTTGAAGTATTGCATGCATAATACCAAATCATCATGTATATTTTCAAAATATAAAATCATCGTTACATGCATGATTCCAAATCATCATTCATAAATACATCATACCATGCATGATCCTCATCATACCTTCTCCCCCTTTGTTATCAACAAAAAGGAGAAGTGTATCTATAAGTTTTAGATATATGAAAGCTTCAAAATTTAGTAATTTTTTTATGACTTTAGAACATGCAAGCTAGTGAGTTCTTTCTTCTCTTTTGAGAAGTGCAGACTAGCAATTTTTTGCTTTCTTTGCAATGTTTGAGCTAGCAATTTTTGTAAAGCGTAAGCTAGTGAAATTTTACATTATTTGACAACATGCAAGCTAGCAACAATTTTGAGTTTTTCAAGTTTGTAAATTTTGCTAGATGTGCAAGTTAGTATGTTTGCTTTTCTTTATGATATTCAAACTAGCAAGTTTTTGAAAAAGAAAGCGAGATAGCAAGTTTAGAACATACAAGCTAGCAAGTTTTTCACATATAAAAGTTGACAAAATTTTTGCATCTTTGAGATGAGTAAGATAGACTATTTTTGCATCTTCTTGAAATATGTAACTTAGTAGATATTGATCTTGAGATTTGCAAGATAGCACTTCTTGCTTCTCTTTTGAGATGAGCAAGCTAGCAAATTTGTCTCTTTTCGTGATGTGCATGCTAGCAATTCTTTCTCCCCCTTTGTCATTAGCAAAAAGAGGGGAATAACAATACAATAGTGCAATTCATTTCCCTTTACTTCAATCTTCAAATCATGACAAGGATAAATAACAAAGATGAAGAATCAAGTCATGAATGTCAAAAGACCATATATTATTTTTGATAAATTTCTTCTTTTGTAAATAGAAAGCATGATAGGAAACGATCTTGATTCAAAAAGAAGACTCAAGTTATAATTCCAAGAATTCAAGATCATGATTTGGATAAAACTCATTCAAATTCAAATCATCAAATCATCAAAATTCCTTTCAAGAGATTCAAAATGAAATGAAGAGATTTATCGATCTCTTGAAATGCTAGTGATTTCCTTTCTCCCATTTGTCGTTGTAAATAAGAAGGAAGAAGAGGGGAATAATACATAACATAACTCAAGTCATAAATTATCAAGATGTCAAGTAGCATATCATGGTTTATTAGAATATGTCTCCTTTTCAGTGAATAGCAAAAAGAATCGTAGGAGAACAAGATCTCAATTCATGCATATAAAATCTTCAATCATCAAAATCATTTCCATAGTCCAAGAGATTCATACAAATAGATTCATCAATCTCTTTTTGAAAACTCAATAATATAGGGATTGAGAAGTTTTCAAGAAAAATGTATTTCCTTTTTATTCCATATAAGCATGCATTTGTCATTTATGCCAAATCCAAACATGCATCATGTTTAAAACAAAAAAAGCAACTTTCATTACAACAAAGATTGATAAACCATAAATTACAAGAATCATTATGCATAATTTTGAAATATAAACTTCTTAAGCATGATATCAAACCTCTTAGAATTTTCATTAAAACATCAAGCATGGTTTCATTGAACATAAGGCATTTTCAATCAAAATCAAAATGCAATACGGAAATCAACATGATACATACTATTGCTTCTTAAAAACATACATAAGATTAATCTTATTAGGTGTACAAGCATCAAATTTATATCTAACATTTTGTTATATTTTCATAAAACATATCATTTTCATTATCATTTTCAAAATTACTAGCATAATCCCAATTTTTTTTATTAACAATTTACATATAATTTTTATAAACTAATTTCATGAAATGCATCTAGTAATTTCAAAATAAAGTAAAGGAGATTTGGTTATCTTGTTGTTGAAAGATGTTAAAGCGTAGTTTGCCACCTCGCCTTTGTTGGTTTTTTCTTCATCTTCGGATGAACTCGATACGTCCCAGGCCACCTTGAGTGTTTTTTTCTTCTTTTATAGCTTCTTCTTTTTAGGTTCATTTTTGTTTTTTGTTCTTGTTTTAAGAATTTTTTAAGCTTTATAGTTAAGAGTTCAAAGTCATCATTACTTGAGCTTTTGCTCGAGTGGTCTTCATTTGTTCTAAGTGCCAAATCCTTCCTGTTCTTTGGAAGGTTGTTCTCAAGTTCGTCAAGTGCCACATAAGTCATTTCATAGGTCATCAAAGACCTGAGAAGTTCTACAATCGGAAAATAGTTCAAGTCCTTTGATTCTTGTATTGTCGTTACTTTCGAATCCTAATTTTTAGAAAGTGATCGTAAAACTTTATTTGCAAGTTCAAGAATCAAAAAACTTTTACCAAGAGCTTTTAGACTATTGATAAGATCCGTAAAATGGGTGTACATGTCTCCAATAGTCTCACTTGGTTCCATATGAAATAATTCAAAATCACGCATCAAAATATTTATTTTAGAGTCTTTAACTCTACTAGTGCCTTCGTGTGTGATTTCGAGTGTGTGCCAAATGTCAAAAGTTATTTTGCAAATAGAAACCCGATTGAATTTATTTTTATCCAAGGCGCAAAATAGAGCATTCATAACTTTATCATTTAAAGAAAAAGTCTTCTTTTCTAAATCATTCCAATCGTTCATTAGAAGAAAAGACCTTTGAAATTTGTTTTAAACCATATTAATAAATTTAAATCAATAGAGGGTAAGAAAACTCTCATTCGAGTTTTCCAATATGTATAGTTCGTCCCATTGAACATCGGAGGATGAACGAGAGAAAAGCCCTCTTGAAAGCCGAAAAGAGTCATTTCTCTTAGGTGTTAAACCAAATGAGAAAGATGTGGCTTTGATACCAACTATTAGGATCGAGTCAGCACTAAGAGTGCAGCGTATAAAAATTACGTCAGTTCAAAATCTTATTCAATAAAATCGTTTTGACAAAGTGAGTTTAATTTTGAAACACATTCATAAGAGTGTGCAGCTAAAGTAATGAGGAAGTATGGTAGTTTGCAATAAATGTAAATAGCAAAGCAGAAATACAAACCAGATTTTAAAGTGGTTCGGTCGCTATGACCTACATCCACTTCTGATTCCTCCTCCGTCGAGGCCATCGACTCCCATTACCAATCTTCCTTTAATGGGCAAAGATTAACTACCCTTACAACTCGATTCTCCTTTTGATAGGTTCAAGAGAGAACCTTTACACCCTTCACTCCTCTCTTAAATAAGACTAACACTTAGAGCTTAAAAGGAGTTCTCACAAGATTACAACAGTGATTTTGTTTCTTTTTTGCTCTCAATTCTTGTATGTTTTAACTAGGGATGAGAGGGGTATTTATAGGCCCCAAGTGGATTCAAACTTAGAGCCTAAAAGAGTCTCATCCTCGGTTTTTAGGGTATTGGCGGTACTACCGCTTGTGCTGAGCGATACCACTGCCTAGTCTAGCGGTACCATCGCCTGGGAAACTATGTTTAGGGCCTGACAATCTCGGAGACTGAGTTTGGGCGGTACCACCAACCAAACTAGCGGTACCACCGCTTGACACAGTCTTGAAGACTGTGCCACGACGGTTTCACCTATTGGGTCATTGTTTGGGCCTTTCACTTGGCCCAACATAGCCCAAACTTGGGCCCAATTGGCTCCTAATTGTGTTGGCATAATTCCAACCCAATTATATGCTAACTATGAATTTTAAGACATACACTAAGCAAATCAAGTTCGGTTAGTCTAGGTTTCTTCCGGCAAGCTTTCGGCGATCTTTCGGCGAACTTTCAACGATCTCTCGGCAATGTTCCAACGGACTCCCAGCAAGCTCATGGACTTCATGACAATCTTCTTGGTGAGTTTTGATGAGCTTCTTTGGCTAGCTCCTAGACTTCTTGATTAATTTTGGCAGAACTTCTAATGAACGTCCAGACTTCTGATGAACTCTCGAACTCCCAACAAAGTCTCATTCTTGACTCTGGGACTTTATTTTGCTTTATGCCTTGATCGCTATCTGTTAGAACCCTTGCATATTCTAAACTTAGGGTTGATCTCTTTAGGGGATCGGCCTCTTTGGAACTCTTTAGGGGTTCCTCCCTCCAAGTTGCTGCTCAAATGCTGCAGAAAAGATTCATCAATTGCTTATGAAAAGAGGAGAAATACATGGCTATTTATAGGGCTTCTAAACCCTAACTCCTAATAGGACTCCTACTCAAGACTCCTACTTCTAACTAACTCCTAATAGGACTCCTACTCAAGACTCATATTCCTTTACAACTCTTAATTCTTCTCTAAGAAACAACCTCCTAACCCTAGCCGGCCTCTTCACCTCTTTAAAAGGGGTCGGCTTAGGTAGGTTTTATATGAATGTCCCTCTCAATTAGGACTCTCCTAGCCAGAGTCCTAACAGACCCGCCCTCTTCAAATTAGCCTTGTCCTCGAGGCTGACGATTCATGAATTCTGAGAATTTGATCTTCAAGTCGTCATAGTTCTCCCAAGTGGCATCTTCTGTTGGTATGTTCGCCCACTATATTAGCACTTCAGTAGTGGGTCGTCGTCATCGAGTCACGATCTGTCGATCAATAATGGCACTTGGCTCGGTCTAGAGTCTCCTTGGGTAGTCATATTTGGTGGGTGGCTTTGGGCTGTCTCCAAGCACCTATTTACAACTTCCGCTTGGCCGTCAGTTTATGGGTAATATGTCGTACTCCTTTTCAATTTAGTACCCTGTATATAGAATAACTTTATCCAAAATCTGCTCATGAAGATGCAAATAGAATTTGTCACAAGCATAATGCGTCCCTTATAGTGTAATTCTTTTGAGTCCCAATTGTAATGAGCCACAGAGCTTAGTGCTTCCTCTAATTTTTTTATGATCTTACTGGTCTTTGAATCTTCCTACCATTCCATCTTAATATCCTCAAGGAAGTCGTTGGTCGAAAGTGAAACGACCAAAAATTTAGCTTACTCAGGTAGTTGCGAAAGCACATCTACAACAACATTCTCTTTCCCCTTTTTGTAAATGATTTCATAATCAAATTCAAGAAGTTTTGTTACCCACTTTTGCTGCTTAGGGGATGATATCTTTTGCTCAAAAAAGAACTTAAGGCTTTTATGGTTACTTTTAATTTGAAATCGTCGACCAATCAAGTAGGGTATCCACCTCGTTGTTGCGTACACAATGGCGAGCATCTCTTTATCATATGTTGACATATTTTGATGGGAGGGAGACAATGCTTTGCTAGTGTATGCGAGTGGTCGACCATCTTACATGAGAATTGCTCCAATTTCGACTCCAGATGCATTGGCCTCAATAATGAAGGGTTGGCTGAAATTTGGTAGTGCTAGCACCGGCATCGTCGTCATGGCTACCTTAAGTTTATCTAAGGCAGCGGAGGCTTTGTCTGACCATTGGAAGACATCTTTTTTAAGTAAGGAAGTAAGTGGTGCACTGATCTTTCCATAGTTTTTCACGAACTTGCGATAGTAGTTTGTTAAACCCAGAAAACCATGTAGCAATTTTATGTTCCTCGAGGTTGGCCAGTTCTGCATTGTTTCTATTTTTGAGGGGTCTACCATCACACCTTCCTCTGATATGCTATGCCCAAGATATTCCACATTTTGTTGAAGAAAGCAGAAATTCGTAGTGGTCGTTGTGTGTTCGAAATGCAGTTTTTGGCATGTCTTCTTCGCACACTCGTATTTGATGATACCCGAATCGAAGGTCCAGCTTTGTGAGGATTTGTGCTCTCTTTCATCTAGCAATTCATCTACTACTGGAATTTGTTGGGAGTCCACTGGAACATTGCCGAGAGATAATCAGAAGTTCACCGGAAGATCGTCGGAAGCTCACCGGAAAGAAACCTAAACTTACGGACTTATTTAGCTTAGTAAATATCTTAATATTCATAGTTAGTACATAATTGGGTTAGAATTGGGCCAACTCAATTAGGGGACAATTGGGCCAAGTTTGGGTTATGTTGGGCCAAGTGAAAAGTCTCAAGCAGTGACCCAATAGGTGAAACCGACATGGCACAGTCTTCGAGACTGTGTCAGGCAGTGGTTCCACTAGTCTGAGCTATGGTACTACCCAGTGTCAGGCTGTAGGCGGTGGTACCGCCCAATGCAGGCAGTGGTACCGCCCGTACCCCGAAATTTCAGGGATTTGAATTTTGGCACCAAGTTTTGAAGCCATTTTGGGTCTATAAATACCCTAGCTATTCTTGCATTGAGTAGTAAGAAAGGTGATCAAACACTTTATGTTTCTAAAGTTGAAAACCCTTGTAAAGCATAGAGTCCCTCGTCCTAAAGTTTAGAGACCATTCTAAGAGAGTGTAAGGGAAGCTTTTTAAAAAAGGGTTATAAAGGTTCTCTCCTGAACCTATCAAAAGGAGAATTGAGTTGTAAGGGTAATTAATCTTGGCCCATTGAAGGAAGATCATTAGTGGATGCCGGTGGCCTTGACGGAAGAGGAATCGGTGGAGTGGATGTAGGTCACGACGACCAAACTACTATAAACATCTGGTTTGTATTTATTTCTTGCTATTTACCTTTATTGTAAATGGAATTCTTACTATCACTATATTTTCGTGTGCTTTCAAGTTAAGCATTTCCGAGATCGAGTTTTATCATATGAAAAAATTTAAAATCGACGTTTTTATCCACTGCACTAATTCACCCCTCCCCCCTCTTAGTGTCGACTCGTTCGTAACATAGGAGACTATGTTTAGCCGGTACCATCACCCAAACTAGTGGTACCTTCACCTGACATAGTCTTAGAGACTATGCCACCAACGGTTCCACTTGTTTAGGCCTTTCACTTGGCCCAACACAATCCAAACTTAGGCCCAATTGTCCCAATTGAGTTGGCCCAATTTCAACCCAATTACACCTAAAACCTACTTTGATCTAGATAATTATTAGAAAGCTAAATCAAATGTTGTCCGGCATGTCATTAGTTCATTGACGCCTTGTCTGATTCTTCAACGCATCGTCCTCTCTTGTGGCCTATTGCCCAATCGGCCAATTGACCTACATAACTCCGATTTCCTTAGCATAATTTCCCCTCTTTTTGGCTCAATGCTTGAACCCATGGCCCAAAGCTTTTTGCCGATACATCGACCGATCCTTCGGCTCGACGTCCAATCTTCTGACATGTTTCACTCCGGCCCAACATGATTCTTCCTACATTAATTGTCTCTCTCTGATCGAAGCTTCCTATATCACTCAAAATGCAGATCAGATCATAAACATTATCAATTGGTTTCATCATCAAAATCCAAGATTTAACATCTTTGATATCGGATTTATAGATTTGGAAGTTCTAAATATAGTATAGTCGGTTATTGGGAGTGGCAGCCAACCTTACGAGGGCTATTGAGTGTCGATAGAGGATCATCCGCTCTCGGTATTATGAGAGAAATATCACATGTGTTCTTACTCAAATAAATCCTTGGCCAAGGTCATTCTGATTGAGAGAGAAAATTTTCTCCGAGAGAATCCGATTAGAGCGAGACTCGAGGAGAAACTATATGGGCTTAACAACACCAAGCTTGATATATAGTCTCTAGGATATTAGATAGTTGAGGGACTATAGGTACACGGTAATTGAGGACAGATAGGTCTAAAGGATTGGATTCCCTTGTATCGTTTGGGGATTATGGCATAGTGGACTAGTACGTCCATAGTCGATGAGTCGATTGAATTATTATGGAGATAATAATTCACTAATCTAGAAGGAGTTCTAACATGTATGACTCACTACCAGCTCAATATTGGGCCTAGAGGGTCACATACATATTGATAGGTGTTACGACGAGTAGAGATTCGGATATGAGATATCCACTAGAGCTCCTATCTTATTGGATATCCAATAAGCCCTTGAATTATTGGATCTCATGGATGAGATCCAATAAGAACTAATAAGATATTATTTGGTAGAGACCCACTAATCTAAGAGGCTTGGGTAATTTGATGGAGATCCAATACCCAATAGGGCAGGATCTATTAGGGTTAACCAGGTGTCACGGACTTAGTTGGTTTTGCCTAAGTCGTGCGGCACCCTTGTATGTCCGTCCACAAAGGTCGGCCTCCCCGAAGCCTCCTATGGTCCCTTAGGACCCATAAAAGAGAGAACGGGTTAGAGAAAACACCTCATTTGGGATCTACAAGCAAACATTTCCGAAAACACTTCATAGACAATGCAAATTACAAACAGACTTTACAAGCTCTGAACAGTTGCACAACAAAGGGTCAAAATGGTCCACTACAGATCGAAAATCTCTCACAAGTGTCCATATGACACAACCTTTATTTACAAGCCTAAAGTGGCTACTAAACCCAACTAAAATAGGACTATTAAGCCTTCGGTCGTCTCTCTACATGCTGTGCAAAGCATGAACATACCAAAAGACACGGACATACATAAGCATTACATCAAAATCCTGTTTCGAAGTTTGTCCGTGACATTCTCCCCCACTTATTCCTTCGACATCCTCATCAAAGCCTTTGTGAATACTGTAACTTCTCGCCTTTGCTGAATCTTCAATCTTTTGCTCCAATTGTAATGTACCTCTTGGCTCCCAATTGCTCTCCGCTGCTATTATTGAGTAGTCGAACATTTGATCCGCAATGCTGCTTCAACTCGCCAATGACTCTAACTCTGGTGTGGGGTTGGTTGAGTTGTGTTGATCCTTGTTGATTCCTACGGATCCTCTAAATGAAGGAAAAGACCATCCTTACTATGCGCTAGTCTCTCAAATGCCTCATGCTGCTTGAACTAGGTGGATGCTTGTTGGAGCTTTAACGAGCATCGCCTCGTAAACTTTCAAAGTTTTTGGTCCTTTCTCCACAAAATTTGCTCATCGACTCTTCTTTCACTTAGTTATCACTTCCAAGTAGATTCGCATCACTTCCACTTTCGATTGACATTCTGTTGGGAAATGAGGCGGATACTCTACTCTCAGTAGCATTGATCACCAATGGTGAGGATTTGATAACTATTGTCTTCTAATATCTTCGAATGGTCTTTGAATATGTGCAAAGCTCCTCTGTTGGATAGATAAGAGAATTAGGGTACTCGATTTCGGCCATTCTCTTAAGGGTTGAGAAGGCAAAGGTTACTTGACTTCGCCCACCTCCTCGAGGTTGTACTCCATGCATCGAGTTGGTTATTGGCCTTCGCCTGCTCTTTTCTCACACTTCTGAAGCACTTGAAGTGTTTGCACTCCTTGCGTTGAGTTAGTTACTGTGATTCACCTTCTCAATGCCATCGAACTTCTGGAATGCAGAAAATTTTCAGCCTAACTTCGAGTAATTCTCTAATAGATTTGGTTGCCTCTGGGATTATACCGTCTTCTCCATCAACCCGACCGCCTACTCCACTGAGTAGCAAAGGTACAACACCACATACTACTTGCTTCGTTCCTTGGTCGTGCACTCTTGCATGACCCGAAGTCCTTCACTTTTTGCTATCTTGATACGAAGCTCGTTAACACCGGTCTTGTGAAGTTCCTTGGCCTCTACCCTTCAGCCTTGTCTCAGTACTTGGAGTTTGCCTCTGCATGCTCCACCTCCTCGGCCCCTTTCACAACCAAGCGCTCTCCCAACATGAGAGCAAGGGATTAATGGCTTTTATGAAAGTCCCACCTCTACGATACCATGGCGTTGCCATGCCCATGGCCCTACTATCCGTTGCCTCACATCTGCATCCCTTTTCTTCACGATCAGTAGATATGTCTCTGTGACACTCCTCCGAGTCCACCTCCATTTAAACTAATGCTTGATTTTGGGTAGCTAAGTCCCTCTGGACTCGTCGTCGCTTCCTCATATTAAGATCGGAGCGACACTAAGAGGGGGGGGGGTGAATTAGTACAGCAGATTAAAACTCATAAGTTTGAAAATGATTTTATAAATGTATAGAGATTTCGATTCGACAAAGAATGACTTAGTAAAAGTAGCTTGAGTAAAGTAAGGAGATGAAAACCAAAATCTTGCTGCTAAGTAAATAAAGGTTTCAGAAAGTTAAACACTCACACATTCAAGGAACATAACAATTTAAAGTGGTTCGGTCAAATGACCTATATCCACTTGCGAAGCCTTCTTCGATGAGGCTCCCAACTTCCACTAGCAAATCACTTTGAAGGGGAATGACCAAATACCCCTCTTACAACCTTTTTACAAGTGGTTCACACTCTTACAGATTTTTCAAAGAGAAAGAGGGAGGTGAACACTTAAGCTATTAAAAATAAGACTTTGCTAAAGCTTTTTCTCAATTTCTAACTTCTTAAAAGATTGTTATCTCTACTGAGAATTGAGGGGTATTTATAGGCCCCAAGATGATTCAAATTTGGGCTCCAAATTTGAATTGCTTTTGGGTTTCCCGGTGTTGGCAGTGCCACTACCTGTCACCTATTGCCCAATCGGTCAATTGACTCTGCAACTCCGATATCCATGGCGTAATGTCCACTCTTCTTGGCCCGATGCCTAAATCCATGGCTTGAAGTCTTCTATCGATACGTCGACTGATCCACTGACCCGTCCAATCTTCTGACATGTTCCTCCGGCCCAACATGATTTTCCTGCTTTAATTGTCTCATCCTGATCGAAGCTTTCTGTGTCACTCAAACAGAAGATTAAAACATAAACATATATTGATTGGTTTCATCATCAAAATCCGAGATTCAACAATCTCCCCATTTTTTATGATGACAACCAATCGATGACGGAATTAACCTTAACTCCCAGAGTTTAAACAAACTCCCCCTATCAATATACCATATTGATAGAAACTCTTTGATTCAAAAATTCAAGCAACATGTCATGATAAAATTATGACATATAATCAATATATTTCTCCCCCTTTGTCATCAACAAAAAGGAGAAGTACCACAATCAAGTGTTTGTGATATAAGTTCAACTCATTGCATGAAAAACATAATATCCATTCTTATCATCATGCAAGTTTGCTATCATCATAGATATACATAGTAGCACAATAGCAAATTTACAATATACAAGCTAGCAAAAATTTTTCAACATTTTAAGACACACAAGCTAGTAATTTTGAGATGTTCAAGAAAGCAACTCTTGCTTCTTGAAATATAAGTTTTGTTAGATGTGCAAGTTAACTTTTTGCTTCTTGAGATAGGCAAGATAACACTCCTTGGTGATGTTCAAGATAGCAATTTCTTCTCTTTTGAGAAGTGTAATTTTTGCTTTTGTTCTTGAATTGTGCGAGCTAGCAAATTAGCTTTCTAGCATGTTTTGCTCCCCTTTGTCATTGTCAAAAAGAAGGGAAGACCCTTTACGTTAATTTCTAAATTATAACAAAGGTAAATAGCATAGATGAAAATTCAAATCTTGAATGTCAAAACAATTATTTTATCATGAATATTTCATCATTGCGTGCATCATTATCATAGGTTAAAGTATTGCATGCAAAATACCAAATCATCATATATTTTTTCAAAACATATAAACTCATCATTATATGCATGATTCCAAATCATCATTCATATTATTTCAATCAATATTTCAATCATCACTATAATTCATCATGCACAAAATGTAAAATCATCTAACATGATACAAACATTTATTTTCAAAATATTTATCACTATTTTTGTGTATAATAATAAAGTATTCATGATACCAAATATTAAATCAAAATTTTTAAGTATTTATCACTTCATGATTGTTGGTACCAAACATTTATCATTTAAAGCATTCATGATACACATCATATGTTATACATCATCAAAATAAAAAGCATATGCATCATTCCAAATCATAAATATTTCAAATCATCATGGTATTAATCTGTTAAATTGCATCCTGCCATGCATGATCATAACTTTTTCCCATTTTATCATTGTAAACAAGAAAGAATAAGGGAAGAACAAATTAGTACAAAATATTTCAATTATTTCAAGGCATACAAGCCATAAATCCAATGGCATCATGTCATGAAAGATAAGACCTCTTGAATTACAAAAGACATGATTCATTTTATCAAATCTCTTCTTTTTATAAATAACAAAAATTGTAGGTGTACAAAGAAGAGATCGTGATTAAAAAAAATCTCAAGTAGTAAATCCAAGAAATAAAGATTATAATTTGAATACAAACTCATTCAAATTCAAATCGTCAAATTCATCAAAATCTCAACATTACTTTCAAGAGGTTCAAAATGGTATACATAGATTTATCATAATAATCATCAAGATCAATAAGATAGAGAAAATTAATTTTTTTAAAAAATATTTTCCTCTTTTTAGTTATTTCAATTCATATGATTTTATTTCATTTATGCCAAATAAAAACATGTATCGTGTTTAAAACTGAAAGTGTAAGATTTATTATGACAAAGATCAATAAGGCACTTTCATTATGGTAAAAATCAATAATCCATAAATCGCAAGATTCATCATGCATAATTTCGAATTATAAAACCATTAAACATGATTTCAAATCAATATGCTCAAGTTTTTGTATAAAAACATACATCATACTTAAAATCGAAAATGTAACATTTCATCATGATAAAAATCGATAATCCATAAATTACTTAAAAATCACCATGCATAATTTTGAAATTTATTAAGCATGATCATTATGCATGACATTAAAACATAGTTTTAAAATGTTTAATATTTTCATTACATAATTTCATCATTATGCATCATCATATTTTCAAATTCGAACATGCACAATTTCAAAACCATACATTTCATTTTTTATGCATGATACAAATAAATCAATCATCATTATGAGCATATCATATATGATATTCAAGCATTCATGATACATCATTTTGGCAACATAATCATAGCTTTTCAATCGATGGTATTTAAATGTCAAAGTTCATTACATCCTATCATGCATGATCATTAACTTCTCATTTGTATTTCATGCATAATTTCATTTCATCACATTAGGAATATCAAGAAGAATTAATTGGGTAATGAGATAAATATTTCATGAATATACAAAATTGTATAAAAATCATATCATAAGTGTTTCATGCATTTATATCATCTTATGAAGAATATCAAAAAGAATTTTGATGATGAGATGCATAAATAGTGAACATAAATTTTGAATATCAAGAGACATATTATGATTCTTTTAAATAACTCAAATAGTGAAAAGAAAGAATCATAATAGACAATCTTGATTTATAAAATAAATTTTTAAGTTATAATTTTCCGAAATCAAGATAAAAATCGTGGTTAGATGAAACTCATTCAAATCATCAAAATCACTTTTAAGATGATCAAATAGATTCATTAAAGTCAATAAGATAAAGAAAAAGAATTTTTAAGAAAAATACTTTTCTCTTTTTAGTTGTTTCAATTTATGTGATTGATTTTATATTAGCATGCTCAAATATTTGTTCTTATGTTAAAACCATGCATCAACGTTTAGGATTGAAAAATAAATTTCATTATGAAAACCAACTAGATCAATAAACCACAAAAATCATCATGTATAACTTTAAAATCTCATGCATAAAATTGTCAAATTATGTTATCAAAATTTTAATATTTTCATTACAACTTTATGCATCATTAAGTATACAATCATCAAGCATGTCACTTACACTATTTTATATAAGCATGCCTATTTCATTTATGTCAAATCAAAACATGCATCATTTTTTAAACCGAAAAAGCCACTTTTATTATCATGAAAATCGATAATCCATAAATTACAAAAATCATTATGCATTATTTTGAAAGAAAACTCATTAAGCATGATCATTATGCATTACTTCAAATCAAACATGATTTCATTTATTTTCAAAATATTCATCATGATAGGACATTCAAGGCAAAGAAATCATTAAACATAAAGCATATTCATCAATCATAGTTTCATTGAGTATAAGGTATTTTCAATCAAAATCATTTTGTTATTTGTTGTCGTCATGTATTTTTCTTTTTAGGTGAATCTATCTTTTCATACTTAGTTTTCCATACAAAAGCCATACATCATCATTAAGCATGATGTTAAACTTCTTAATATTTTCATTAAGACATCAAGCATGGTTTCAATCAAAATTGAAAATCATCAAGATACATATTTTTTCTTCTTAAGAAAAACATACATATGATAATTAGATTTAAATCTAACAATTTATTCCATTAACATAAAACATGTAAATTTTATTATTATTTTTAAAATTACGATCATGATCATATTTTTACATTTTCAATTTTTTAAACATGTAATTTTCAAGAAAAATAATTATTCTAAAAAATGAAAATGCATCATGGAAAATATCAAGTAATTTCAAAATGAATTAAGGGGGTTTCGATTACCTCATCATTGAAAGCGGTTAAGGCGTAGTTTGCCACCTCGCCTTTGTTGATTTTCTCCTTATCTTTGGAGGAGCTCAATTCTTCCTAATTTGTGTTTTTCTTCTTGCATTCAAAGCAAGTAGTTCCATTCTTTTTGTTCTTTAATTTTTGTTTCATTAACTTTTTAAATTTCTTTGTAAGTTCAAGTTCACCATCACTTGAGCTTATGCTCAAGTGGTCTTTATGTGTTCTATGTCCTAAATCCTTCCTGTTCTTTGGAATGTAGTTCTCGAGTTCCATTTTTGCCACATTGTTCATTTCGTAGGTCATTAGAGACCCAATAAGTTCTTCGAGACAAAATGTTTTAAGGTCCTTGTCCTCTTGAATGGCCATAACTTTTGGATCCCAACTTTTTGGAAGGGATCTTAAAATTTTAGTTACTAGTTTAAAGTTAGAAAAACCTTTACCAAGAGCTTTGAGTCCATTGATGACATCCGTGAAACGGGTGTACATGTCTCCGATGGACTCACTTGGTTTCATCTTGAAAAGTTCGTAAAAATACACAAGAATGTTGATTTTGGACTCTTTCACTTGACTAGTACCTTCATAAGCGAGCTCAAGAGTTCTCCAAATATCAAAAGCTGAATCGTAAATCAAAACGCGATTAAATTCATTTTTGTCAAGTGCACAAAACAATGCATTCATAGGCTTTGCGTTTAAAGCAAAAACCTTCTTTTCCGATTCATCCCATTCGCTCATCGGAAGATAAGATTTTTGAAATCCATTTTCAACAATATTCCAAAACTCAAAATCCATGGAAATAAGGAAGATCCTCATACAAGTCTTCCAATACATGTAATTCGACCTATTAAACATAGGCGGACGTGTAATAGAGTAACCCTCTTGCATGTCAGAATAAGCCATCTCTCTTGGGTATTAAACCAAATATAAGAGTGAGCCTTGCTCTGATACCAATTGTTAGGATCGGAGCAGCACTAAGAGGCGGGGGGGTGAACTAGTGTAGTGGATTAAAACTCGTAAGTTTGAAAACGATTTCGTAAATGTGTAGAGATTTCGATTCGACAAAGAATGACTTAGTAAAAGTAGCTCGAGTAAAGTAAGGAGATGAAAACCAAAAGCTTGCTGCTAAGTAAATAAATGTTTCAGAAAGTTAAACACTCACATATTCAAGTAACACAACAATTTAAAGTGGTTCGGTCAAATGACCTACATCCACTTGCGAAGCCTTCTTCGATAAGGCTCCCAACTTCCACTAGCAAATCACTTTAAAGGGGAAGGACCAAATACCCCTCTTACAACCTTTTTACAAGTGGTTCACGCTCTTATAGATTTTTCAATGAGAAAGAGGGCGGTGAACACTTAAGCTAGTGAAAACAAGACTTTGCTAAAGCTTTTTCTCAATTTTTAACTTCTCAAAAGGTTGTTATCTCTGCTGAGAATTGAGGGGTATTTATAGGCCCCAAGAGGATTCAAATTTGGGCTCCAAATTTGAATTACTTTTGGGTTTCCTAGTGCTGGCGGTGTCATCGCTTGTCAATGGCGGTGCCACCGCCTATCAGTGTCTGACACTAACAGTGTACTGGCGGTGCCACCGCCAGACCTCTCAGGTTCTGGGCGGTGCCACCACCCAGTCCGACAATGTACTGGCGGTGCCACCGCCCAGTCTAGTGGTGCCACCGCTTGGACTTTTCAGATTACTGGTTGGGTTCCAAACTTGGCCCAAACCAGTCCAAACTCGGGCCCAATTGGCTCTTAACCGGGTTTTAAGATTAACCTTTAATCCTAACCCAAATTATATGTAAACTATGAAATTAAGACATAGCCCTAAGCAAATTTTTAACTGGCAACTTCGAGTTTCCTTCCGACGAACTTCCGACGGACTTCCGATACACCCTCGGATTTCTTCCGGCGGACTCATAGTAGGCTCCCAGTCTTATGGCGAGTTCAATGAATCTTTGGCAAGTATCCGAACCTTCTCGGTGATCTCCGCAAACCTCCAATGATCTTTCCGGCAGACTTCCAAAAACTTCGGCAAGTCCCTAATTCTTTCACAGTTGGTTCTGGTAGCACTTCCGACGATTCTTCGGACTTTCGGCGGACTCTCGAACACCCATCGAACTTGACTCCGGTAAACTTTCTTTATGTCTTTATGCTATCGTGATTAATCCTGCATATCTAAAACACACTTCGATCTAGACAATTAATCCTAAGCATATAATCAATTTGTCTGGCATGTCATTAGTCCCTCGATGCTTCGTCCAATTCTTCAGCGCATCATCCTCTCCTGAGGCCTATTGCCCAATCGGCTAGTTGACTCCACAACTTTGATATCCGTAGTGTAATGTTCACTCTTCTTGCCCCAATGCCCGGATCTACAACTCGAAGCCTTCTATCGATACGTCGACTAATTCACTGGCCCAACGTCCAATCTTCTAACGTGTTCCTCCGGCCCAACATGATTTTCCTGCTTTAATTGTCTCATCCTTATCGAAGCATCCTACGTCACTTAAAATGTAGATTAAAACATAAACACATATTGATTGGTTTCATCAGCAAAATCCGAGATTCAACACCTTGCCCCTTTCGACCCCCTACTTCAATACCTCTGTGTTCTCCAAGAAACTCTTTTTGGTCGATGGAAAGATACACTGCAACTCTCATGCATGGCCTCTACCATCACAATATAGGGTTTGCACCGATTCTGTTCTCCTTAGCTTCCTTGGTAGTAACATTTGCTTACTCGACCTTGTCCTCTGACTTGTCGGGCTCCCTTAAGCGAATATGGGCTCTGGAGCAGTCCAACTCTCTAGCTGCTTCGATCATACCTCTGCATGATCAAGTCCCTCCTATGGGACTCACTGGTACTTGCATTCAAACTTTTCCCTTGGTAGAACACAGCCCCTATATGCTGATGACCAAGGCTTTCATCCGATGCAAAATTCGATGCACGCACGGAAGACCCACCTCTGCGGTACCCTAGCCTTTACTCCTTGAATCCATAGCTCTTCTTGTCATCATGTTGTTCACCGAAGTGGAGCTTCCAATAGCTCCCGATCATACCTCCGTATGATCTAGTCCCTCATGGGACTATGTCATGTGTATCGCATTGCCACGAACTATTCCACCACGATCTGCTGCACCATGTCGCCTCCTGGTGACATCTCCATTGTATTCTGATCCTTGTAGGAAGAACTCAAATTGTGAACCCTCCATGTGTGGCCTCTGCCAATACATCGCGAGGTCTCCTCCACTTTCAATTTTGTTTGCTCCTTTGACAATCGACCTTCATCCACCCGCTCTTAGGTCACACCAAGATGAAGCGTCGCTCTAGGACAGTACGTCACCTAGTAGCTCCCGAAGTCCACTGACTTCACTGCAATTAGTGCACCATTATTTAGATCCTGGGCCTCTGCCCCTACCAACCCAATCTTTGCTATGCACCGCTTTCTTCAAGCAACTTGAATGGCGACACTATGGCATATTATTCAAGAGTCCCTGCCTCCGTGTCCTCTTGCCCCATGCCAAGGCCTTCTGAACCTAACTTTGCCTCTACAAGTTGAGTCGCCTTAGTTCTCCATCAAATGTTTCTCCGAGATAAGATACATGTGCCCAGAAGCTCCCTTCGTCTTTGGCACTATGCAAGATGAGTCTGCTCCATTAGAATAAAGGACCCCTGGAACAACATGATCATGCTCTTGCCTCTGCAAGAGTTCATGTTCTTGACCTCTATCCAAGGAAAGCTCTATGCATCTGCTCCATGTTTCATCTTCTATACTGGCTCCCTTCATGCGGCTTGGGATACTTCGCTAAATTACCCCCAAGTTGCTCCGCTCCTCGTTTTTGCATTGAGTTGATGGTGGCCCTCGCGCCTACCATTCCATGGGTCAGCCCTCCCTTGAGTCCGATCTCCATATCGACTCCAAGTGTGCCTTCATTTGTGTTGCTTTGGATTGCTCCCCCACTTGATCTCGCAATGCATCCACCAATGTATTCTCTCAAGCAAGATCATGTGATGACTCCTTACCGCTTGCACAGTCCATTGAGCTTCATGGGGTTATTGTTTGTTGAGGTACTCCTCCTCAACATGTGCGGTCTATTGCACATGATTCTCCCTCTAGAGAGCCGGGACTTATCCCTCCTAGATATCTATCCTATTGGAGCAACATCTCTCTTTGTTTCTGAGACAATCATCCCTTTCGGACTACTCCGATTTGCTGAACAAACTGTGCTTTGTTTTGCCTCCTATAAACGCACTTGCTAGATTGCGACTCCACGCCAATACAGCCCCCGCTGCACCACTCAAGGCCTAGCAAAATGCTGAACTCGCTGCACACTTCAGCCTCCTATGGACGTATCCTTCACATGCTAAAGAGAAAGTTCCAATGCTCCAAGGCGCCAAGTTTCAGTCACCTTAGGATGACCGCAAACATTCCATCATCCATATACAAGCCCATGTATGAGTACCAAATTCTTCGAATTAGCAATTCCCCTCACCTCTATGAGCTTTGCATAACTTTTTCAAGCATTGAGTAACTCATTCTACCTTGTATGGTCTCATCTTTTACCAAGCGCCTCGCTTGCCTTGAGCACCATCAAGTATAGTTGTCAACGTTGAGCCGTAGCTCAAACTCAACCATCCCAAACTTTGTGCGCTTCACATTCTTCCAAGCTTGCTTGTTCTCGTGGTGCCTCTTGTGCGAAGGGTTGGCCATTCCTCTGAATGCCAATCTCAGATGCCCGCTCCTCCGAGCGACTCCTTTTCCCTACATCTCCATGCTCGTTTTCCTCCAAACGATTGTGCATGTGCTGACTGCCCCCAATGCAGCCCCGCTAGGTCCCCCACGTTTGCATGTCAAGTGTTTTTATGAGTGCTTGTCCCGCTCTAATACCATCTGTCATGGACTTAGCTAGTTTTGCCTAAGTTGTATGGCACCCATGCGTGTCCGTCCGTAAAGGTCAGCCTCCCCGAAGCCTCCCATGGTCCCTTAGCACCCACAAAAGAGAGAACGGGTTAGAGAAAACGCCTCATTCGAGATCCACAAGCAAACATTTTCGAAAACACTTCATAGACAATGCAAATTACAAACAGACTTTACAAGCTTTGAACAGTTGCACAACAAAGGGTCAAAATGGTCCACTATAAATCAAAAATCTCTCACAAGTGTCCACATGATACAACCTTTATTTACAAGCCTAAAGCGGCCACCAAACCCAACTAAAATAGGACTATTAAGCCTTTGACCGTCCCTCTATATGCTGTGCAAAGCATAAACATACCAAAAGACACTGACATACATAAGCATTACATCAAACATCATGTTTCGTAGTTTGTCCATGACATAGGGGCCTCTATAAATAAGAGGGAACTAAAGGCCCATAGGCTAGGGCTTCTTAGTTTCCACCTCCTATTCTCCTCTCTCCTTCTCCTCCTCAAATAACAGGCCTAGAGATTTGAGGAGCGTCGTTGTAGCCCTACTATGTAGATCACCACTAGAGTGGAGGATGCTTGACCTCCTTCATCCATTCCTACAGATTTGTAGGGATTCAGGGATATACAATATATTAGGATCAAGAGAGCACTAAGAAGAGGGGGGGAGGGGTGAATTAGTGTAGCAAAAAACTTTCCCAATTAAACCCGATTCCGAAAAATATTCGTTTCGATTCAATATGTTTCAGAGAGAGATTGAATTTGAAAGCTTTCGTAAAAGTGTAAAGAGAAGATTAAGGAGGCTTGCAGTAATTTAAATTGCACAAATGAAAAGCAAACCAGAATTTAGAGTTGTTCGATTGTTGTAACCTACATCCACTTTCGGATTCCTCTTCCGTCGAGGTCACCAATGTCCATTAATGACATTCCTTCAATCGGGGAAGACCAATCACCTTTTATAGTGCTTTCTCCTTTTCACGGGCTTAGGAGAAAACCCTTACAAGTCTCACACCTCTCTTGAATGATCTCAAAACTTAGAAAGAGGAGGAGGAGGCTGTTAGGATCGGAGCGGCACTAAGAGGGGGGGGGGGTGAATTAGTGCAGCGGATTAAAACAAGGTTTTAGAAAAATCTTTCGTACGATAAGAACGGAAATTGAAAAGCTTAACTTGAAAGCGTATTCTTAAAGTTGTGCAGCAAGGGTAATAAGGAACTAAAGCAGTAAGAAGGTTTGCAGTAATGTAAATGGCAATAATGAAATGCAAACTAGAGATTACGCCGATTTTAGAGTGGTTCGGTCAAATGACCTACATCCACTTGTGAGGCCCCTCTTCGATGAGGCTCCCACCTTCCACTAGCAAATCTCTTGAAATGGAAGGGTAAACACCCCTCTTACAACCTTTTACAAGCAGTTCAACCTCTTACAAATTTTCAATAAGAAAGAAGGAGGAGAACTCTCTAGCAAATTGAAAACAAGACTTTCTAAGACTTTTCTCTCAATCAAAATGCTTCTCAAAAGTTGTAACCTCAACTGAGATTTGAGGGGTATTTATAGGCCTCAAGAGGATTCAAATTTGGGCTTCAAAATTTGAATTCTCTTTAGGTTCCCGATGCTCGAGGTGCCACCGCCCAGCCAAGCGGTGCCACCGCCCAGCGCTCGGGTGCTGGACGGTGCAACCGCCCAGCCAAGGAGGTGTCACCGCCCAGCTCTCGGGTGCTGGGCGGTGCCACCGCCTGGCTCTTCGGTTCATTGGTTTGGCTTAATTTTAGCCCAAACCAAATCTGACTTTGGGCCCAGTTGGCCCCTAAACAGGATATAGGATTATCTCTTAATCCTAATCCTAATTACAAGTGAACTACATAACAAAACACATCCTAAGCAGGTTTTCAACCGCGAACGTCGAGTTTTGTTCCGGCGAGCTTTCCGACGAACTTCTTCCGACGGACTCCCGTCAAGCTCCCGAACTTGTGATGACTTTAACGAGTAGCCGAGCCTTCTCGGTGATCTCCGTGAACCTCTGACAATCTCTTCGGCGAACTTCCGAAAGTTTCGACAGGTTCCCGATTTCTTCTCGGTTGGTTCCGGTAGCATCTCCGACGATTCTTCGGACTCTTAAACATCCATCGAACTTGACTCCGGTATCCTTGCTTTATGTTTTCTGGTTATCGTAGTTAATCCTGCACACTTAACTCAATAATATGGATTAGATCAATTAACCCACCAATTGATTATATCATCAAAATCCGAGATTCAACAATCTCCCCCTTTTTGATGATGACAATCAATTGATGACGGAGTTAAACATAACTCCCCCTATCTATATGCCATATTATGAAAAGATAAAAAACACTTGAATTCCATCCCATTGGATTCAAGCATAACCCGATAAGTTCTAATCGTAGAGCTTATCGTTATCCTCATTAAACAATAGTAAGTACGAAACTTCGATGAAAATCATAAGTTAAATGATAAGGGACGAATTTTGCTTCGACAGAAGATAAAGATTTTCAATATAAATTTCATGATATAGATGTAAGGCATGCTTTCAATATAATCAATCTTGTGATATTTTCAAGGATTTGCAAGGCATATAAGACATTCATATCACACAAGTTTTTGTAATTCATATAAGTCATGCTATCGTTATGGTGTAAGTCATCACTTAGTCATCACTTCTCCCCCTTTGTCATCAACAAAAAGAGACAAGCCAGCTAACTGATGATCATAGAAAAAAGGTTTAGCAGTTAACAAAGTTCATCATTCAAATTTGCCAGAAATAGTTTATCCAAAAGACATCATCATTTATGCAGATTAAAACAGTAGTTATCTAAAAGGAAGGATCAGTTATCGTTCAATCGATGACAAACTTGAACTTGTTGTTAAAAGCAAACAGAACAGAATAAAAAGATACATCAATTTAATCCTTAGGAGGTAATCCACAGTGCTGATACATGATATCTATTTTTTCATTCATCTGTCGTAGTGTCTTCAAAATTTCAACTTGTTGATTCTGAATTTGTTCTTGCTGTGATTTGATCTGAGACAGTTCCGCCATAATGATACCTTCAGAGAAGGAAACAAGAGCTGAAGGTGCTGCGCCAAAGGGACTAGGAGGAGGAGATTCATTTCACATAAGAATTGGTGTTTCGGGGTGTTCTGTTAGTGGAGGAATTGGATCCGTCCTTCTAGGCTGCCTAACCCATATGTCATTGCTAAAAGTGCACCTAAGTCTTTTCAGTAGATTTTTATTTATTATGTTATATCGATCATTTTGAATAGATTCTTCATCGGGTGGAATGCAAATGTCATAGGCATGAAGAAGTCTAGTGATTAACCTCCCATATGGCAATATAGTATCTTTAGTCATAATATCCTACATGTGTTGGCGAATTAAGTACCCAAAACAATTATGCTGACCGGTCATAATCCAATACATGGTTCCTATCTCTATTTGACTTATTTCGTCAAGATGAAATTGTTTGGGGAATATGATGCTTGTGATAATGTGATGAAGAATTTTAGAGTTGAAAGGCAGTAAGTGTTCACAGCTCTTGGGTAGGAAGTCAAGGTTTGGATTTGCAAAAATTATTTCTACGGCTTCGGTATAGGTTGCTCCTATTGTGTTGACGTCCCATTTACCCTTAAAATAGCATCCCCTATCTTTTTCAGTTATGCCAATTAGCTCACAAATAGTGTTGTCAAATATTCTAATGGGTTTTCCTAGAATGTAAGTGCTT
This sequence comes from Musa acuminata AAA Group, assembly GCF_036884655.1. Lineage (NCBI taxonomy): Eukaryota > Viridiplantae > Streptophyta > Magnoliopsida > Zingiberales > Musaceae > Musa > Musa acuminata. The sequence goes on from NC_088345.1 coordinate 19,733,622, forward strand.
AGGCTATCGTTGTCCTCATATAGGTTGGCATAGAACAATCTAACTAATCGCGGATAGATTGGTTCATCTATTTGTAGTAGAGGTAGAGCTTCTAGGTGTGCAAACCACCTAATGGGTTCTAAGTCCTCTAGTTCATCCAGATCAACGTATTTTCCCTTATGGATACATCGTGTTTCAAATTTTGGAAAGCTAAGGGCTACCTCTTTTGATCTAAAAAGATCATGGTCAAATGAATCTCCTTCAATCCTTTTTCCTTTTGATCTCTTAGGAGCCATTATCTAGACAAGATGATGATGAAATTGTGAAAAATAAGCAAGGGAAAGAGGAAAGAAAAGAGGGAATGGGATACCAAAAAGAGGGATTTCAAGTGTTACCTTATGAAGATTATGTTGAGAGATGGAAAGCTTGGACCACCAAGAATCCTTCTCCAATGCTTCTAAGAGTTAGAATGAGGGTTAGAGGGAATGGGAGAGGGTTTGGAGAGGTTTTTTTTTTGGGTTGGGGGCGGTGTCACCGCCAGCCCTAACCCTGTTAGGATCGAGAGCACTAAGAGGGGGGGGGGGTGAATTAGTGCAGCGGAAATCGTATAATAAATTTAAAACCAAAAGCTGCGTTTGTTCAAAAACTATTATGATGCAAAAGCAAATTCTCAGTTTGTATCTAAGTGCAGTTTGCGTCTAAGCGCAGATTGCGTCTAAGCGCAGTTTTGCGTCTAAGCGCAGATTGCGTCTAAGCGCAGTTTTGCGTCTAAATGCAGATTTACGTCTAAACGCAGATTTTACGTCTAAACGCAGTTTTACGTCTAAACGTAGTTTTACGTCTAAGCGCAGATTGCGTCTAAGCGCAGTTTTGCGTCTAAATGCAGATTTACGTCTAAACGCAGATTTTACGTCTAAACGCAGTTTTACGTCTAAACGTAGTTTTACGTCTAAACGCAGATTTACGTCTAAACGCAGTATTACGTCTAAACGCAGTTTTACGTCTAAACGCAGTTTTACGTCTAAACGTAGATTTACGTCTAAACGCAGTTAGACGCAGATTTACGTCTAAACTTTGAAACTTGTTTGTATACTCGCAGAAGGCAGTATGCAGATGAAACCAAGACGTAAACGTGAACTGAAATCTGATGATTGAGCGAAGAAAGCTGATTTACGTCTGAATGCAGTTTTACGTCTAAATGTTGAAACTCGTTTGTAAGATCGTAGAGGACAGATTGCAGTTATTAATAGGATTAAAATGTAAGCGTAAACTGCAAGGAAGCTCGTTCGTAAAAGCACGGAAAACAGATTTGCAGAATCAAACGTAAACGTAAACTGTAATGTATGAAAATATGAGTTTATGTCTGAATGCAGATTTGGAAGAACAGCACTTAGAACTTGTTCGTGAAAGCGCAGAGAGCAGTAGTGATGAGGGAGGTTTGCAGTAATGATAAAGTGCTCGAAAATAAACGCAAACCAGAGATTTAGAGTGGTTCGGTCAGCCTTGACCTACTCCACTTTTGGCTTCCTCCACCGATGAGGTTGCCGACGTCAACTAGCTGCCTTCCTTCAATGGGCGAAGGCCAAACTTCCCTCTTACAGTTTCTCTCCTTTTGACAGGCTTAGGAGACAACCTTTACAGACCTTTCTCTCCTCACTTTACAGTTGAAAACTTGAAGAACAGAAGGAGGAGACTCAAGGGCTTTACAACACTTTTGAGCTCTTAGAATCACAGAAAAGATCACAATTTCGGTATAGGTCTGTATCTTTTCAGTGCTGAATGGGTGGGGTATTTATAGGCCCCAACCCAATTCAAAATTCGAGCTCAAAACGATCAGATCGATCAAATCCCAGAATTCTGGGATCAGGCGGTTGCACCTCTCGACTGGAGAGGTGGCACCGCCTGGCAGAGCTCGAAGACTGAGCTCTGCCGATTGCTTCTTCTCTGCCAGAGCTCGAAGACTGAGCTCAATGGTTGCATCACCTGGCAGAGCTCGAAGACTGAGCTTGGTGGTTGCATCACCTGGCAGAGCTCGAAATCTGAGCTCGGTGGTTGCATCACTTGGCAGAGCTCCAAACTGAGCTCAAGCTGATGCACCATTCTGCCATAGCTCGAAGACTGAGCTTGGTGAATGCATCACCTGGCAAAGCTCGAGACTGAGCTCAGGCTGATGCACCACTCTGCCAAAGCTCGAAGACTGAGCTTGGTGGTTGCATCGCCTGGCATAGCTCGGAACTTGAGCTCTGGCGGTGCAACCTCTTGGCTGGAGCGGTTGCACCTCCCAGCCTTGCAACCCTGGCGGTTGCACCTCCTGGCTGGGGCGGTTGCACCTCCCAGCCCCACAGCCCAGGCGGTTGCACCTCCTGGCTGGGGCGGTTGCACCTCTCAGCCCCACAGCCCAGGCGGTTGCACCTCCTGGCTGGGGCGGTTGCACCTCCTGGTGCAATCAGGGTCCGAATGGTTCACTCCATTCGACCCACTTTGAATCTTTTCAGGGGCCCAATTGCCCCAAGATTAAGCTAATGGGATCACCTCCCATTTTCATGCTTAATCATCGTGCTAACTACGATTATCTCTAAGACAACTTCTGCAGCTTGCTCCGATGCGTCAATCGCTTCTTCCGGCGAGTTTCCGGCCAACTTCTGTCGATCAACCGATAACCCTCGGTGATCCTTCTGCGGACATCCGGCATACTCCTGGACTTTGCGACGATCCACTTGGCGAGTTCCGACGAGCTTCGCTTGGCAAGCTTCTGGACTTCTCGGATCTGTTCTCTCTGAACCTCCGACGACCGTCCGAACTTCCGTCGAACTCTCGAACTCCCAACGTGATCATGATCTTGACTCCGGCGCAACTCCTGCTGCTTGTCTTAATCTCATCGTAGTTAATCCTGCACACTTATCTCAACACATAGATTAGATAACAAATGACAATTGACTTCATCATCAAAATCCGAGATTCAACAATCTCCCCCTTTTTGATGATGACAATCAATTGATAAAGGAGTTATCCTTAACTCCCCCTATCTATATGCCATAGTTGAGATAAGTCAACCTTGAATTCAAGACCTAAGAATTCAAGTGACGCATTGATAAGTTAGATCAGTTAAACTTATCAATGCTCCCATCATGACGCCTATCATGATGTATCTCTTCAAGAATTATGTCAAGGCATGACATACATCAACAAGTTTGTATGATAGTGTTTGTAACTAATCATCATGTAATCATATAAAGCTATGAAGGACTTTTTTTTACATGATGCTTACATCTGAGATTTTCTAGCAAGTTTGCATTTTCTATAGAATATCAAATCAAGATATGATGCAAACTATTGCACATGTTCACATATCTCTTGGTGATGCAAGGATGGCATAACATTGTTTATGGCATCACTCAAGTATTTGTAACTATGACATAGATATGATTATGGCAGTTCAGCTATGACATAGTGTTTATCAATTCATATTTTTCTCCCCCTTTGTCATCAACAAAAAGCATGATAGCATGATCAAGCATATAAAGGAAGTCATGACACATATATCACTTTATTGTTTTTGCTTGACGGAGGAAAGTCATTTTCCAAGGAGTTTTCATAAGAGTGTACGGGAACATCCCATTTTTAGCATACAACCCGAAAAATGAACTTCTTACATGCATTTGGTTAAAAATATTTGTCACATAATTTGCAACATGTTATTTGATCAAGCGTTTGTCAAGGCATGTAATAGTAATAACATCCGAAAAATAATTTTAACTAGTTTAAGTATTTGGACACATCAACATACCTAATTCTCTTCTTATGTAATCAAATTGTTCTTCACATAGGGGTTTTGTGAAGATATCAGCCAGTTGATGTTTGGTATCAATAAACTCTATGGTCACGTCATGATTAGTGACATGATCACGTATAAAGTGATGTCTAATATCAATGTGTTTTGTTCTTGAGTGTTGTATAGGATTTTTAGTTAAGCATATTGCACTCGTGTTATCACATTTAATGGGAATATCTTTAAGATTCACTTTGTAATCTTCTAAAGTGTTTTTCATCCATACAACTTGTGCACAGCATGCACTTGCTGCAATGTATTCAGCTTCGGTTGTTGATAGGGCAACCGAGTTTTGTTTCTTAGATGACCAGGATACAAGGGCATGTCCTAAAAATTGACATGATCCTGATGTGCTTTTTCTGTCTAGTTTACAGCCAGCAAAGTCCGCATCAGCATAGGCTGTTAATTCAAAATTTTCTGTTTTTGGGTACCATAATCCTAGATTGGTAGTTCCATTAAGATATCTGAGTATTCTTTTGACAGCTTTGAGATGAGATATCTTAGGGTCTGATTGAAATCTAGCACAAAGTCCTACACTGAACATAATGTCTGGTCTGGTGGCAGTGAGGTAAAGTAAACTTCCTATCATACCCCTATAGGTTTTTTGATCGAAGCTTTCTCCATTCTCATCAATTTCTAACTTAGTGGAGGTGCTCATAGGAGTGTCAATGGCTTTTGAATTATTCATTTTGAACTTCTTTAGCAAACTTACAGCATATTTGGTTTGACTAATAAAGATGCCATTGCTTAGTTGTTTGATTTGTAGGCCTAAGAAGAATGTTAACTCTCCCATTAGACTCATTTCGAATTCATGACTCATAGTTTTCGAAAAGGATTCACAAAGAGATTCATTTGTAGAACCAAAGATAATGTCATCAACATAAATCTGAACAATGAGAAAATCATTTTCAAAATTCTTGATAAACAATGTAGTATCAACCTTGCCTTTTACGAAATTATTTTCAATGAGAAAAGAGCTAAGTCTCTCATACCAAGCCCTTGGGGCTTGCTTTAAACCATAGAGAGCTTTAGTTAATCTAAACACATGATTAGGGTAGCCATTATTTTCAAATCCAGGAGGTTGTTCAACATAAACTTCTTCGGAAATGAAACCATTTAGAAAAGCGCTTTTAACATCCATTTGAAATAACCTAAAATTATTGCAACTAGCATAGGCAAGGAGCATCCTTATGGCTTCCAATCGAGCCACAGGTGCGAAGGTTTCTTCGTAATCGATACCTTCTTCTTGGTTGAAACCTTTGGCCACTAATCTAGCCTTGTTTCTAACCACGATACCATTTTCATCTTGCTTGTTTCTAAAGACCCATTTAGTACCAATTACTAAATGGTCATTTGGCCTAGGAACAAGCGTCCACACCTCATTTCTCTCAAATTGATTTAATTCATCTTGCATTGCGATAATCCATGAATCATCTTTCATGGCTTCATCAACACATTTGGGTTCAATTTGGGAGAGAAAAGCGGCGTTGACACAAAAGTTTTTAAAAGAAGATCGTGTTTGAACCCTTTTTGATGTGTCTCCTAGGATTAGCTCCTTAGGATGATTTGATTTGGGAGAGTTTGCCTTGAGGAGAGTTTCAGAGCAATTGATGTTTGTTACATGATTTCGTATAAGTTTTTATTTAAGGAAGAAGCTCTTTGTAAGATAGATCTTTTAACGTGCATACGAATGTTTGTTTGGTGTCCCTTTTAAGATCATGACATGTTTAGTTTCTACAAGAATTAATTCGCAGATGAACAGGTTTTGAAGATCAGGGGGGTATGTGAATTTGGATATCATAAGTTTCTAATTGTATCGTATTTGTGATTTCATAGCTTCCACTTGTTACTTAAGCGTTGCGAGTTCCTTTTTGATTCTTGGTTTATGATCATTGAGAGTTAAGGAGCAGAACATTATTTCTTGCTCCGGCCTAGACTTTTAATGTTTTTATAGGAACGGATGATTTTTAGGAACCCATTTGCTTTTGGGTGCCTCATAAACAGATCTATATTTTCTATCATGTTGCATAGAGTTTATCATGGTTCCTTTAGGAACCCAAATTAATTTGTTTGGACTTATTTTCTTGAATGGACAACAATGTGTCTTGTGTCCAGATTTGCAACAAAAGTTGCACTTGGTTTGGTGTTGAACGTGTAAGATGGGGCCTTTTACAAAGGTAGTTGGATTTCGGTGAGGACTCCTCACAAATCCAATCCCACTTCTTTTGGGAGCATGACCCTTGTTTGTAAGGATCATGTTTAATGACTTGCTACCAACCTCGAATTTCTTCAAGGTGTCCTTAAGCAGCAAGTTTTCTTTTTGTATAGTTTCTAAATCATGACATTTGATACATGAGTTTAAACTATCATGATGTTCGACTTTTAACTTATCAAACTCACAAGTAAGATTATCATGTACCCTTTTTAGCAACTTGTATTTTCTATTTATAACTTTGCATTCATCAAATAAATCATGGAAGGCATTTAATAATTCATCGAAAGATAAATCAGCATCTAATAAATCTGTTACCTCCCCTTCGATGGCCATAAAGGCGTAATGAGCAACTTGCTCGGTGTTGGATTCTTCTTTCTCGGATGCGCTCGAATCATCCCATGTTGCTTGGAGCGCCTTCTTCTTTGTTGTTCTTTTCTTGACTTGGGGACAATCACTTTTGTAATGTCCCGGCTTTTTACATTCATAGCAGATCACTTGGTCCTTCTTAGGTTCAAGTTTATTTTTCATATCGTTTTTAAACTTGTTTCTTTTGAAGAATTTTTTAAACTTTCTTGTCAACAGTGCCAAGTCATCGTCACAATCCTCATCACTTGAGTTTTCTCTCAAGTGGTATTCAGAAGTTTTAAGTGCCATATCCTTCCTGTTCTTTGGAAGGATGTCTTCTTGCTCTTCATGAGCTTTGCAGGTCATTTCGTAGGTCATTAATGACCCGATTAGTTCTTCAAGAGGGAAATTTTGCAGATCTTTTGCCTCTTGAATGGCGGTGACTTTAGGATCCCAACTCTTAGGAAGGGATCTTAGTATCTTATTAACAAGCTCAAAATCCGAAAAGCTCTTTCCGAGACCTTTTAAACCGTTGACGACATCCGTGAAACGGGTAAACATGTCGCCAATGGTTTCACTCGGTTTCATTCGAAAAAGTTCAAAAGAATGCAGCAACAGATTGATTTTTGACTCTTTCACTCTACTTGTGCCCTCGTGGGTCACTTCAAGTGTGTGCCAAATATCAAAAGCAGTTTCGCAAGTTGAAACACGATTAAACTCGTTTTTATCAAGAGCGCAAAATAAGGCATTCATAGCCTTTGCATTAAGAGCGAAAGCCTTCTTTTCCAAATCGTTCCAATCGATCATTGGAAGAGAAGATTTTGAAAATCCATTTTCAACAAGATTCCATAGTTCAAAATCCATAGAAATAAGAAAGATCCTCATTCGGGTCTTCCAGTAAGTGTAGTCCGTTCCACTGAACATGGGTGGACGTGTAATCGAATGCCCCTCTTGGTTTCCGGCGTATGCCATCTCTCTTGGGTTTTAATCCTTTAGAGAGTTAACCGAGCTCTGATACCAATTGTTAGGATCGAGAGCACTAAGAGGGGGGGGGGGGTGAATTAGTGCAGCGGAAATCGTATAATAAATTTAAAACCAAAAGCTGCGTTTGTTCAAAAACTATTATGATGCAAAAGCAAATTCTCAGTTTGTATCTAAGTGCAGTTTGCGTCTAAGCGCAGATTGCGTCTAAGCGCAGTTTTGCGTCTAAGCGCAGATTGCGTCTAAGCGCAGTTTTGCGTCTAAATGCAGATTTACGTCTAAACGCAGATTTTACGTCTAAACGCAGTTTTACGTCTAAACGTAGTTTTACGTCTAAGCGCAGATTGCGTCTAAGCGCAGTTTTGCGTCTAAATGCAGATTTACGTCTAAACGCAGATTTTACGTCTAAACGCAGTTTTACGTCTAAACGTAGTTTTACGTCTAAACGCAGATTTACGTCTAAACGCAGTATTACGTCTAAACGCAGTTTTACGTCTAAACGCAGTTTTACGTTTAAACGCAGTTTTACGTCTAAACGTAGATTTACGTCTAAACGCAGTTAGACGCAGATTTACGTCTAAACTTTGAAACTTGTTTGTATACTCGCAGAAGGCAGTATGCAGATGAAACCAAGACGTAAACGTGAACTGAAATCTGATGATTGAGCGAAGAAAGCCGATTTACGTCTGAATGCAGTTTTACGTCTAAATGTTGAAACTCGTTTGTAAGATCGTAGAGGACAGATTGCAGTTATTAATAGGATTAAAATGTAAGCGTAAACTGCAAGGAAGCTCGTTCGTAAAAGCACGGAAAACAGATTTGCAGAATCAAACGTAAACGTAAACTGTAATGTATGAAAATACGAGTTTACGTCTGAATGCAGATTTGGAAGAACAGCACTTAGAACTTGTTCGTGAAAGCGCAGAGAGCAGTAGTGATGAGGGAGGTTTGCAGTAATGATAAAGTGCTCGAAAATAAACGCAAACCAGAGATTTAGAGTGGTTCGGTCAGCCTTGACCTACTCCACTTTTGGCTTCCTCCACCGATGAGGTTGCCGACGTCAACTAGCTGCCTTCCTTCAATGGGCGAAGGCCAAACTTCCCTCTTACAGTTTCTCTCCTTTTGACAGGCTTAGGAGACAACCTTTACAGACCTTTCTCTCCTCACTTTACAGTTGAAAACTTGAAGAACAGAAGGAGGAGACTCAAGGGCTTTACAACACTTTTGAGCTCTTAGAATCACAGAAAAGATCACAATTTCGGTATAGGTCTGTATCTTTTCAGTGCTGAATGGGTGGGGTATTTATAGGCCCCAACCCAATTCAAAATTCGAGCTCAAAACGATCAGATCGATCAAATCCCAGAATTCTGGGATCAGGCGGTTGCACCTCTCGACTGGAGAGGTGGCACCGCCTGGCAGAGCTCGAAGACTGAGCTCTGCCGATTGCTTCTTCTCTGCCAGAGCTCGAAGACTGAGCTCAATGGTTGCATCACCTGGCAGAGCTCGAAGACTGAGCTTGGTGGTTGCATCACCTGGCAGAGCTCGAAATCTGAGCTCGGTGGTTGCATCACTTGGCAGAGCTCCAAACTGAGCTCAAGCTGATGCACCATTCTGCCATAGCTCGAAGACTGAGCTTGGTGAATGCATCACCTGGCAAAGCTCGAGACTGAGCTCAGGCTGATGCACCACTCTGCCAAAGCTCGAAGACTGAGCTTGGTGGTTGCATCGCCTGGCAGAGCTCGGAACTTGAGCTCTGGCGGTGCAACCTCTTGGCTGGAGCGGTTGCACCTCCCAGCCTTGCAACCCTGGCGGTTGCACCTCTTGGCTGGGGCGGTTGCACCTCCCAGCCCCACAGCCCAGGCGGTTGCACCTCCTGGCTGGGGCGGTTGCACCTCTCAGCCCCACAGCCCAGGCGGTTGCACCTCCTGGCTGGGGCGGTTGCACCTCCTGGTGCAATCAGGGTCCGAATGGTTCACTCCATTCGACCCACTTTGAATCTTTTCAGGGGCCCAATTGCCCCAAGATTAAGCTAATGGGATCACCTCCCATTTTCATGCTTAATCATCGTGCTAACTACGATTATCTCTAAGACAACTTCTGCAGCTTGCTCCGATGCGTCAATCGCTTCTTCCGGCGAGTTTCCGGCCAACTTCCGTCGATCAACCGATAACCCTCGGTGATCCTTCTGCGGACATCCGGCATACTCCTGGACTTTGCGACGATCCACTTGGCGAGTTCCGACGAGCTTCGCTTGGCAAGCTTCTGGACTTCTCGGATCTGTTCTCTCTGAACCTCCGACGACCGTCCGAACTTCCGTCGAACTCTCGAACTCCCAACGTGATCATGATCTTGACTCCGGCGCAACTCCTGCTGCTTGTCTTAATCTCATCGTAGTTAATCCTGCACACTTATCTCAACACATAGATTAGATAACAAATGACAATTGACTTCATCATCAAAATCCGAGATTCAACAAACCCCTCGGGTTAATATGGGTTGCTTGGTCGGTGTCACCGCCAAACCGAGCGGTGTCACCGCCTGGCGCCCGAGCGCCAGGCGGTGCAACCGCTGGATCTGGCGGTGCCACCGCTGGCATCCCGCGGAGGAAAGAAAAAATTTTTCTTCCTCCCTTTTGTTTAGCTTCTTCCCTCAAGATCATAAGTTATACTTTAATGGATCATTTTGAATTGAAGAAGAAGGAAGAAATCAAATCCACAAAAGAAAGGAAAAGGACGAGTCATTTTTCGTGAAGCTCATTTTAGGGACAATTTAACATGCCTAAGTCCCTTCTAATGAATTCAAATTGATCTTCATTCAAAGCTTTTGTAAATATATCTGCTAATTGATACTTTGTGTCAATGAATTCTAGAACAACATCATTATTAAGGACATGATCGTGTATGAAATGATGCCTAACGTCGATGTGCTTAGTTCTAGAGTGCAGAATTGGATTTTTAGTAAGACATATGGCACTAGTATTATCACATTTTATGGGAATATTTTTAAAGTGAATTCCATAGTCTTCTAATGTATTTTTCATCCAAATAACTTGTGCACAACATGCACTTGCAGCAATGTATTCGGCTTCCGCCGTAGATAGTGCAACTGAATTTTGTTTCTTGGAAGTCCAAGAAACAAGTGCATGTCCTAAAAATTTGCATGTTCCGGATGTACTTTTTCTATCTATCCTATATCCGTCAAAATCGGCGTCTGCATAAGCTATTAGATCAAATTTTTCAGATTTTGGATACCACAATCCTAAATTTGGAGTTCCTTTAAGATACCTAAATATTCTTTTAACACTCTTCAGATGAGATAATTTAGGATTAGATTGAAACCTAGCGCAAAGTCCTACACTAAACATAATATATGGTCTAGTCGCGGTGAGGTAGAGTAGACTACCTATCATTCCCTTATATGTTTTTTGATCGAAATTTTCACTATTTTCATCCATATCTAACTTAGTCGCAGTACTCATAGGGGTGTTTATTGCTTTTGAATTATCCATGTTAAATCGTTTTAACAATTCTAATGTATATTTGGATTGGTTAAGAAATATACCATCACTAAGTTGTTTGATTTGTAATCCTAAAAAGAAAGTTAATTCACCCATTAAACTCATTTCAAATTCATGACTCATACATTTGGCAAATGATTCACATAGTGATTCATCCGAAGAGCCAAAAATAATATCGTCAACATAAATTTACACAATAAGAAAATTATTTTCAAAATGTTTAATAAACAATGTAGTATCAACCTTGCCTTTGGTAAAATTATATAAAATAAGAAAGAAACTAAGCCTTTCATACCAAGCTCTAGGAGCTTGTTTCAAGCCATAGAGAGCTTTAGTCAATTTGAATACATGATTAGGAAGAAGAGAATTTTCAAATCCGGGAGGTTGTTCGACATATACTTCTTCGGAAATAAAATCATTTAAGAAAGCACTTTTGACATCCATTTGAAATAGTTTAAAATTATTACTACTAGCATAGGCAAGGAGCATCCTTATGGCTTCTAATCGAGCCACGGGAGCGAAGGTTTCTTCGTAATCGATACCTTCTTCTTAGTTGAAATCTTTGGCCACTAATCTAGCCTTGTTTCTAACCACGATACCATTTTCGTCTTGCTTGTTTCTAAAGACCCACTTAGTACCTATGATTAAGTGGTCACTTGGTCTAGGAACAAGCTTCCATACCTCATTCCTCTCAAATTGGTTCAATTTTTCTTGCATTCCAATGACCCAAAAATCATCTTTTAAGGCTTCGTCAATGCATTTAGGTTCAATTTGAGAAAGGAAAGTGACGTTAGCACAAAAATTCTTGAAAGAAGAACGAGTTTGAACCCCTTTTGTTGTATCTCCTATAATTAGCTCCTTTGGATGAGCATCTACATACTTCCATTCTTTGGGTAAAGAAATTTCGGAAGAAGATGCATTTAAATGGCTATTTTGAGGAGGGGGTTCGTTTAAATTCAGATTATCAAAACCAAGATCATCATCAAAATCATTTTTCTTTAAATCAGAAATTTCATTAAAAACTACATGAATAGACTCTTCTATTACTAAGGTACTTTTGTTAAAGACACGAAAGGCCTTAGAAACGGAGGAGTAACCAAGAAAAATGCCTTGAGCGCCTTCTTCTTTGATGTCCTCTTTTTGGCTTGAGGACAATCGTTCTTGTAGTGTCCCAGTTTTTTGCATTCATAGCAAATCACTTGGTCCTTCTTTTGTTCAAATTTATTTTTTATATTATTTTTAAATTTATTCTTTCTTAAATATTTTTAAAATTTTTGAGTCAAAAGTGCAATGTCATTATCACTGTCCTCATCACTTGATGTTCCTTTCAAGTGGTCTTCTTGTGATTTGAGTGTCATATCCTTCCTGTTCTTTGGAAGGGGGTTCTCGAGCTCGTCATGAGCTTGATATGTCATTTCGTAGGTCATTAGAGACCCAATGAGTTCTTCAAGAGGGAATGCTTTAAGGTCTTTGGCCTCTTGAATGGTCGTAACTTTTGGATCCCAACTTTTAGGGAGGGATCTTAAGATTTTAGTTACTAGTTCAAAGTTAGTAAAATCTTTACCAAGAGCTTTGAGTCCATTGATGACATCTGTAAACCGGGTGTACATGTCTCCGATGGACTCACTTGGTTTCATTCGGAAAAGTTCGTAAGAGTGCACAAGGATGTTGATTTTGGACTCTTTCACTCGGCTAGTGCCTTCATGAGTGACCTCAAGAGTTCTCCAAATATCAAAAGCCGAATCACACATTGAAACACGATTAAATTCGTTTTTGTCTAATGCACAAAACAAGGCATTCATAGCCTTTGCATTTAAAGCAAAAACCTTCTTCTCCGATTCATTCCATTCGCTCATCGGAAGAGAAGATTTTTGAAATCCATTCTCGACAATAAACCAAAGCTCAAAGTCCATAGAAATGAGGAAGATCCTCATGCGAGTCTTCCAATATGTGTAATCCGACCCATTAAACAAAGGTGGTCGTGCAATAGAATGGCCCTCTTGCATGTCGGAGTAAGCCATCTCTCTTGGGTATTAAACCAAATATGAGAGATAACCTTGCTCTGATACCACTTGTTAGGATCGGAGCGGCACTAAGAGGGGGGGGGTGAATTAGTGCAGCGGATTAAAACAAAGTTTTAGAAAAATCTTTCGTACGATAAGAACGGAAATTGAAAAGCTTAACTTGAAAGCATATTCTTAAAGTTGTGCAGCAAGGGTAATAAGGAACTAAAGCAGTAAGGAGGTTTGTAGTAATGTAAATGGCAATAATGAAATGCAAACCAGAGATTACGCCGATTATAGAGTGGTTCGGTCAAATGACCTACATCCACTTGCGAGGCCCCTCTTCGATGAGGCTCCCACCTTCCACTAGCAAATCTCTTGAAATGGAAGGGTAAACACCCCTCTTACAACCTTTTACAGCAGTTCAACCTCTTACAAATTTTCAATAAGAAAGAAGGAGGAGAACTCTCTAGCAAATTGAAAACAAGACTTGCTAAGACTTTCTAAGACTTTTCTCTCAATCAAAATGCTTCTCAAAAGTTGTATCCTCAGCTGAGATTTGAGGGGTATTTATAGGCCTCAAGAGGATTCAAATTTGGGCTCCAAAATTTAAATTCTCTTTAGGTTCCCGATGCTGGAGGTGCCACCGCCCAGCCAAGCGGTGCCACCGCCCAGCGCTCGGGTGCTGGACGGTACAACCGCCCAGCCAAGGAGGTGTCACCGCCTAGCTCTCGGGTGCTGGGCGGTGCCACCGCCCAGCCAGGCGGTGCCACCGCCTAGCTCTTCGGTTCATTGGTTTGGCTTAATTTTAGCCCAAACCAAATCTGACTTTGGGCCCAATTGGCCCCTAAACAGGATAAAGGATTATCTCTTAATCCTAATCCTAATTACAAGTGAACTACATAACAAAACACATCCTAAGCAGGTTTTCAACCGCGAACGTCGAGTTTTGTTCCGGCGAGCTTTCCGACGAACTTCTTCCGACGGACTCCCATCAAGCTCCCGAACTTATGATGACCTTAACGAGTAGCCGAGCCTTCTTAGTGATCTCCGTGAACCTCCAACAATCTCTTCGACGAACTTCCGAAAGTTTCGACAGGTTCCCGATTTCTTCTCGGTTGGTTCTGGCAGCATCTCCGACGATTCTTCGGACTCTTAAACATCCATCGAACTTGACTCCGGTATCCTTGCTTTATGTTTTCTGGTTATCGTAGTTAATCCTGCACACTTAACTCAATAATATGGATTAGATCAATTAACCCACCAATTGATTATATCATCAAAATCCGAGATTCAACATAGGCCTCTAGCACTTTTTACAACACTTTAACACTCAAGAATTCAGGATTATGCCAATACTTTCGTGCACTTTTATGTAGAAAAGGTTGGGGTATTTATAGGCCCCAATTGACTTCGGAATTAGAGCCAAAAAGTATCACATCTCTAGATTTCGAGATACTAACGGTACCACCGCCATTATTGGGTAGTACTACCATTTGCAGTCTGACACTGGGCAGTACCATCGCCTAGTCTAGGTAGTACCACCGCTTGACAGAGCTCAGAGACCGAGCTCTAGCGGTACCACCACCTGACAGGAGTGGTACCACCGTTGGCAGCATTAATTGTCGGCGGTACCACCACCCAATCTAGGCGGTACCACCTCCCAGACCACCTGGGGGATTGGGTCACTAGGAGATGCCACCGCTGGCCATATTTTTATGGGCTGAATGGGCTATTCAATCCATCCTAATCCAGCCTTGTTAAGGGCCTAATTAGCCCTTAATTAAGTTAATGGGATTACCTACCAATTCTAACTCAATCTACTATCTAACTATAATAACTAAGACATAATCAAAGCACTCTTGTTTTGATACGTCAATTACTCTTCCGGCGAGCTTCCGGCGATCTTTCGATGAACTCTTGATAATGTTCCGGTGGACTCCCAACAAGCTCCTCGACTTTACGACGATCTTCTTAGTGAGTTCCGACAAGCTTCTTTGGAAAGCTCTTGAACTTCTCAATTGGTTCTAGCAGAACTTCCGACAAATGTTTGGACTTCCGATAAACTCTTGAACTTCCAACAAGATCTCAATCTTGACTCCGGCACAACACCTGCTTTATATCTTACTGCTATCATAGTTAATCTTGCACACTTTTCTTAACATATAGATTAGATCAAATACTTTATAATTGATTTCATCATTAAAATCCGAGATTCAACATGTTCTCCCTAGATAATATAACTATCTTTTTGACATGTAGTTTTTCGATTTTGCGAATTTTGCACACTAATCTTCGCACGACGATGAACACATATTGACAAATTTAGGTTTTTATTTTATGTTCTTCTACTGCGCATGTGATATCGCCCCTAGATTTCCCTATAGGGTCTCTACCCAATAATCTCTTATTAGCCTTTATTGTATCTCATCTATAAGATCCAATAATTCAAAGGCTTATTGGATATCCAATAAGATAGGGGCTCCAACGGATATCTTATATCCAAATCTCTACTCGTCAGAATGTCTACCGTATGTGTGTGACCCTCTAGGCCTAATATCAAGCTGGCCGTGAGTCATATCTATCAAAACTCCTTTTGGTTCAATGAATTATTATCTCCATAATAATTCACTCGACTCATCGATTACGGATGTACTAGGCCATTACGCCGCACTCCCTAAGCAATATAAGGGAATCTAATCTTTTAGACCTATATATCCTCATTTACTATGTACTTATAGTCCCTCATCAATCTAATATCCCAAAAATCGTATGCCGGGCATGGTGCTGTCAGGCCCATACAATTTCTACAATCTCACTCTAATCGGATTCTTCCGGAGAACTCGTTCTCTCTCAATTTGAATGACCCTGGTTAGGGATTTATCTGAGTAAGAATACATGAGATATTCCTCTCATGACACCGATAGCAGATGATCCTCCTTTGACATTCAATAGCCCTCATAAGATTGGCTACCACTCCCGATGACTGGCTATGCTAGATTTGAAACCTCCGGACCTATAAGTCTAGTATCAAAGAGTGGTACTCATACAAGATACCCTTAGTGTCTCAAGTCTAAGGACTAGATATACCACTGAGATGATGGAATCGCTGTCTAATAATAATGTATCATCAACCACCCAACATTCCATAAGAGGATTAATCAATGAACTCATTCTCCAATGAGCACTTGTATTGTATCCCTAGTGTCCCCACACGAGTAGCTATGACACCAACTGTATCCATCATATGGACGGGTATACAGTACACTAGTCTATCCGGTTATCTCGATGTCCCTCTCAAGTAACCTTATAATCGGGATTATTTAGTATATGTGGTTAAAGGCAAATCGGTCTCATTACCATGATCTCATCAGGATCCGATTCTCATTGCACAGATCCATGAACATCATAATATATTCATGCAATAGGTAATATAAAGTGCTAAAATATCAAATAATAATAATAAGCAAAAGGACTGCGTGTCAAGTTATACGTGTCATCACTCACGTGATTGGCTTGCAGGGCACCTATGACTAGCAGTACTGCCTAGTGTTAGATTGTTAGGCGGTAGTACCGCTAGACTAGGTAGTGGTACCGCTAGTACCCCAAAATCTCAGGGATTTAGATTTTGACTTCACTTTTTGAAGTCATTTGGAGCTTATGAAAACCCCACTCATCCTTGCTCGGTTTATAAAACTAAGAGCAAAAAAGAAAGAAAACACCGTTGTAATATTGTAAGAACTCCTCTCAAGCTCTAAGTGTTGGGTGAAGTTTAAGAGATAGATGAGTGGTTGTAAAGGTTATCTCCTAAACATGTGAAAAGAAGAAAAAGTGGTGTAAAATGATAATTGATTTTTGCCTATTGAAAGAAGATCGGTAGTGGAAGCCGGTGGCCTCGAGTGAAGAGGAATCGGGAGTGGATGTAGGTCACGATGATCGAACCACTATAAATCTGGTTTTCATTTACTTTAAGCTCTTCGTGTTTATTGCAAACTGATTTCTTACTTTCACTACACCTACAAACTCATTTTCAGCACTAATTCAATCCCCCCCCCCTCTTAGTCTCAATTTTGGTCCTAACAACTTGTGCTTGTTGATCATGCATATTTGAGTCTATTATTGAAGGTGAGGCTAAAGGTTATAGATTTGAATTTGTCCATTTGTCTAGAGGTTTAATAAGAGCTCTTCACATTGAAAATTCAGATGAAGCAGGAAGTCATCAAGAATGACAATCAAAAGACCTTATATTGATAAGCTTAATCCAAAAACTTAGCCTATAAATCACATATCATCCGAACCTACAACAGTTGGATTAGATTAAGAAAGATATAAAGATGAGGATAGATCGATAGCACATATTTTGCTTCACCATGACCAATAAATGCATCCATAGGGTATTATGTAAAATGGTACCTCTTGACATATACGTGATAATCTTTAAAAGTCCATACCTTTGAGATGGAGATATCATTTACTATTACCGACTCTAACAATACAAGTTCCATAGTAAAATGAAAAAAAAAAAGGCCAATGGTTTTCATCTCATAAACTATGATATTATTTTTCTAATCCATTATTATGAAAAAATACCTTGAATATTGGAAGAGTAAAAGAAAAAAAGACAAATAGAGAATAAGCATAGTTTAATTATTTTTATATGAAATGTTATGCTGACTTTTGTTAGCTTATACAAAGATATTAATATATTCTTAAAAGTTTACTCAAGTGAATCAACCTAAAAAATAAGTAAAATAATTAATCTAAACAGCCTATGATAAACCAACTAACTTCAAAAAAAATTATTTATTTTATTTTTTTGACTTTTGGTAAGCTTATATAAAGAAATTAATAGATTCTTAAAGTTTACTCAAGTAAATCAACCTAAATAAATAAGTAAAATAATTAATCTAAACCACATATAATAAACCAACTAGTTTCAAAAAAATTTATTTGTTTTATTTGTTTTATTTTTTACTGTCGATTTATGGTTACCGACTTGCTTAAGTAAATTACAGACTATTTCCTAACACTAGCGTCCTGTTTGATGATGTTTTGAACAAAGGACCGGAAGCCCGCGTGAGGGGGCGGGCGACTTCCGCGGGTCAATCAACTCGTTTTCCTTTTTTAATGTTACCTGAAAGTGAGGGTCCACTTTTTGACTGACCAAGTTTAGGACTTGACTGCAACATCAATTTGATTGTTGCAGCCTCAGGCTTGGGGCAGTAATTAGATGCAAAACTGATGGAGTCATTGTGAGACGCTACAGAATCGATTCAAATTCCTGATCAGTTTCCTTTGTGAATCAATCCCTCCGCGCGGCCATGAATCGGCTCCTCTGTACACTCTTCCTCCTGTTCATCCATGCTTCGGACAAGAAGACTTGGGGGAACAAAGAGGAAGACGACTTCCTGAAGGATTGCCGGACCACGAGATGTGGAGGAATAACTGTGAGATACCCCTTCCGCCTAAAATCCAGTCCTCCTTATTGTGGCGTTCAAGGCTTGGAGCTTTCGTGTTCTGGCGGTGACGCCATCCTCTCACTTCCCCCGTTAGGACTCTGCACGGTGATCTCCATCGACTACTATTATGGCGAAATCAGAATCAAGTTGGGAGAGTCGTGGTCTCCGTGCCCACTGCAAAAGCTCAGTTCCATCGACCTCACCGGCAGCCCATTTTACGAAGCTAATTTGCAAGCTCTTAGTTTCGTGAATTGCTCAGGAAAATTTACACCAGATCCGGCGTGGATCACCGGACCGATCCCATGCCTCGGCAATGGAAGTCACTACGTTTATGCAGCGGATTCTTCCGAGCCTATGGGCGATCTTCCTTCTGTTTGCATGGTGACTTCTTCAACCGATGGCTGGATCCCTTACGATTCTGGATCATGGGAAGAAAAAGTGCAGAAATTCATCCGAACGCGAGAAATGAATCTTCCAATTTCTGTGCCAGAGACCCGTATATGCAGAGTATGTGAAGAAGCAAGAAAGCCCTGTGGATTCAACCGCACCGGAAACCAAACCTACTGTATAACCCGGCATCACGGTGAGCTTCCAATTCTCAAACCAATTAGCCTTCTCTATTCGATTTTTTTTGGTTTGTTTTCTCGCAAAACTTTGCTGGACTACAAAACAAAAAAGTGAAAAATCAGGAACTTCAATCCATATGCACCCTCACTATGTGAGAGACTGCCAGAAGTTACGTGATCTTCTCAGACATAATATTGATGTATGTGACTCTCTTCTTTGCTTAATGCATCAACTCTTTCGAGGTGATGGTAACTGCAGATATTATCTACTTCACTCTAGGGAGTGAGAGGAAGATTGTGTCGGTCATTTTGTTGCTTCTGGGTTTTCTCATTTCTCCACCACCTTATTGCAAAAGATTAATACAGAATCGTCGGTCGAACAATGAACAAAATGAATTTTTACTGACTGATCTCCTCTGCTTGTTTGCAGGTTCAAACATTAAGATTATTATTGTAGGTGAGTGTGCTGGTCATTTTTTTCCTGGGAAAACATATATAATGTAACTTGTAATAACCCTTTCCTCAAAAATAAATTTTCTGTAAATCCACTTTTCTTTTTCCTTGTAGAGAGGCTCATCATCTTTACCTTCTAATTAACTATATATTACCCCATTGCTTTTCTTCTCAGGCACTTGTACCGCTGGATTTGTTCTAGTTTTGTTGCCAGCACTCATTCTATTCTACGTTCGAAGGAAATCTACAAAAGAAGAAGAAACACGTTTGAAGGTTGAAAATTTTCTAGCAACATATGGTGATGCAAAACCAACACGATACACTTTCGCTGATGTTAAGAAGATCACCAGAAGGTTCAAGGATAGGCTGGGGCAAGGGGGATATGGCAGTGTGTACAAAGGCGAACTACCGAATGGAATCCCTGTAGCAGTTAAGATGCTGGAGAGATCTAAAGGGGAGGGCGAAGAGTTCATCAACGAGGTAGCAACCATCGGAAGAATTCACCATGTCAATATCGTCCGCCTCCTGGGATTCTGCTCCGAGAGATCAAGTCGCGCTCTCATCTATGAATTCATGCCCAATGAGTCCTTGGAGAAGTACATTTTCTCAAGAGAAGCTAGTGGAGCCGATAAACCACCTCTGAACATGGAGAAGTTGCTCAACATCGCTATACGCGTTGCCCGGGGCATCGAGTACTTACACCAGGGATGCGAGCAACGCATTCTTCATTTCGACATCAAGCCCCACAACGTTCTCTTGGATCATGAATTCAATCCAAAGATCTCAGACTTTGGTCTTGCAAAGCTTTGCTCGAGGGAGCAGAGCATTGTGACCATGACCGCTGCGAGAGGCACCATGGGCTACATCGCGCCGGAGATGTACTCCAGAAACTTTGGGACGGTCTCTTACAAATCCGACGTCTACAGTTTTGGCATGCTGGTCTTGGAAATGGTAGGAGGTAGGAAGAATCATGACCCTGAGATCGGAAAGCAGAACGAAATCTATTTTCCGGAATGGGTATATGACCGACTAGTTCACAGGCAGGATCTGGGATTGGCGATGGAGATGGAGGGAGAAGAAGAAGAAATCGTGAAGAAACTTGCTATTGTGGCTCTGTGGTGCATTCAATGGAGTCCAATTGATCGGCCTTCCATGACTAGAGTACTTCAGATGCTGACAGGAACTTTGCAAAGCTTGCAGATGCCTCCAAAACCTTTTGTGTCCTCACTTGATCATGTCTAATATTGGCTTGGAAATGTTCCTAGCCATCACTCATGACAGCTATTGTTATCTTTTTAATTGTTATCCAATGCTATTCTTGTTATCCGGTGGTCATAATTTTTATTACACCTCGGCTCTATAGCTTTATTAATGCAACGATTTGGTTAAACCGATCAAAGACCACATGATCTAAAACCTGATTAAGCAATTTTTTTTTTGTCCATTTAGTCATATATATCGTTGCAATTATCTTTCGTTTTTTTTACGTGAGATTATTGGAGCCTCAAATATAATCCAAGATAATTTAAATTTATCTTTCTAGTAGACTACGTGTGACGTGCACAATCCAGCCCAAAGATTATTTGATATACTGAACTTATTACTAACGGATAAACTCACGACTTGTCAATAAGAAATCAAGTAGACAAAATTCTCATGTATTATTTGATAAAACCTAAACTGTAGTTTGGACTGATAAATAGATGAATTAAATTTTTTATTTCTATAAATTATATAAATAAATAATTAAATTTTTATTAGTCAAACTAAATATACATAAGACTTCAAAATTTTAACGTGATGATTAATGGACCCATGAGTACATGAGTACATCTACTAACAGACCCATGTTATTATAGACCTATAATGACATGATAAAAGAATTATTATACATCACGGTCAACAACCCGGATATTATATTAAGTATAGATATTTGTGTTAGATTTTAATAAAATCTCATATAATCTCACTTTAAAACTATAAAAGTATTCTTTAAATACTTAAAAAAACATCATATTTAGATTATGATATTTTAAATCTAAAAAAAATAATTTAATTACTTATAATGATATTGATTTCGGTAAGATATGAAATAGATATAAAAGTAATATTTACCTTTGTAAATTATTAATTCCTTGGTTATATATATATTTTTTGGTCATCCAAAATTAATATTCTATCGCATTATCTATTGAAGTATAATATATTGTATTAGATACATGTCATGTATAAGTAATATAGATAAAATACATCATTGAATATTATGAAATTTGATTGAAAAATATTTCTACCAAGGATAATAGTACTCATGCAATATGTTTGATAAAAAAAATCATATAATACACTGTTGGATCAATTACAATGATATTAGATATTATTTTATCAGTGATCATATTATTAATCATGATATATCTATATATTTTGTTGACAAAAACATAAATTGGCAACCATCTTTACCCACTAAATTTTTTGGAGAGGATGTTACTTAGCCTTAACTCTTGATTATACACCCAAAAAACAGAAAAAGGGACCAATAGTAGCATCAGTTTGATCTAGTAATATTTTTCTAGAAACCCGAACCTGACCCAAAACATCTTAAACCATCCTAAATCCTTCCCATATCACTGCACCCAACCAAAGCCACCGACCCCTCCTCTAAACCCTTACCTTATATGGGCAGAATTATATATTGTTTCTAAAATTTATTCTACACCCATAAGTGCTTCAAATAATATTTGCAAATCACATATTATTTTGCAATACTTTTTGAATAATAAAATTCTTTCCAAATCAGGTAAATTATATATTTTTTTTATAAATTATAAATAAATAAAACTATTATTTTAAAAATAAGATAGATCGCAAATTATTAAAACAAACATCAATAATTGAAAATCCACTTTTCCTTAAATCATAAATCAATTCTCTTCTTTTTTTTATTTCTCTCTTTTCTACTTTTTTTTTTTGTTCATTTCTCTTTTCACTCTAACATTGCCACATGATCCACCCTTTTCCGTATGCAAGATTGATCCAATTTGATTAGTTCATTTTCACGTTAGAAATTTAGAAGAGGCTTATAGATCTTATTTGCAAGGATAAGATTGTTGATCATTCGGAACAAGTATTATAATGAGATTTTTTTGTTTTTTGTCATTTCGATTTGGGATTTACTCCAATTGATCACTTTATAGTTTGGCCTTAGAATTGGTCGTGATTTTTCGAACCACTTTTGGTCATGATTATTTCTTAGTTAACGTGATATGAAAACCTTAGATATTTCCCAATCATTAAAGTTTGAGGTCACACCCTTCCTGTCATAGTTTGAAATGAACGTGGCATGAACAGCCACAGATATATCCCAGTCATCTTTCTGTCTGTATGTGTTTTGGTCCGCTTGCTGTCACATCTCTAAAACGTAAATACCTGACGTGAACCATTGTAGATACTTCTTGTTGACTTTTCATTGTAGTAAAATGATCATTGTGGTCCTACGCACGCTTCTTATCATATGAAGTCGTCCAAGTGGAAGTCTAACTTTACTTCTCAACTAAACTAAACTGAGAAGAATATCCATATCCAAGTCCAAGTCATACAATATTCTACCCTAGCGACGGGACAATGATATAACGTCTATATTAACAACTGGTCAAGAATAAGAACATAAATTGATAGATCTTGTATCATCTATAATGGACTCAAGTTGTTAGATGAATTGACAATGCTTAATAATTTTACATCCAGAAAGGAATGAACAAATATACATAAAGATGATGGAAAAACAAGATGATGTTTTCCATGAATTGTTGCCAAAATACAACTAGTAGGAATGAGAGCCACAAAATTTATAATAATTCTTGTTGGGCTGTCTGATGTGCACGCTTCCCCCAAGTACAAGTCGGCCGCATCAAACAAGTTTACTCTATGCATTATTGGAGTTGGTCAAGAGCTTATCCCTCTTCTATTCTATTCTTCTGATGAAAGTGAACCTAAGGAACCAGAAAAGCGATGAGTCGCATCACCTTCGCAACCAAGGATTTAAAACAGACTTGCAACCACTCCTCATTATATTTTCTATATATTGGATTAGTAACAGCATGTGCTTTCTGTGTCGTAATTAAATGCTTCACATGAAGAGCAACCAATATGTTCTGAACATTTTAAGCATCCAAAAGAAATCTTTATAGGCTTTTATGAATTTTAATATTATATATATTTATATAGTATACATATATATATCTATATGTATACATATATGTATATATATACACACATATATATACATGTATATATACATACATATATACACATATATATTTATATATATATATATATATATATACATATATATACACACACAAAATACACATAAAACTGTTCAATTATATCAACGCTCTTCAAAATTAGTCCTTGTAAAAATATTCCTTTAATTAGTTTTAAATGCTAACAGTGTTATAAGATCTCTTTTAGTAGGTTAGATTATCATATTACTCTTAACTTAATAACTCTCTTGTTTTAAATATATGCATATTTAAAAATTATAATATTTAATTTTTTTAAAAAATATTTTAATCATTTGTCATGTCTAATTATGTTTAGCCAAAGTTAAAAAGTAGCTGTGATGATGAATAGACTTCCCGACAAAGAAAGCAATGTCATATTCACCTTTTCCAGATTCTTCTTTCTTTCGTTATTCTCCTTGATGTTTCTCTTGAACTATAGTCTTCGAATCTTTGGTTTTTCTTTCGAAAAGATATCCTCGATATTTATTCTCTCTGCAAAGCCATTCATTATGATAAACACCATAGGAAACCTACTTCTTTGCTCTCCTTTGGATCAGATAAAAACCTACACATTAGATTTTGTCTAGCTTAAAGAAGAAAAACTATTGACATGATAGAAACTTTGGGCTTTAAACCTAATCGATAAATTCTTTCATCCATCTTTTATCGGTTTATAAAATATTTTATTAATATCTAATCTGTTTATTCTCCTTTATTGATTCTGGGAGGTTTATTTTTTTCTCTTTCATTTTCAATTTGAAAACGATGCTATTAAGGTCCTTACTAAAGGACCTTGGAATCTCCTTGGAGAGGATGTTCTTTAACTCATCCCTTAGAAACTAGATTTTTAACTTATTATTAAGAGAATAGATTCTACCCCTTTGTGGATCAAACTCTCTAGTTTACTAATGGAATATTAGAATGAGAATTCTTTCTTTCAAATCACTTTCCTTCTCGGTCATCCCATAAAAATTGATCCTAATTCCTTTAACATTGAATAAGACAATTATGACTAGATTCATATAGAAATGAGTATTATCAATCCTTGTAAACAAGATGTATGGATTCGATAGCATAGAATCTTTCAAATCATCATAAATCATGTTTGAGCATAAAACCTGGCTCTTTGAATCTAAAACCCCCCTTGATGGAAACTTAAGTATTAATAGGAAGTATATCCTTCAGGATAATAATGATCCTAACTTTAGACCTTGGATTCATGTCCAATGTTGTTGCCCTTTTTATAAAAAAACTTTTACGAAATCATTGGTACCAGAGATAATAGGAAAGGTAGCATCATGAGTCAACACATGATATTAAAATGATGGACCTATTTGCACTCCCTTCTTCAAATAACTCTTTGGTGCCAATATTATACCGTCATATTATGTCGTTGAATGTATTATTTTAGTGCACCTACTAAGTGCCCACGCTTGTCATGTTGTATCAAAAAAATTGCACACTACAATCATTTATATCACTTGTCACATTGTATTTAAAAGGTTGGACGATGCAATCAATTCAAAATCCACTATAATCTCTTTGGTCACACAGATGATAGAAATATTTAGCATTCATTGTTATTCCAATATATTATTATTGGATACAAACCTAAAAAATAACAATTATCATCTAGATTTGAATATGAATCCTAATGTCATATTCCTTTTACTACTGACCTTTCTTCCACTCTTGGGAGCACATGAGGTCTTAAGTGATTCCTCCTTCCACTCAGACTCCAACATTCTTTGTGACCACATGGAGTAGTTCACTAAACATCCTACCTCCTCTGAGCTCTGCTTAAAGGCCTCAGCAAAGCCAACCTAAAAGCTATTAGTGGGGTAATCAAGGGTAAAATAAAACTAAAGCCCTCTTACTCTGTTTCTGAAAAAGATTTACTTTCATCCTTTGACTGTCCTGATGGACTTGAACCCTTAACCCCTTCTCCCAAATAATCATGTTCAGTTGGAACTGTAGAGGTCTAAAAAGAAAATCAAAATATGTTGCTTTTATCTATCATACACAAGACACCCTATGCTTCTTCTCCTCTAGAAAACATGTGCCTATAAAGCAATCAATTCAAGCTATTAGGAGACTTGAGAAACATTAGAAAGAAGGTTCATACCCATTTACAAACCATCTAGTGGTATTTTACTTGCTTGGTCAATTAATTTAGCCCTTGTGTTTCTAAACACCCTCATTTTATTGATAATATAGTGTAATTAAATAATGATAAACCTTAGTTATTGATGGATGTTTATACCAGCACTTCTATGGTATATAAAAATCAATTATGGAATTTATTCTAGTTTTAAATTTTTTTAAATTGCGATCGGTGTATCTTTGGATATTTCAACTATATTTTAAATTCATGTGACAAATCTGATAATAGAAAATTATGCTTAATTCTTCTACTCACATTTTTCATAATTTTATCAAAAATTATGATCTAACTTAAGGTTTTTGGCTCTAATTGTACATGGTATAATAATCGCATTAGCCATTCTAGAATTTCTATTAGATTAAATCATAATTTTGATGATTTTCTTGGGATAAATATGGTAAATTCTTTATTTATCATTTCGATTATACTCCTATTAAAATATATTTTAAGTCTACTCATTTAATCCGTCATAAACTTTTTTATTTTAAGAACTTCTAGACCCAATACTCTAAAACTATTCATATGATTGGAATAGAAACAATTTAGGTAAATTAGAAACTCATTTTGAGAATAACTAAACTCTTATCATGGATCTAGAATCTACAATAACAACAATAACACCTCTCACATTATCAAGCTTTTCTCTCTTTATAATTATTAAATTGCTCCAATCAAGCAAATTAGCCTAAAATAGTGGGCCGAAGCTAAATGTAATAGGATAAATGATGGTGATAAAAATGTTAAATATTTTCACACCTTAGTTACTCATCGTATAGGCATAGGAATTTATGATAATAATTATACATTTATCCAAGATAATAATTCAATTTTTACCATTTTTTGCAAACATTATACTACACTTTGGACTCGTTCAAATCTCAATCCCCTGGAAAGATCCCACCTCACAATCAGCCATAGTTCAACAAATGAGGAATATAAATCCTTAATAAAACCTTCTCATTTGATGAGGATTTTATGCAGTTAAATCCATGGGATTGGCAAAAAGTTCAGGTCCTAATGGATTTACCGGTGAATTCTGATCTTACTGCCCCACACTTGGCCCAAGTTTTCCAATACTTGTATAAGAAAACTTAAATTCTTCCACATTTATATCAAAAAGTAAATGAGCTTTAATGAACAATCTGTCTTTATTCTTATTCGTAATATAAATAATAATATTCTTATTACATAGTGAAACCTTGAGAAAATTAAATCTAAACTTGCAGCTTGGAAGAGTAATCATCTTTCACAAGTTGGGTGACTGTTTCAAATAAAATATATTTTAAATTATATTCCTTTACATACTGCAAGATTGCTTCCTTCACAAAATTTAAATATTAGTTATTTTTTTTTTGACTAAAATAATCTTCAAAACAAAGGATTATCAGTGATACAGTCACCTCACACATACATAATAATCGTCTTGATATTCAAGATATTACCTCCTTTAGGACCACACTCAAAGCTTCTTATAGCAATAAATATCTTAATAATGATGGCAGCTTATGGAGTAGTATCCTGCATTTCAAATATAACCTAATCCACTCGTACGATATGCCAAAATACAATCACACTAGTTGGAGTTGGAAACTATACATTCGGGCTATGGGTGAACTTAAGGAATGCTTCTTTAAACAATTAGAAAATGGATAATCTATAAATTTTCATGAGGATCCTTGGTTGATTAATATACCTTTAAATCAAATTTCTATATTATTTAAGACAAATTTGATACTTGTAGTAGGTATAATAGTTGATGCACTAATCCAATCTGGTAGTTAAAATATCTAGTTGCTACTAGATATGTGCACACCTGAGTTGGTTTCTGTCATTAAGACTATAGTTATTGCTTAGTTTCCTTGTCAGAATAGAATAAATGGATTTGGAAGAACCATCTATTGGGTAAAGTAATTACAAAGGATGCTTATTATTTTTTACATTCCAAATCTTGGTATGGGTAGCATAGGTATATGACAAATCTTAGTTATTCTCAGAATTCATATCTTTTGCTAGAAATTACTTTGTAAATGCCTACTTACTGCTAATAGACTTATTTATCTTTATTTTAATATTCAACCTGCTTGTCCTCTTCGTCTTACTAATCCTGAATCTCTTGTGTTATTATTTTTTCATTACCCTCTTTCCTTCCTAAATCTGAGACCTTCGGGAGACTAATCTTAATCTTCCTTTTTTTCCTCTATAAACAATCTTGGGATATTGGTGAGTGGCTAAAGGACTGAAAATTTTAAGACTACCTGCAAAAGCAAACCAATTGTGATATATTGAAAAAATAATAGAATGATGCACTTTTTAACAAGAAAATATCTTCCATTAAATGGGCATTGGCCCAAGCTATGGCCTATACTGGCTATTATATTAAATCATCTTTATTTGAAGAGACTAAACTGAACACTAGTTTTAGTCTCAGATCAAATGTATAATATGAAGCTCTTGCTATTAAATTTAAACTACGGTCGATCATTTCCAGACATAATTATCTATCGAAGTGGACTCTTCTACAATTGTGGACTTACTGATCACATATAGAGAGGCTTCTTCGTCCATAGCTCACGCTATTATGAAAAAATAGAGAGGTTACAAAGCCAACTGGAGTCTTATACTATTTCATCATTGCTTTCAAAAATGTAACCAAGTAACGAGTTGGGCAGCTAAAAAAAAATCTAGGATTGATAAAATCACTCTTTTGGACTATTAAATTATCCTCCATTCAATGACCTACATAGGTCCTGCTGAAGAACTGTGAGATCTTAATATATTTCTTTTAAAAAAAAAACTATATGCCTCAATAAATCTATGGATGACAAGCGCATTTATACAAGGAATTCAAGGATAGATGGGGTATTAAAAATATAATTACACAGTTTCGAGGAGCATTCTATATAATTTCTCACTTTAAAGGTAATTATTATACAAAAGAAAAATTCAATTGTTTTAGTAACAGTTGTTGATTACATAACAAGTGGGGTGGTAAATTTCCAATTAGTGATTGGTTAAACAAAGGATCATTTGAGCTCACTCACAATTATATGGTATGATCTTTTAATTTCTTTTGCTACTGCATTTAGGAAGAAATGACATTCATGCTTCTTATTCCAAATATCTAGTTTTGTTGATCTCAGAAACATACAAATGGTTATGACCGTACAGTGAATGTCTGGATAGCTAATATCTTTTTTTTTTTTTTTTACTTTTAGTTTTATTTTTATTTTTATTTTTATTTTTTAAAGAACAAGTGGTGACGATAAATTGCCAGAAAATTATATTGCCCATCCTGCACTGATTTCATTCATCTGTTGAGCATGCTTTTTGGAAAAAATAAATAAAACACAGAAATAAATAAAGAGGATAATCTATTCAGCAGTAAACGGTATGTTAGTTTGTAAGCGTATGCTCTCAAGACATAATGGTGGCAAATCTTCCCTTCTCTGTTTAATGCAGCAATTTTTTCGAGGTGATGATGCTTAATGTGATAACTGAAGATACTAATCGTCTTGATCCCTTTCTCGGATGAGGGAGATTGTCGTGGTTATTTTGTTTCTTTTGGTTTTTGATATTTTTTCCCCCACCTTACTGCAAAAGATTATAAGGAAGAGGGGAAAAAAAAAAAAAGGATTGGAGATGAAGGGAGGAGACGAGATCGTGAAGGAGCTTGCTTGCTATTATGGCTCTATGGCTTATCCAATTAGCCTTGGTAAATCAGGAGAAGATACCGTGAAGAAACTTGCTATTATGGTTTTATGATGCATCCAATTAGTCTTCGGTTCGAATAAGGATTGATTGATGTTTGATGAACTAACGATTGGACAGTTTCAAACCCAATTGGAACTGCTGATTCGGTTCGAATAAGGATTGATTGATGTTTGATGAACTAACGATTGAACGGTTTCAAACCCAATTGGAACTGGGGTAAATCGATTCAATTTGAGTTTTAATTTTTTTAAGTTGAAATCAGAATCAGAATTGATAAATCCGGTTCGATTCCATTTTGAACCATCAAAAAATTAAAAAAAAAATCAATAATCAAAATTGATCTTTGATTGATCGTTTGGGCCTACTGTTAGGTATGCCTAGTCGATCGACCATTGGCAGGATAAGCAAAAAAATCTATAAATACCTCCTCGATCTCATTCTTAAATCTATAAATACCTATTGCTTATGCAATCTCTATACTCTCATAAACTCTCTCTAATTGCAGTCTACTTTCCGATAGCATTCTCTCCCTCGACTAAGCTCCCTTTTTCATTGGCAACTGAAAGTTTAATTCACCCAAACTCAATATTCATCCTTGATGACAATTTTGAAAGTCCAGTTGTGCCAACTAAGAAAAGTCAACATATTATTGTAGAGATAGAGAAACTCAATACAATATTATAGAGATATTGAACGTCAATACCATATTCAAAACAATCAAGTATAACATCTTTAAGTTGCATTTCAAAAAACTCCAAAATTCTAATAGGATATTTTTAAATGACTTCTCAATCAATCGATCAAGTTGGTGAAGGGGAAGTAGAATTAGTATAGTAGAAAAATGATTAATGCCGAGACAAAAGAAACATATGAGAACGTTTGGCATAAACTCTAAGTTTAATATTTATCTAACATGAGTGTCTAATTTGCCGTGAATCTTACTAATGCTATGATATTCTCTTCACAAAGTTAAAGTTATTTCAAGGTACTTTTCTTCGTGACTAAAGAATACATTAAAGTAGTTACCAGCTATAAAACACTTAATTTAGTAAATTTCTATGCATGAAGGGTTTTTCATGCACTAGTACTTATTTTAGTATTTTAGGGTTAGAAAGGAGTTTAGAAACTGATGATATTGGTAGAAACTCTCTTAGAATTCTCTCTTAAACTCTATATCTCTTGGATACTTCCATGAGTGGCGAGTCTTTTGTTTTCAGTTTTGTATCCTTGGGGTGATGTACTTTTTGTATCCTTTTGTGATTTTAAATTCGGTGACGAGTTATTTTTTGATTTTATTAAAGTATTATCATAAGTTTGATCCTTTTCTATCTGAAAATCTTATTCCAACAAATACAACTATACTATTGGCTTTCTTTCAAAGTCTATTTTACATTATCCCCCATATCAGTTTGGTATCATATCGATTAATATGATACTAAGGGGGGAGGGGGTATGGAGGGTGAATTAGTATTTACGTAAAATTACATTGATTTAGAAAATTTCGTTTGATTAAATCGTTTCGACAGAGCCTATATCGAAAAGTAATGAAAGTAATGATTTAGAGTAAATGTAAAGTGAAGTGAGTAGGTAAGTAATGAAAGTAAGCAGTAAAGAAAGAACATACTAGATTTATAGTGGCTCGGTCATTGTGACCTACGTCTACTTCAGATTCCTCCTCTATCGAGGTCACTAGCATCCACTGATGGTCTTCCTTCAATAGATGAAGACCAACCACCTTCTTATAATGCTTTTTTCCTTTTCATGGGTTTAGGAGACAACTCTTATAAGCTTCACACCTCTTCTTGAATGATTATAAAGCTAAAGGAAGAGGAGGAGGACTCTTAGCACTTTTACACTCACAATTTGTTGCTACTTTGTTACTCTTTCATGCAGAAAGGAGTGAGGTATTTATAGGCCCTAAAGGTTTTAGAATTGGAGCCAAAAAGTGTCTCATTCCAGATTTTCAAGGTACTAGCCGAACCA
Organism: Musa acuminata AAA Group; assembly: GCF_036884655.1. Lineage (NCBI taxonomy): Eukaryota > Viridiplantae > Streptophyta > Magnoliopsida > Zingiberales > Musaceae > Musa > Musa acuminata. The sequence goes on from NC_088345.1 coordinate 19,765,107, forward strand.
CCGCCATTATTGGGTGGTACTACCGCATAATACTCTAACACTGGGCAGTACCATCCCCTAGTATGATGGTACTATCACTTGACAAAGTTTTAGAGCTTGGCTTTGGTAGTACCATTGCCTGACAACATTAATTGTCAGCGGTACCACCGTCCAAACCACTTGGGAGGCTGAGCCTCAAGCAGTTCCATTGCTAGCTCCGACGGTGCCACCGCCTGATAGTCTGACCTAAACCAGTAATAGGGCCCAATTTGCCCTAAATAGAGTTATTGGAATTTCTTTCAAAATTAACTCAAATTGACACCTTAACTACTATAATTAAAGGCATAAACATTTAAAACATAAGCAATCTCATTGTCCGGCACGTCAATTGTTCATCCGAACTCCCGATGAGACTTTCGACAAACTTCCAACAATCTTTCGATGCACTCCTGTCAATCTTCCAGCGAGCTTTTGCTACATCGTTTGATTTTTCAGTGTATCTCTTGATTCATCCAACCCGATGTTCAATCATTGACTCCGACCCAACTTTGATTCTTCTTTAATCGCTTTGCCTTTCTCACAATTATAGTTAGTCCTACATCACTTATCTCAATACATGGATTAGATCATTAATTCACCAATTGATGTTATCGTCAAAATCCAAGATTCAACAATCTCTCCCTTTTGATGATGACAACCAAATGATGTTGGAGTTAACCCTAACTCCCCCTATCTATATGCCATATTGAGATAAAGTAAACTTGAATTCAAAAGGAATCACAATCTTTGAATTTAAGTTAAACACTTTCGATCATACTGATCAAATGTAATATATCATATCAAAATTTCAACATGTTGTGCATCATTAAAACATGCACAATTTTGAAACCTTACATTTCATCCTTACTTTATACATGATACCAAAAATAAATCAACATCACTTTGGGCATATCATACACGATACTAAATCATTCATAATACATCATTTTGGGCAATCATACATGATGCTAATGTTGAATCTCAGATTTTGATGATGAAACCAACTGATAGTGTTTATGATTTGATCTGTATTTTGAGTGATGTAGGAAGCTTCGATCAGGGAGAGACAATTAAGGTAGGAAGAATCATGTTAGGCCAGAATGGAACATGTCAGAAGATTGGATGTCGAGCCGGAGGATCGATCGATGTATCGACATAAGGCTTTGGGCCATGGGTTCAGGCATCGAGCCAAGAAGAACGAAAATTGCATCAAGGAAATCGGAGTTCCGGAGGTCAACTAGCCAATTGGGCAATAGGTCACAAGAGAGGATGATGCGCCGAAGAATCAGATGAAGTATCAATGAACCAATGACATGCTGGACAACATTTGATTTAAGCATTGTAATAATTGTCTAGATCAAAGTAGGTTTTAAGTGTGTAAGATTAACTATAATAGTAAGCTATAAAGCAAAATAAAGTCTCAGAGTCAAAAATAAGATTTCATTGAGAGTTCGAGAGTTCATTAGAAGTCCGGACGTTTATCGAAAGTTCTGTCGGAATTGATCGAGAAGTCTAGGAGCTTGCCAGAGAAGCTCATCGGAACTCGCCAAGAAGATCGTCGTGAAGTCTAAGAGTTTCTCGGGAGTCCACTGGAACATTACCGAGAGATCGTCAGAAGTTTGTCGGAAGATCGCCGGAAGAAACCTAGACTTACCAGACTTATTTAGCTTAATGTATGCCTTAAAATTCATAGTTAGCATATAATTGGGTTGGAATTGGGCCAACTCAATTAGGGACTAATTGGGCACAAGTTTGGGCTGTGTTGGGCCAAGTAAAAGGCCCAAATAGTGACCCAACAAGTGGAACCGTCATGGCATAGTCTCCGAGACTGTGTTAGGCGGTGGTACCGCCAAGACCTGGGAAACCTGGGATGAGATACTTTTAGGCTCCAAGTTTGAATCCACTTAAAGCCTATAAATACCCCTCTCATCCCTGATTAACCAACACACAACTAAGAGCAAAAAGAAAAGAAAACGCTGTTGTAATCTTGTGTGAACTCTTCTCAAATTCTAAGTGTTAGTCTTGTTTAAGAGAGGAGTGGACGGGGTTGTAAAGGTTCTCTCCTGAACCTGTTAAAAGGAGAATCAAGTTGTAAGGGTAGTTGATCTTCGCCCATTGAAGGAAGATCGTTAGTGGATGTCAGTGGCTTTGACGGAAGAGGAATTAGTGGAGTGGATGTAGGTCATGACAACCGAACCACTATAAATTATTTGCATTTCGTTTTGAGCAATTTACCTTTACTGCAAACTGCTTTACCTTTTTATTACTTTCACTATGCTCCCATACTCTTTTAAGTTAATATCTTTATGAAATAGTTTTCGTCGAAATCATTTTTTTTATTGTACGGAGATTTTCAAACCGATGTAATTTTTTCATTGCACTAATTCACCCCCCCCCTCTCAGTGCTGACTCGTTCCTAATAGTTAGTATAAGAGCCACGTCTTTTCTCATTTAGTTTAGCACCCAAGAGAAACGACCCTTTTCGACTTTCAAGAGAATTTTTCTATCGTTCGTCCTCCTATATTCAATGGGATGGACTACACTTATTGGAAAACTCGAATGAGAGCTTTCTTCCTTTCTATGGATTTAAACTTATGAAATATCTTTGAAAATGGATTTCAGAAGTCTTTTACTCTAATAATAAATGGAATGATTTGGAGAAGAAAACTTTTTCTTTAAATGCTAGAGCTATGAATGCTTTATTTTGCTCTTTAGATAAAAATGAATTCAATTGGGTTTTTACTTGCGAAACGACTTTTGACATTTGGCATACACTCGAAATCACACATGAAGGCTTCTAGGGTAAAAGATTCTAAAGTTAATCTTTTAATGTATGATTTTGAACTATTTCGAATGAAACTAAGCGAAACCATTATAGACATGTACACCCGTTTTACGGATGTCGTCAATGGTTTAAAAGCTCTTGGCAAATGTTTTTCGAATCTTGAACTTGTTAATAAAGTTTTACGATCTCTTTCAAAAACTTAGGATCTAAAGTAATGGTCATTTAAGAGGCAAAGGATTTGAATACATTCCCTCTCGAAGAACTTATCGGATCTTTAATGACCTATGAAATGAGTTGTATGGCACAAAATAAACATGAGAATAATCTTCCAAATAACATAAAGGATTTGACACTTAGAACAAATGAAGATCACTCGAGCAAAAGCTCAAGTGATGATGAACTTAAACTTCTCACTATAAAACTTAAAAAGTTTATTAAACAAGAATTAAATAATAAAAATAAACTTAAAAAGAAATTTCCAAAGAAGAAGAGAGCACTCAAAGTGACTTAGGATGAAATGAGTGCATCCGTAAAAGAGGAACAAACCGATGAAGATGAAACAACAAACTTCGCATTGATGACTCTCAACAATAAGGTAAAAAACTCAAACAAAACCCCCTTAGTTTATTTTGAAATTACTTGATGCATTTCATATGTTATTTTTAATTTAGTTAGTAAAAAATATTAAATAAATAAATAAAAAAGGATCATGCTTTTCTTTTTCTAGCTAATTTTGAAAATGATAATGACAATTGCATGTTTTATGAAAATGAAAAAAAATGTTAGATCTAATGCTTCTACATCTAATAAGATTAATCTTATGTATGTTTTTAAGAAGCAATAGTATGTATCATGTTGATTTCCATATTGCCTTGCGATTATAAATGATAATGCATGGCTTTTGTATGGAAGACTAAGTATGAAAAGTTATATTCACCTAAAAAGAAAAATGCATAACTACAACAAACAAAATGATTTTGATTGAAAATGTTTTATGCTTGATGAAATAAATTTTAATGATTTAAAAATATTAAAAGTTTTGGTACCATGCTTGATAATTTTATACTATGAATGAGATTTTGAAGTTACATATGATGATTTTTTTGTGATTTATGGCTTATTAATCTTTGTCTCAATGAAAGTTGCTTTTTCGGTTTTAAACATGATGAATCATTTTCATACAAAAAAACTTGAGCACACTTATATGAAATCAATTACACAAAATGAAACACATAAAAAAAGAAAATATATTATCATTGAAATTAAAATGATGAATCAAATCTCTTATTTGAAGAAGCCTTATGTTTAATGTGTGATGCTGTTTTGGTTTCGATGGTTTTTATGAAGAAATTTATTTTTTAATTCTAAATAATGATGCATGCTTTGACTTGGGATAAAAAAACTTGGGTATATTTGTGTGAAATAAATCAACCAAAAAAAGGGGGAAGGAAAACATTTTTCTTAAAGAATATCTCAAGCCCTACTTTATTGATTTTTTAAAAAGGGAGATCAATGAATGTATCCCGTCGCGGTCGCCCGGCGGGACAGCACCGCTTGCGGAGGCAGCGACGCCCGAAGGGGGAGCCCACCTGCAGCGACAGCGCCGCCAGCGAGCGTGCCGCCTGCAGGCGAGGGCAGCGCCCTCGCCCCGTCACACAGGCCGCCGCCAGTAGGGTGGCGGCGGCGGCAGCAGCGAAAAGGGGAAAGGGTATTAGGGTTTTCTGGGCAAAAGACAGTTTTGCCCCCTCGGAATTTGAGAAATTCCAGTTTCTGTCTTTTGTCCAAATTACGAAAATACCCTTAGGAATTGAGAAATTCCCTACATGTCCCTGATTTCAGAAAAATATTAATTAATTAAAAGGTTTAGTTGATTATTATTTTTATTATTATCTAGTAGTCCTACATGATGATGATTATTTATACAAGTGATGTATGATGTGTGGACGGATGATCATGGACCGTGTGATGTGTGTACTTGTGATTATTATTATTGAGGTCTGCGAACCTCCATTATATTTCTCGTTTATTGTCGGGCCTGCGTGCCTATAATTAAGTTGTAATCACATGAGGAGGCGCAGCGGGAGCGTGGATGCGATAGCGGGACCCACGAGACGGACGATCGTGATGCATGGAGATGCATCAAGATGTCGACGGAACCGACGAGGACGAGATGGACGATCACAGGGCATGGAGATGCACCGTTGCACACATAGATCTTGATGTGAGTGATTAGGCCTACTGGCTCGGGCCTAATCATATTAGGTTGTGGTTCATGATCATCTGATGTGATTGCTTATACACATACTAGATATGCATATATATTTGCATGCGATGTAGATATATATTAAATATGTATATGTGTGACATGTCATATTAGGAGACCAAATTATAGAAACATCTCTCGATAATATTAAGTCGGTAAACGTGAGGCAATTAGATTGACCCACGTGGCCTTCCATCGTTATGAGTAGGAACCGATTCCCGGTGTAGGTTGAGTTGGTCGAGTCCCTCGAGACTCACCTATATCGCGATTCGCAATCTTGCTTACGACATAGAGATGTCACCGGTGACCTGAGGGCATGGTATGCTTGGTCGAGTCCCTCAAGGGTATATCATCAAATCAGACTCATCTTGTAACGAAGGTGTTGACTTAACCGAGCATCATGGTTGGTCGAGTCCCTCGAGGCCATGGTGATTCGGAGGCCGAACAGGACGGGAATCACAAGGAGTTGTGATCGGCAAGAGTTGCCTACGTTTTAGGCTTAGTGTGATTGGTCGAGTCCCTCGAGGTTACACTAAGACGCTGATTGGATCCTGATCCACACTAGAAGTCTGCCAGAGACTTCCGTTTCATGTGCTGAGGGTGTCGCGTGACTCGTTAGTAAAATAGTGGGAGCATATTAAGATAGAAGTCCATATCTTGATAGTTTATTTCTTACAAAATCTGCATGTTATTCATTTCTGCTACATCTTTATTTTCAGAAAATGTCGCTTTCAAATCCCTTACGTGGCATACTTGATGTCAACCACCTCACTAGTCCAAATTATACGGATTGGCTCCGTAACTTGAGAATTGTTCTTACAGCGGAGAAAATCGTGTACGCCCTTGATACAGTGATGCCTACGCCCGAAGAAGGGGCAAGCGAGGATGAGATCGCTCGCTACGTGAAGTATATTGATGACTCCACTCTTGCTCAGTGCTATATGTTGGGCTCTATGACTCCAGAGTTACAGAAACAACATGAAAAGATGGATGCCAGATCCATTCTCCTACATGTCCGAAAATTGTTTGAGGAACAGGGAAGGACTCAACGATATGAGATATCCAAGAGCCTTTTCCATGCTAGGATGACTGAGGGGACACCGGTTCAGAACCATGTCCTAAAGATGATTGAGTGGATAGAGAAACTCACATGTCTAGGAATGGTCCTAGAGGATAACTTGTGTGTGGACATTGTGCTTCAGTCCCTACCAGATTCATTTTCACAATTCATAATGAATTTTAATATGAACAAGCTTGAGGTGACTCTCCCAGAGCTCCTCAATATGTTGAGGGAGGCAGAGAGTACTATTAAGAAAGAGAAGCCAGTTCTCTACATTGGTGAGACCAGAAAGAAAAGGAAAGCAGAAAGGTCCCTTAAGAAGGGAAAGGGCAAGGGCAAATAAGGTAAAGCAAAGGTTGCTAAGAAAGACCCAGCAAAGGACAAAGGCCAGTGCTTCCACTGTGGTAAAGATGAGCATTGGAAGAGAAACTGTAAAGAGTACCTTGCAGAAAGGGCGAAACAAAAGCTTGATGAAGCTTCAGGTACATTCATGATCAGTCTCCATTTGTCAGACTCTTATGATAACACATGGGTATTGGATACCGGTAGTGCTTATCATATATGCAATTCGTTGCAGGTTCTGGCAAGGCTTAGGAGACTAGAGAGAGGCGAGATGGACCTCAAGATGGGTAATGGAGCAAAAGTTGCTGTATTAGCTGTTGGCGAGGTCGCCCTACATCTGCCTAGTGGAGCTTTTATTGCATTAGATGCATGTTATTTTGTTCCTTCTATTATCAAAAACATTATCTCCATTTCATGTTTAACAATTAGTGGATATAAATTTATTTTTTAGAACAATGGTTGTTCGATATTATTAGATGATAAGATCATCACGAAAGGAACATTGCATAATGGTTTATTTATGTTAGACACCACTCCACATATCATGAATGTAAATGTGTCCAAAAGGAAACGAGATGAGTTGAACAGTGCATACCTGTGGCATTGTAGGCTAGGTCACATCCATGAAAGAAGGATTCAAAAGTTGCTAAATGATGGATATCTAGATCCATTCGACTATGTGTCATATGCAACTTGTGAGCCTTACATTCGTGGAAAACTGACCAAATCTCCATTTAGTAGAACTGGAGATAGAGCCAATGAGTTGTTGGAACTCATATATAATGATGTATGTGGACCCATGTCAACTCATGCCATTGGAGGTTACTCCTACTTCATTACATTTACTGATGATTTCTCAAGGTATGGATATGTGTACTTAATGAAGTACAAGTCCGAGGCCTTTGAGAAATTCAGAGAGTATAAGAATGAGGTGGAGAACTAGACTGGAAAGAGTATCAAAACTCTTCGATCAGATCGAGGAGGTAAGTACTTAAGTACAGAGTTTACTCAGTTCCTCAAGGACCATGGGATATTATCCCAATGGACACCTCCTTACACACCTCAGCTCAATGGTGTCTCTGAAAGGAGAAATCATACTTTATTAGATATGGTACGGTTCATGATGAGTTTCGCTGACCTACCCATCTCATTCTGGGGATATGCCGTAGAAACCGTAGCTTACCTTCTGAACAGAGTTCCAACTAAGTTGGTAGTGTCTACACCATATGAGATATGGAAAGGGAAGAAGCATGATCTTAAGGTTGTTAAGATTTGGGGCTGCCCAGCCCACGTTAAAAGACACAACCCTGATAAGTTAGAATCAAGAACAGAGCGATGCATATTTGTGGGGTACCCCAAGGAAACTTGTGGGTATTACTTCTATCATCCCGAGGACAAAAAGGTCTTTGTAGCTAAGAGAGCAGTGTTCCTTGAGAAGGAACACATTCTTGGCGGAGACAGTGGGAGAATGATAGAGTTGAGCGAAGTTAGAGAACCAAGCTCAACCACCACTCTACAGCCCGAGTCTGTTCAGGTACCTAATACACAAGTTTCAACTTTACGCAGGTCTGATAGAGTATCTCATCCTCCTGAGAGATATGTGAGACATATTAGAGGAGAGGATGCTGAGGATATTGATCCTCAGACCTACGAGGAGGCTATTATGAGTATAGACTCCGGGAAGTGGCAAGAAGCCATGAATTCTGAGATGGATTCTATGTACTCCAATAAGGTTTGGAACCTAGTTGATGCGCCTGAAGGTATTGTACCCATCGGTTGCAAATGGATCTTTAAGAAAAAGATCGGAGTAGATGGAAAGGTAGAGACCTATAAAGCAAGGCTAGTGGCTAAGGGGTATCGTCAAAGGCAAGGTGTTGACTACGACGAAACTTTCTCACCCGTAGCAATACTAAAATCCATCAGAATTCTATTGGCTATTGCAGCACACTATGATTATGAGATCTGGCAGATGGATGTGAAAACCGTATTCCTCAACGGGAACCTCGAGGAGGAGGTGTATATGATGCAACCTGAGGGATTCGTGTCCAAGAACTGCCCAGATAAGGTGTGTAGGTTGCTTAGATCCATTTATGGACTAAAGCAAGCTTCCCGAAGTTGGAACATAAGATTTGATGAGGCAATCAGATCTTATGACTTCGTTAAGAACGAAGATGAGCCTTGTGTATACAGGAAGGTAAGTGGGAGCGCTATCACCTTTTTGGTGTTATATGTGGATGACATCTTCATCATTGGGAATGACGTAGGAATGCTATCCATAGTAAAGGCTTGGTTATCTAGACACTTCTCCATGAAGGACTTAGGGGAAGCATCCTATATTTTGGGGATTAGAATCTATAGAGATAGATCAAAGAGGATGCTTGGCTTGTCCCAGTCCAGGTACATAGAAACCATTATCAAAAGGTTTGGCATGAAAAATTCCAAGAGAGGTCTCATACCGATGAGACATGGGATATCGCTTTCTACGAGTATGTCCCCAAAGACTCTAGAAGAAAGGGCGAACATGGATATGATACCTTATGCCTCAGCAATAGGGTCTATCATGTATGCCATGCTATGTACTAGGCCTGATATAGCGCATGCTCTGAGTGCCACGAGCAGGTATCAGGCGGATCCAGGCTTGGAGCACTGGAAAGCAGTAAAGTGTATCCTTAAGTACTTGAGAAGGACTAAGGATCTTTTACTAGTATATGGAGGTAATAGCCTTAAGGTTGAAGGCTACACTGACTCAAGTTTTCAGTCTAATGTCGATGATAGCAAGTCGAATTCAGGGCTGACTCAAGTGTATCCTTAAGTGCTGGAAGAGTTCCAAGCAAGATACCACTGCTGACTCGACCATAGAGGCGGAGTACATTGTTGCATCAGATGTAGCAAAAGAGGGAGTCTGGGTGAAGATGTTCATCACAGATTTGGGAGTCGTTCCGAATAGCGAAAAGTCGACTTCCTTATATTGCGACAACTATAGGGCAATTACTCAAATAAGGGAACCCGAGTCTCATCAGAAGTGTTCTGAGGAGGTTTCAGCTTATCAGAGAGATCGTAACCCGAGGAGATGTAGCAGTAGAAAGAGTTCCATCCGAAGATAACATTGCAGATCCACTGACAAAGTCGTTGTCTCATTTTGTCTTTGAGCGTCACACGGGTCTAATGGGGATCAGACACATAGGTGATTGGCTTTAGGTCAAGTGGGAGATTACTAGTCATAGGTGCCCAGCAAGCCAATCACGTGAGTGATGGCACATGTGACTTGATACATAATCTTTTTGCTTATTATATTTTGGCGTATATCACTTTATAACTATTGCATAAATGCATATATATATTGTGATGTCCTTGGATTTGTGCAATGGGAATCGGATCGTGATGAGATCACGATAATGAGATCGATTCACCTTCAAACACATATCCTAAATAATCCCAGTCATAGGTTACTCGAGAGGGACATCGTGATAACCGGATAGACTGGTGTGCTGTATACCCGTCCATATGATGGATGCAGCTGGTCTCATAGCTGCTCGTGTAGGGACACTAGGGATACAGTACAGGTGCTCATTGGAGAATGAGTTCACAGATTGATCCGCTTACGGAATGCTGGATGGTTGATGATACCTTATTGTCAGACAGCGATTCCGTAGTCCTAGTGGTGTATCTGGTCCTTAGACTTGAGACACCAAGGATGTCCTGTATGAGTGCTCCACTCTTTGATACCAGACTTATAGGTTTGGCTGTCCCAGATCTAGTACAGCTGGTCATTGGGAGTGGTAGTCGACCTTACGAGGGCTATTGAGTGTCGATAGAGGATCATCTACTCTCGGCGTCATGAGAGGAATATCCCATTTGTTCTTGCTCAGACAAATCCCTGGCCATGGTCATTCGGGTTGAGAGAGAAAGAGTTCTCTAGGAGAATCCGATTAGAGCGAGACTCGAGTAGAAACCGTATGGGTCTAACAACACCATGCTCGATATACGGTCTCTAGGATATTAGATGGATGAGGGACTATAGGTACATGGTAACTGAGAACAGACAGGTCCAATGGATTGGATTCCCCTATATCGTCTGGGGACTACGGCATAGTGGCCTAGTACGTCCGTAGTCGATGAGTCGAGTGAATTATTACAGAGATAATAATTCACTGAGTTAGAAGGAGTTCTAACAGGTATGACTCACGGCCAGCTCGATATTGGGCCTAGAGGGTCACACACATATGGTAGGCATTGTGATGAGTAGAGGTTTGGATATGAGATATCCGACGGAGCCCTTGTCTTATTGGATGCAGATCCAATACCCACTAGGGAAGGACCCATTAGGGTTTGACACGGGATCTCTCTAAATAGGAGGGATTCACAGCCTCATAGGCTAGAGTCTTTGCTTGCCTTTCTTATTCTCCTCTTCATCTCCACCTCAGAGTAGGCCTGGAGTTTTGAGGAGCGTCGTCGCAACCCTACTGTGTGGATCACCGCTAGAGAGGAGGACGCTTGACCTCCTTCACCCTCTCCTAAGGATCTGCAAGGAAACAGGGATATACGATCTCCCTAGGTAACACAATCTATACGTAGTTTCATGTTTTGCGGATTTTTGCGTACCAATCTTTGCACGACGACGAACATCTCTTTGGGAATCGGGGATTTTGTTTTCTTGTTCTTCCGCTGCGCATGTGATGTCGCCCCCATGATTTCCCAACACTTACCTTTCTGCAATCGTTTCCAGTTTCTTACTTTACTCAAGTTACAATCAAAGCGAAATCTCCTTGCATTTTATGGAATCATTTTCGAACTTACAAGTTTTAATCCACTACACTAATTCACCCCCCCCCCCCTCTTAGTGCCGCTCCGATCCTAACAATTGGTATCAGAGCAAGGCTCACTCTTATATTTGGTTTAATACCCAAGAGAGATGGCTTACTCTGGCATACATGAGGGTCATTCTATCACACATCCACCTATGTTTAATGGGTCGGATTACACGTATTGGAAGACCCTACGAGGATCTTCCTCATTTCCATGGATTTCGAGCTTTGGACTATTGTCGAAAACGGATTTCAAAAATCTTCTCTTCCGATGAGCGAATGGAATGAATCGGAGAAGAAGGTTTTTTCTTTAAACGCAAAGGCTATGAATGCCTTGTTTTGTGCACTAGACAAAAATGAGTTTAATCGTGTTTCAATTTGTGATTCGGTTTTTGATATTTGGAGAACTCTTGAGGTCACTCGTGAAGGCATTAGCCGAGTGAAAGAGTCCAAAATCAACATCCTTGTGCACTCTTATGAACTTTTCTGAATGAAACTAAGTGAGTCCATCGGAGACATGTACACCTGTTTCATGGATGTCATCAATGGACTTAAAGCTCTTGGTAAAGATTTTTCGAACTTTGAACTAGTAAATAAAATCTTAAGATCCCTTCCTAAAAGTTGGGATCCAAAAATTACGGCCATTTAAGAAGCCAAGGACCTTAAAACATTTCCTCTTGAAGAACTTATTGGGTCTCTAATAACCTACGAAATGACGTGTCAAGATCATGACGAACTCGAGAACCCCCCTCCAAAGAACAGGAAGGATATGACACTCACATCACAAGAAGATCACTTGAAAGGAACATCAAGTGATGAGGACAGTGAAAATGACATTGCACTCTTGACTCAAAAATTTTAAAAATTTTTAAGAAAGAACAAATTTAAAAATAATACCAAAAACAGACTTGAATATAAAAAGGACCAAGTGATATGCTATGAATGCAAGAAGCCAGGACATTTCAAAAATGAATGCCCCCAAGCCAAGAAGAAGCAACCAAAGAAGAAAAAAGCTCTAAAGGCAACTTGGGACGATTCAAGTGATTCCGAAAGTGAAGAAGCTAGCAACAAAGAGGAGGCAAACTTCACGCTAATGGCTTTAGGAGAAGAGACAAACCCATAAGCTAGGAGCAAGAGATGGTATCTCGATAGTGGATGCTCAAGACATATGACTGGAGATCCATCTTATTTCTCTATGCTCACTAGCAAAGAAGAAAGGTACGTCACCTTCGGAGATAACAACAAAGACAAAATCATTGGCAAGGGAACTATAGGTAACAAATTAAAATTTTCTATTGATGATATTTTACTAGTTGATGGATTGAAATATAATCTCTTGAGTATTAGTCAATTATGCGATAAATGTTATATCGTTAGATTCGAATCAAATGTGTATTATTGAAAAACCAAACAATAACATGACTATGATTGCATTAAAACAAAATAAGAAAGGAACTAAGCCTTTCGTACCGAGCTCTAGGAGCTTGTTTCAAGCCATAGAGAGCCTTAGTCAATTTGAATACATGATTAGTAGAAAAGAGTTTTCAAATCTAGGAGGTTGTTCGACATATACTTCTTCGGAAATAAAGCCATTCAAGAAGGCACTTTTGACATCCATTTGAAATAGTTTAAAATTATTACTACTAGCATAGGCAAGGAGCATCCTTATGACTTCTAATCTTGCCACAGGAGCGAAGGTTTCTTCGTAGTTGATACCTTCTTCTTGGTTGAAACCTTTGGCCACTAATCTAGCCTTGTTTCTAACCATGATATCGCATTCGTCTTGCTTGTTTCTAAAGAGTCATTTAGTACCAATGACTAAATGGTCACTAGGTCTAGGAACAAGCTTCCATACCTCATTCCTCTCAAATTGGTTCAATTCCTCTTGTATTGCAATGACCCAAAAATCATCTTTTAAGGCTTCGTCAATGTATTTAGGTTCAATTTGAGAAAGGAAGGCGGCGTTAGCACAAAAATTCTTGAAAGAAGAACGAGTTTGAACCCCTTTTAATGTATCTCCTATAATTAGCTCCTTTGGATGAGCATCTATATACTTCCATTCCTTGGGTAAGGAAATTTCGGAAGAAGATGCCTCCAAGTTGTTTAGGAGGGGGTTCATTTAAATTCAAATTATCAAAACCAAAATCAACATCAAAATCATTTTTCTTTAAATCCAAAATTTCATTAAAAACTAAATGAATAGACTCTTCTATAACTAAGGTTCTCTTGTTGAAAACACGAAAAGCCTTAGAAACGGAAGAATAACCAAGAAAGATGCCTTCATCGAATTTAGCATCAAATTTTCCTAAGGCATCCTTTTCATTCAAAATAAAGCATTTGCAACCAAAAACTTTAAAATAAGAAACATTTGGTTTTTTGTTATTCCATAATTCATAGGGAGTTTTTGATGAAGACGGTCTTATTAGAACCCTATTCATGATGTAGCAAGTCGTATTAACGGCTTCAGCCCAAAAATACTTAGGTAGACTTTGTTCATTTAACATAGTCCTTGCCATTTCTTATAGGTTTCTATTTTTTCTTTCAACTACTCCATTTTGTTGAGGATTTTTTGGAGTGGAGAAGTTATGATTGTATCCATTAACTTCACAAAGATTTTGGAAATCACAGTTTTGAAATTTGCCACCGTGATCACTCCGAATTGATGAAATCATGAAGCCTTTTTCATTTTGAGCGAGTTTACAAAATTTGGAGAAACACTTGAAACCATCACTTTTGTGAACTAAGAAATAGGTCCAAGTGTACCTAGTATAGTCATCCATAATTACAAAAGCATATTTGCTTCCTCCTAGACTTATCGTGTCAATTGGTCCAAATAAGTCCAAATGGATCAATTGTAACGGTCTAGTGGTGCTAATTTGATTTTTTGGTTTAAAACTAGTTTTTATTTGTTTACCTAGTTGACAAGCATCGCATACTTTGTCCTTATTAAACTTCATATATGGAATCCCTCGTACTAATTCTCTAGATGAGATCTAAGATATCAGTTTCATGCTTGCATGGCCTAATCTCCTATGCCAAAGCCAAGCATAATCATTTAGAGCAGAGAAGCACATCTCATTACTTATTTTAAATAATTTTACCAAAGGCAAGGTTCATACTATATTGTTTATCAAATATTTTAAAAATAATTTTCTTATTGTGCAAATTTATGTTGACGATATTATTTTTAGTTCTTCGGATGAATCACTATGTGAATCATTTGCCAAATATATGAGTCATGAATTTGAAATGAGTTTAATGGGTGAATTAACCTTCTTTTTAGGATTACAAATCAAACAACTTAGTGATGGTATATTTCTTAACCAATCTAAATATACATTAGAATTGTTAAAATGATTTAACATGAATAATTCAAAAGCGATAAACACCCCTATGAGTACTTCGACTAAGTTAGATATGGATGAAAATAGTGAAAATTTCGATCAAAAAACATATAGGGGAATGATAGGTAGTCTACTCTACCTCACCGCGACTAGACCGGATATCATGTTTAATGTAGGACTTTGTGCTAGATTTCAATCCAATCCTAAATTATCTCATCTTAAGAGTGTTAAAAGAATATTTAGATATCTTAAAGGAACTCCAAATTTTAGATTGTGGTATCTAAAATCTGATAAATTCGATTTAATAGCTTATGCAGATGCCGATTTTGGCGGATGCAGGATAGATAGAAAAAGTACATCCGGAACATGCCAAATTTTAGGACATGCACTTGTTTCTTGGACTTCTAAGAATCAAAATTCAGTTGCACTATCTATAATGGAAGCCGAATACATTACTGAAAGTGTATGCTGTGCACAAGTTGTTTGGATGAAAAATACACTAGAAGACTTTGGAATTCACTTGAAAAACATTCCCATAAAATGTGATAATACAAGTGCCATATGTCTTACCAAAAATCCAATTCAGCACTCTAGAACTAAGCATATCGATATTAGGCATCATTTCATACGCGATCATGTCCTTAACAATAATGTCGTTCTAGAATTTATTGACACAAAGCCTCAATTAGCAGACATTTTTACAAAAGCCTTGAATGAAGACCAATTTGAATTCATTAGAAGGGAACAAGGTATGTTAAATTGTCCCTGAAAATAAGCTTGTTTGAATGTATTTTTTGAAAAAATGGCTCATCCTTGTTCCGTTCTTTTGTGGAGTTGATTTCATCCTTCTCTTTCGATTTCAAATGATATATTAAAGTACAACCCAATATCTCAACATATCTTAAGTCAAACACCTCTGAAAAACAAAAGGGGGGAAGAAAGAATTTTTTCTTCTCTTTCGCGGCAAGCCAACGGTGGCACCGCCAGAATCAATGGTAGCACCGCTTGAGCGCTCGGGCGCTAGGCGATGGCACCTCTCGTTTTGGTGGTGGCACTGCCCGAGAGCCCCTTTATAAGCCGAGGGGTTAGGGCCGACGGTGACACCGCCCCCAACCCGTGAGAACTTGCTTCAAACTCTCCCACAACCTCTCTAAACCTTAATTCCAGCATTTAGAAGCCTTGGAGAGGGATTCTTGTTGGTCCAAGCTCTCCATCTTCTAAGAAATCCTCACTAAGATAAAATCTAAAATCCTTCCTCTCTTCTCATTATTTTACCTACTCTTTACATTTTCATCTATTATCTTTTCTAGATAATGGCTCCTAAGAGATCAAAAGGGAAAAGGGTTGAAGGAGATTCATATGACCAAGACCTTTTTAGATCCAAAGAAGTAGCTCTTAGGTTTCCAAACTTCGAAACAAGATATATCCATAAGGGTAAACATGTTGATCTCAATGAACTAGGAAACCTAGAACCCATTAGGTGGTTTGCACATCTAGATGCCCTACCTCTACTATAAATAAATGAACCAATTTATCCTAGATTAGTTAGGCTATTTTATGCAAACTTATATGTGGATAATGATAGCCTAAGTACTTACCTACTAGGAACACAAATTAAAATTTTTGATAGTACTATTTGTGAACTAATTGGAATCACTGAAAAAGATAGGGGCTGTTATTTTAGAGGTAAATGAGATGTCAATATAATCGGAGTAACTTACTCTGAAGTTGTCGAAACTATTTTTGCAAATCCGGACCTCGGCATAATACCCAAGAGTTGCGAGCACTTACTGCCCTTTAACTCTAAAATCCTTCATCATATCATAACAAGCATACTATTCCCTAAGCAATTTCATCTTGATGAAATGAGTCAAATAGAAATAAGCACCATGTATTGGATTATGACCAGTCAACATAACTATTTTGGATACTTAATCCGGCAACACATGAAGGATATTATAGCTAAAGACACTATGTTGTCATATGGAGGGTTAATCACTCGATTCCTACTTGCCCATGACATTTGTATCCCACCCGATGAAGAAACAATTCAAAGTGATCGGTATAACATCATAAATAGAAATCTGTTGAAAAGACTTAGGTGCACATTTAGCAACAGTATATGGGTTAGGCAACCTAGAAGGACTGATCCAATTCCCCCACCAGTAGAACACCCCGAAACACCGATTCTTAGGGAAAATGAATCTCCTCCTCTTAGTCCCTTTGGCCAGCACCTTCGGCTCTTGTTTCATCCTCCGAAGAACTCATTATGGTAGAATTGTATCAAATCAAATCGCTGCAAGAACAAATTCAAATCTAGCAAATTGAAATTTTGAAGGAACTATGACAAATGAATCAAAAAATAGATGTCATATATCAGCACTGTGGATTACCTCCTAAGGATTAATCGATGTAGTTTCTTATTCTGTTCTGATTACTCTTAATGTCAAGTTAGAAGTTTGTCGTCTTCTTTTGAACAAAAACTAAACCTTTGTTTGAGATGTAATGTTAAATTCTGGATAATTGCTGATTTGTTTTGGAATCTAGATAAATATTTCTTGCGAGATTAACTTTGTATGATTAATTCGAATTTTGTATGATATGATCACAAACTATGTGTTTCAAGTCTCATCTCCTTATTTTTTTGTTGATGACAAAGGGGGAGAAGTGATGACTTGTACGACTTATGCGCATCGATAGCATGACTTATATGAATTGCAAAAGCTTGTCTTATATGCCTTATAAAATCTTTGAGTATATCGCAAGATTGGTTGATCATATGAAATCATTCCTCACATTTATATCATAAATGTCTTATTGAAAATCTTTATCATATTAAAAAAAATTTATCTCTCGTCGAAGTGAAAATTGTCTCTTATCATTTGATTTGAAAATGATTTTCAATAGCAGAAAATTATGAGAAATACGAAGTTTCATATTTGCTCATGCTTAATAAGACAATGATAAGTTCAACGGTTAGAACTTATCGATTTATGCTTGAATTCAAAGGGATGGAATTCAAGTGGTTTTATCTTCTCACAATATGGCATATAGATAGGGGGAGTTATGTTTAACTCCGTCATCAATTGATTGTCATCATCAAAAAGGGGGAGATTGTTGAATCTCATATTTTGATGATGAAATCAATTGATGGGTTAATTGATCAAATCCATATTATTGAAGTTAAGTGTGCAGGATTAACTACGATAGCCTAAATACATAAAGCAAGGATACTGGAGTCAAGTTCGATGGACGTTTGAGAGTCCGAAGATTCGTCGGAGATGCTGTCGGAACCAACCAAGAAAGATCGGAGACTTGTCGGAACTTTCGGAAGTCTGCCGAAGAGATCGTCAGAGGTTCACAGAGATCACCGAGAAGGCTCGGCTACTCGTTGAATTCGTCACAAGATCGAGAGCCTGCTGGGAGTCCGTCGGAAGAAACTCGAGGGCATATCGGAAGTCCATCGGAAGATCACAGGAAAGCTCGTCGAAACAAAACTCGACGGTGGGCGGTAAAAAACTTGCTTAGGATTATGTTTTTAGGTATGTAGTTCACATGTAATTAGGGTTAGGATTAAGGGACAATCCTATATCTTGGTTAAGGGCCAACTGGGCCCAAAAGTGACCTGGTTTGGGATGGACTTGAAGTGCAACCAGAGATCTGCAAAGACGGGCGGTGGCACCGCCCAGAGCCCAAAGTGTCAGGCGGTGGCATCACCAGACTAGTTGGTGGCACCGCCCAGCACCCGAGATCAAGCGGTGGCACCGCCAGTACACTGTCTGACAGACATTGACAGGCGGTGGCACCTCCATTCTCAGAAACCGAAGAGAATTCAAAATTTGGAGCCCAAATTTGAATCCTCTTAGGGCCTATAAATACCCCTCAATTCTTAGCAGAGAATACAACTTTTGCAAAGCAATAGTTTGAGATAAGAGCCTTAGCAAAGTCTTAGCAAGTCTTGTTTTCAAATTGCTGTAGTGTTCACCTCCTTTCTTCTTGTTGAAAAAATTGTAAGAGTGTGAACCACTTGTAAAGGTTGTAAGAGGGGTATTAGTCCTTCCCCTTCAAAGTGATTTGCTAATGGAAGTTGGGAGCCTCATTGAAGAAGGCTTCGCAAGTGGATGTAGGTCATTTGACCAAACCACTTTAAATTGGCGTATTCATTGAATCTGTGAGTACTTACCTTTCTACAATCGTTTTCGGTTTCTTACTTTACTCAAGTTACAATCAAAGAAAAATCTCCTTGCATTTTACGGAATCATTTTTGAACTTACAAGTTTTAATCCGCTGCACTAGTTCACCCCCCCCTCTTAGTGCCGCTCAGATCCTACAAGCCTGATGCTCAATCAGTAACTCCAACCTAACTTCAATTCTTCTTTAATCACTTTACCTTTCTCACAATTGTAGTTAGTCCTGCATCATTTATCTCAACACATGGATTAGATCATTAATTCGTCAATTGATGTTATCATCAAAATCTGAGATTCAACAAGCTAAAGGTTAGAGATCATGGCAAGGCAAAATGGAAAAGATATAGTTGATGAAAATACTGGCTCTGAAGATGATGTTGAGTCATTGAGGTTGTAGCTATGAAGATTGCTACATAGTCTACAAGAAAAAAATTAAATCATTGAAGAACTTCAAAGTAGAAACAACTAGCATGAAAATGATGTCCAAGAGTTTAATTCTGATGATGATACACCTCCTCACCTTAGGGAGTCGAGAAGATTTCGGGCAAGATATAGAGTCCATGATGTGTGTTAGAACAAATACAACCTAAGATTGGATATTTCGGAGTTTGAAGGTAAAATTAATTTTGAAAATTTTATCAGTTGGCTTAATATAGTGGAAAGAACTTTTTATTTTTATGAACCACCAGAACAAAAGAAAATAAAACTTATGACACTCAAACTCAGATGAAATGCATCTTATTGGTAGAAAAATCTAAAAAAGAAAAAAAAACATGAGGGGAAGAATAAGATCATGATAATGAAAAGGGAGCTAAAGAGGAAATATTTACTTGACAATTATAGGCAAGAGATCTTTCTCAAAATCTATGATTTCAAGCAAAAAGATCTTAGTGTGGAGGAGTACATAGCAGAATTCGATAATCTCATGTTAAAAGGAGAGCTTGTGAAACTAGAAGAGTAAACTATTGCAAGGTACTTAGGAGGTTGTAAGGTACTAAGGAGGTTTGAAATATGAGATTGTTAAATGTTGAATCTCATATTTTGATGATGAAATCAATTGGTAAATTGTTTGATCTAATCTATGTGTTGAGATAAGTGTGCAGGATTAACTACGATAGCGATAAGGTATAAAGCAGATGATGAGCCAGAGACGAAGATTCAGACGATGTACTAGAAGTGTGCCGGGAGCTCGCTGAGAGTTCGTCGGAAGATCGCTGGGAGTTCATCGAAAGATCACCGAGAGTTCGTCGGGAGTTCGTTGAGGGTTCATCAGGAGTTCGCTGGAAGACTCACTATGAAGTTTGCCGGAGGTTCGCCGAGATAAAAATAGACATACCAGACAAAATATTGCTTGCCTTAATCATAGTTAGAATATTAGTTAAGTTAGGATTGGGAGATAATCCCACTAACTCAGTTAGGGGCCAAATGGGCCCTTAACAGGGCTAAATTGGGCCGATTGAATAACCCATTCAGCACATAAAGTCACGGTCGGCGGTGACACCGCTTAAGACTTAGTCTCCTAAGTGCTTTGGGCGGTGGTACCGCCCAGACTAGGCGATGGTACCGTCGACAATTAATGCTGTTAGGTGGTGGTACCACCCTATCAGGCGGTGGTACCGCCAGAGCTTGGTCTTCGAGCTTTGTCAAGCAATCGTACCGTCAGAGAGTTAGGCGGTGGTACCGCCAGTACCCCGAAATCTAGGGATATGACACTTTTTGACTCAAATTATGAAGTCATTGGGGCCAATAAATACCTCACCCTATTCTGCATGGAAGGGTAATAAAGTGCACTCAAAAGTGTTAAAAAATCTTAAGTATTGGGGTGTTAAAATTATTATAAAAGTAAGAAGAGTCCTCCTCCTCCCTCTCTTAGCTTTGTAATTATCCAAGAAAGAGGAGTGAGGCTTTTAAGGGTTATCTCCTAAACCCGTGAAAAAGAGAAAGTGTTGTAAAAAGGTGGTTGGTCTTTGCCTTTTGAAGGAGGACAATTAGTGGAAACTGGTGACCTTGACGGAGGAGGAATCGGAAGTGGATGTAGGTCACAACGATTGAACCACTATAAATTCCGGTGTGTTCTTTCCTTACTGTAAATTCTCTTTACTGCATTCAACTGTACTACATTGCAAACTATCCAACCTTCTCTTCTTTACTTATTTAAAGTAAAACAAATGATTTGAGTTGAAATTGGTTTTTATCGTACGAAGGATTTCGAATCGACGTAATTTTTTCGCTGCACTAATTCACCCCCTCCCCCCCCCCCCCCCCCCTCTTAGTGCCGCTCTTGATCCTAACAATTGGTGTCAGAGCGAGGTCACTCTCATTTGGTTTGAAACCCAAGAGAGATGGCATTTGCCGGCAACTAAGAGGGTCATTCAATTACACGTCCACCTATGTTCAATGGGACGGATTACACATATTGACAAACTAGAATGAAAATTTTTCTAATTTCAATAGATTTTGAGTTATGGAACCTTATAGAAAATGGCTTTCAAAAGTCTTCTCTTCCAATGTGCGATTGGAATGAGTTGGAGAAGAAGACTTTTGCTTTAAATGCCAAGGCTACGAATGCCTTATTTTGCGCTTTAGATACAAATGAGTTCAATCAAGTGTCTATTTGTGAAATGACTTTTGACATTTGGCACACACTTGAAATCACTCACGAAGGCACTAGTAGAGTAAAGAAGTCAAAAATAAATCTTTTAGTTCATACTTATGAATTGTTTCAGATGAAGCCAAGCGAGACTATTGTCGACATGTACACCTATTTTACGAATGTCGTCAAAAGTTTAAAAGCTCTTAGCAAATATTTTTCAAACTTTAAACTTGTTAATAAAATCTTGAGATCCCTTCCAAAGAGTTGGGACCCTAAAGTAATGGTCATTCAAGAGGCCAAGGATTTAAACAACTTTCCTCTTGAAGAGTTTATCGGGTCATTAATGACTTATGAGATGACTTGCAATGCTTATGAAGAGCTTGAGAACAACCTTCCAAAGAACAGGAAGGATATGACACTAAGAACTCAAGAAGATCACTTGAAAGAAAATTCAAGTGATGAGGACAATGATGATGACTTGGCACTCTTGACAAGAAAGTTCAAAAAATTTATAAAAAGGAAAAATTTAAAATAGCACTAAAAATAAATTTAAACCCAAGAAAGGACAAGTTATATGTTACGAATACAAAAAGCCGGGACATTTCACAAGAGAATGTCCCCAAGCAAAGAAGAAGCAACCGAAGAAGAAGAAGTCTCTTAAAGCAACTTGGGACGACTCAAGTACATCCGAAGAAGAGGAGCCAACCAACACAGAGCAAGTTGCTCACTATGCACTAATGACAATTGAAGATGAGGTAAGCTATTCATTTGATGCAAATTTATCTTTTGATGAATTACTAAGTGTCTTTCATGATTTATTTGATGAATGTAAATTAGTTAGTAAAAAATATAAACAGTTAAAAAAGGAGCATGCTTCTCTTAGTAATTTTGATAAATTAAAAGTTGAGCACAATGATAATTTAACTCCTTGCACAAAATACGATGAATTAGAAATGCTTAAAAAGGAAAACTTGCCACTCAAAGAAACCTTTGAAAAGTTTGAGGTTGGTAGCAAGTCTTTAAATATGATCCTTGCAAATAAGGGTCACATTAATAGAAGAGACAGAATCGGATTTGTGAGTAGCTCTCACCAAAATCCAACTACTTTGTTAAAGGCCCTACCTTGTATGTTTCACCCCAAAACTGTAACTTTTGTTGCAAACTTGGACATGTTACCTATAAATGTCCACTTAAGAGATATAGTCCACACAAATTGATTTGGGTTCCTAAAGAAACCATAAAGAACTCTATGCAAAATGATAAGTTGAGTAGATTAATTTTTGAGGTACCCAAGGTCAAATGGCTACCTAAAAATCATCCTCTTTTATAGAAATGTTTACCATCACATGCTAGGAACAAGATATGGCACCTTGGTAGTGGATGTTCAAGGCACATGGCTGGAGATCCATCTTAATTCTCTGAGCTCACTAGCCTAGACGAAGGATATGTCAACTTTGCAAACAACAACAAGGGTAAAATCATTGGCGAAGGAACCGTAAGTAACAAATCCAACTTTTTGATTGAAGATATGTTGTTGGTTGATGGCTTAAAGTATTGTCATTTGAGCATTAGTCAATTGTGTGATAAAGGATACATCATTAGATTTGAATCCAATGCTTGCAGTATTGAAAAACTACACAAAAACACATCTATGATTGCCCTAAAATAAAATAATGTATACACTATCGACATTGATAATCTTTATAATGAAATGTATTTTTCGATTTTGAATGACGATGCTTTGATTTGACATAGGAGATTAGGTCATGGTAGCATAAAACTAATCTCTCAAATCTCATCTAAAGAACTTATAAGAGGTATTCTTCACATTAAGTTTGTTAAAGACAATGTGTGTGATGCATGTCAACTAGGAAAACAAATAAAAGGTAGTTTCAAACCAAAGAATCAAATAAGCACCTCTAGACTATTGCAATTGATCCATATGGATTTGTTTGGATTCATTGATACATCAAGCCTAAGAGGTAGTAAATATGTCTTTATAATTGTGGACGATTATAGTAGATACACTTGGACATACTTCTTGGCATACAAAAGTGATTGCTTTAGGTATTTTTTAAAGTTTTGTAAACTTATTCAAAATAAAAAAGGCTTTACGATTTCATCAATTCGGATTGATTATGGTGGCGAATTTCAAAACCATGATTTTCAAAATTTTATGATTCTAATGGATACAACCATAATTTCTCTACTCCGAGAAATCCTCAACAAAATCGAGCAGTAGAAAGAAAAAATAAAAACTTACAAGAAATGACAAAAACCATGTTAAACAAATATAGCCTACCCAAATATTTTTGGGCCGAAGCCATTAATACGATATGCTATGTCATGAATAAGGTTCTAGTAAGACCATTACTTTCCAAAACTCCTTATGAATTGTGGAACAACAAAAACCCAACATTTCATATTTTAAAGTTTTCGATTGTAAATATTTTATCTTGAATGAAAAAATCTAAAGGATTTTTCTTGGCTATTCTTCTATTTCTTTAGGAAATACTAAGATGCTTTAGGAAAGTTTGATGCAAAATCCAATCAATGGATTTTTCTTGGCTATTCTTCTATTTCTAAAGCCTTTTGTATTTTTAACAAAAGGACTTTGGTTATAGAAGAATCTATTCATGTTGTCTTTAATAAAGTTTTCGAATTTAAGAAAAATGAGTTTGATGATTATCTTAATTTTAATGCTTTGAATTTAAACGAACCTCCTCCTTCAACTAGCAACTTTGATGCATCTTCTTTCGAAACATCCTTACCCAAGGAATGGAAGTACATAGATGCTCATCCTAAGGAGCTAATTGTAGGAGACACATCAAAAGAGGTTCAAACTCGTTCTTTGCTTAAGAATTTTTATGCCAACGTCGCTTTTCTTTCTCAAATTGAACATAAATACATTGATGCTTTAGGTATTTTTTAAAGTTTTGTAAACTTATTCAAAATAAAAAAGGCTTTACGATTTCATCAATTCGGATTGATTATGGTGGCGAATTTCAAAACCATGATTTTCAAAATTTTATGATTCTAATGGATACAACCATAATTTCTCTACTCCGAGAAATCCTCAACAAAATCGAGCAGTAGAAAGAAAAAATAAAAACTTACAAGAAATGACAAAAACCATGTTGAACAAATATAGCCTACCCAAATATTTTTGGGCCGAAGCCATTAATACGATATGCTATGTCATGAATAGGGTTCTAGTAAGACCATTACTTTCCAAAACTCCTTATGAATTGTGGAACAACAAAAACCCAACATTTCATATTTTAAAGTTTTCGATTGTAAATATTTTATCTTGAATGAAAAAATCCAAAGGATTTTTCTTGGCTATTCTTCTATTTCTTTAGGAAATACTAAGATGCTTTAGGAAAGTTTGATGCAAAATCCAATCAATGGATTTTTCTTGGCTATTCTTCTATTTCTAAAGCCTTTTGTATTTTTAACAAAAGGACTTTGGTTATAGAAGAATCTATTCATGTTGTCTTTAATAAAGTTTTTGAATTTAAGAAAAATGAGTTTGATGATTATCTTAATTTTAATGCTTTGAATTTAAACGAACCTCCTCCTTTAACTAGCAACTTTGATGCATCTTCTTTCGAAACATCCTTACCCAAGGAATGGAAGTACATAGATGCTCATCCTAAGGAGCTAATTGTAGGAGACACATCAAAAGAGGTTCAAACTCGTTCTTTGCTTAAGAATTTTTATGCCAACGTCGCTTTTCTTTCTCAAATTGAACATAAATACATTGATGAGGCCTTGAAAGATGATTCATGGGTTATCGCAATAGAAGAAGAGTTGAACCAATTTGAGAGAAATGAGATGTGAAAGCTTGTTCCGAGGCCAAATGACCATTTAGTTATTGGTACTAAATGAGTTTTTAGAAACAAGGAAAATGAATTTGGTATCATAGTTAGAATCAAGGCTAGATTAGTGGCCAAGGGTTTCAACCAAGAAGAAGGTATCAATTATGAAGAAACCTTCACTCTTGTGGCATAATTAGAAGCCATAAGGATGCTCTTTGCCTATGCTAGTAAGAATAATTTTAAATTATTTCAAATGGATGTTAAAAGTGTTTTTCTTAATGACTTTATTTCCGAAGAAGTTTATGTTGAACAACATGTGAGATTTAAGAATGATAATTTTTCAAATCATGTGTTTAAATTGACTAAAGCTCTCTATGGATTAAAATAAGCCCCAAGAAATTATTTCTGAAATAATTTCTCTAAAGATAAGGTCGATACTATATTATTTATTAAAAATTTCGAGAATGATTTTCTTGTTGTTCAAATTTATGTTGATTATATTATTTTTGGTTCTACAAATGAATCTTATGCGAATCATTTGCCAAGAGTATGAGCCTAGAGTTTGAAATGAGTTTAATGGGGGAACTTTCTTTTTAAGCTTATAAATCAAACAACTTAGTAATGGTACTTTTCTTAGTCAAACAAAATATACATTAGACTTGCTAAAATGGTTTAATATGGATAGTTCAAAGGCTATCAATACTCCTATGAGTACTTCCATTAAGTTAGACATTGACGAAGGTCGAGAAAGCTTTGATCAAAAGGCTTATAGGGGTATGATAGCTAGTTTACTATATCTCACCGCAACTAGACCGAACATCATGTTTAGCATAGGACTTTGTGCTAGGTTTCAATCTAATCCTAAGTAATCTCTTTTAAAAGCTATTAAAAGGATTTTTAGATACCCAAAAGGAACTCCTAAACTATGATTATGGTATCCAAAATCTAAAAACTTTGAATTGCTTGGTTATGCAGATGCTGATTTTGTTCGCTACCAAATAGATAGAAAAAGCACATCCGGAATATGTGAAATTTTAGGACATACACTTGTCTCTTGGTCTTCTAAGAAACAAAACTCGGTTGCACTATTTACAACTGAAGCTGAGTATATAGCAGCAGGTGCATGCTGTGCTCAAGTTACATGGATGAAAAACATTTAGAGGATTATGGAATTCACCTAAAAAATATACCTATAAAGTGTGATAACACTAGTGCAATATGCTTAACAAAAAATCATATTCAGCACTTTAGAACTAAACATATTGATATTATGCATCACTTTATATGAGATCATATTAATAACCATGACATATCTCTAAAATTTATTGATAAAAAATATCAATTAGTTGACATTTTTACAAAACCCTTGATTGAGGAATAATTTGATTTTATAAGAAGAGAATTAGATATGCTAATTTTTTCTGATACATGAGTTCCTCTTTAAATTTTTCTCCGGACTTTCTTAATAGAGTTCTATTTTTTGAGATCATTCACTATTATTTCTTCACTTGAGATAAGATTTGATGAGCCATATAAATTTTTCCATACAAATTTTCTCCTCTTACGAAAGTAGAACTTCAAAAATCTTATATGATGTTTGTGTAAATAAGTGTGTGCATCACATAATGATAAAGATCTTGCATGCTAGAACCACACAAATTTCCACCACACCACAATGTAGCAAGTACTCACTGCCTGTAGGCGGTGGCACCACCCAGCTGGCGATAGCACCACCAGTGCTCACTAGTTGTAGGCGGTGGCACCGCCCACAACTTAGCACTATAAATATCCAAGTTAGGGCCGGTGGTAGAACTGACCCCAACTCACTCTACACCTCTCCAAAGAGCCCCAAATCCCTAATTCCTCTTGCTCTCCCTCTAGTAACTCAAAAGAATCTTCATCTCTACTAAATCAAGGATCAATCTCAAGAAGGTTAAACTACTAAGGCAATACCTAAACCAAATCGTTTCCTTCTTTGCATTACTTGTTCTTAATAAATGTAGTCTCCATGACTTCTAGAAGATCTTCAAGGGATAAAGGGAAGAGGAGATTAGATGAAACCTATGACTCCCTACTTTTTAACTCTCCTTAACATGCCCTTAAATTTCCAACCATAGAGACTAGAAATGTTCATAAGGGGAAATACGTAGATTTAGAAGAATTGAGCAATTCGGAACCAATTTAATGGTTTGCTAACCTAGATATCCCCTCAATCCTTCAAATAAGTGAACCTATCTATCCTAGACTTGTTAAGTTGATTTACAATGACTTACATGTGGATGAACATGATAGGGTATCCACTTATCTTTTAGGACATCATATACCCATTACAAATAGCGTAATTTGAAACCTCATAAGAATTGCTAAGAAAAGGAGAGGTTGTTACGTTAGAGGACAATGGGACAAAGAATCAGTTGGGACCACTTATTCTTATGCCTTAGGTACAAGTTTTGGTAATCCAAACTTGTCTATTCTTCCAAAAAGACATGAATATTTATTACCCTTCAATACTAAATTGCTTCATCACATTCTTGATCAGTATTATACTCCCAAAACAATATCATCATGATGAAGTTAGCCAAATAAAATTAGGTACAATATATTGGATTATGAAGGGATATGACTGTTAGGAAAGGGCCAGCACTAAGAGGGGAGGGTGAATTAGTGCAACGGTAAAAATTACGTCGGTTCAAAACTTCGTTACGATTAAATTCATTTCCGATGAAAAACCATTTCATAAAGGTATTAACTTTGAAAGCGTATGAAAGAGCGTAGTGGATGTAAAACAAGTAAAGTAGTTTACAGTAAAGTAAATTGCATAAGAGAAACACAAACCATATTTTTATAGTGATTCGGTCATCGTGACCTACATCTACTTCGCCGATTCCTCTTCCATCGAGGCCATTGGCATCCACTATCGGTCTTCTTTCAATGGGCGAAGACCAACTACCCTTTTACACCCCTCTTCTCCTTTTCACAGATTTAGGAGACAACATTTTACAACCCTCTTTTACAAGGTATCCCTCTCATACCTCTCTTAGAACTCTCTCTAAGCTTTGGGAGGAGGGAACTCAACTTTCTAAGGCTTACAACTTTAGAATAATAGGGTTTTGCTCAATATTTCTTTTGAATGGATGCATGAATAGCTGGGGTATTTATAGGCCTCAAATGGATTCAAATTTGGAGCCCAAAATTTAAACCCTCGAAATTTCAAGGTACAGGCGGTACCACCGCTTGCATTCTGACACTGGATAGTATCACCACCGAATCTAGTGGTACCACTGCCTAGAAGATTGTGCTGGGTGGTACCACCACCCAGACTGGTGGTACCACCGCCTGACAAAGTCTCGGAGACTGGGCCAGGACGGTTTCACTTGTTTGGTCACTGTTTGAGCCTTTCTCTTAGCCCAACCAGCCTAAACTTGGGCCCAACTATCTCCTAATTGGGTTGGCTCAATTCTAATCTCAATTATGTGCTAACTACGAATTTTAAGACATTTACTAAGCTAAATAGAGTCCGTAAGTCAGGTTTTCTTCCGGCGATCTTTTGGCGAACTTCCAATGATCTCTCGGCAATGTTCCAGTGGACTCCTGGCAAGCTCCAAGACTTCACAACGATCTTTTTGGCAAGTTCCAATGAGCTTCTTTAGCAAGCTCTAGGAATTCTCGATTAGTTCTGGTAGAACTTTCGACGAACGTCCGGACTTCCAACTAACTCTCGAACTCCCAACGAAATCGCTTTCTTGACTCCGGGACTTCATTTTGCTTTATGCCTTGCTATCATAGTTAATCCTGCACATGTAAAAATACACTTCGATCTAGACAATTAATACTAAGCATGAATCATGTCGTCCGGCATGTCATTGATCCATCGATGCTTCATCCTCTCTTGCGGCCTATTGCCCAATCGGCCAGTTGACTCTGCAACTTCAATATCCTTGGCGTAATATCCGCTCTTCTTGGCCCGATGCTCGCACTCATGGCCCGAAGCCTTCTATCGATACGTCGACCGATCCTCCAACTCGATGTCTAATCTTCTGACATGTTCCACCGGCCCAACATGATTCTTCCTGCTTTAATTATCTTCTTGCGTCACTCAAAACACAAATCAAATCATAAACACTTATCAATTGGTTTCATCATCAAAATACGAGATTCAACAATGACAATTGTTTTAGTTACATAATATAACAAAACATGATCAAACTATCAAAAAAGGATATGATGCTTTTATATGGTGGCTTGATCATTAGACTAATCCATGCATATGACATATCTATTTCACTTGATGAAGAAATCTTGAAACTAGATAGGTTTAATATCATAAATAAAAATCTACTAAGAAGGTTAAGATATATAGTCAGAAATGGGACTTAGACTAGATTACCTAAAAGGACTGACCCCCTCCCACTTGATCCAGAACTTGAAACACCAATATTTAGGGAACATCAATCTCCTCCTACTGGTCTCTTTGAGGCAACACCTCCAACAGAGCATGCACCCTCCTCATCTGCCGACGATAGAGGGACTCGAATGGATCAATTTGAATAATGTCAAGATCAAATTTTAACTGAGTTGCAGTAAATTCATTGACAACTTAATACTCTGTTTAGACATTTTGACTTACCACCACATGAATAGCTAATGTATGTCTTTTTACTGATGACAAAGGGGGAAAAGTTAATGGAATCTCTCTCTTCTATGTTGAGAACTTTTGATGTTGTATTCACTTTGATGTTGTGATCTTATGTTCACCTTGATGTTGTGATCTCCTTTATGTTGAGAACCTTTGATGTTGAGAACTTTTGATGTTATGTTTACTTTGATATTGTGATCTCTTCGATGCTGAAAATTTTTAATGTTACTATATAATGATGCAATATCAGATTCTTAATATTGTTAACTTTTGAATGCTACCATGCAATAGTTATAAAAGTTATATCGTGATGATGCTTCATGCAAGTAGTAATATAAGGCTATGCCTGATGCATTTTATCATGCATGAAGTAATGAAATTGTGTATTTAATATCTTGATGACTTGAAACTATAATGATGCACAATGCATGTGATTTCTAATTAAAATCGATTAAAGCTTGAATTCAAGGTTGTGAATTCAAGTTTGTATTCTCTCAAGTATGGCATATAGATAGGAGGAGTTAAGGTTAACTCCGTTATCAATTGGTTGTCATCATAAAAAAGGGGGAGATTGTTGAATCTCATATTTTGATGATAAAATCAATTGGTAAATTATTTGATCTAATCCATGTGTTTAGATAAGTATATAGGATTAACTACGATAATGGTAAGGCATAAAGCAGATGATGAGCCAGAGTCAAAGATTCAGACAATGTACTGGAAGTGTGTCAAGAGCTCACTGAGAGTTCGTCGGAAGATCGCTAGGAGTTCGTTGGAAGATCGCCAAGAGTTCGTTGGGAGTTCGCTGAGGGTTCGTCGGGAGTTCACTAGAAGCTCGTCGGAAGACTCACCAAGAAGTTTGCTAGAGGTTCGTCGAGAGAAAAATCGACATATCGGACAAAGATTGCTTGCCTTAATCGTAGTTAGAACATTAGTTAAGTTAGGAATGAGTGATAACCCCACTAACTCATTTAGGGGCCAGCTGGGCCCTTAATAGGGCTGAATTGTGCCAATTGAATAGCCCATTCAGCAATTGAAGTCACGGTTGACGATGACACCGCTTGGGACTCAGTCTCCTAAGTGCTCCGGGTGGTGGTCCGCTTAGACTAGGTGGTGGTACTACTGATAATTAATGCTATCAAGCGGTATACCACCCTGTCAAGTAGTGGTACCGCTAGAGCTCGGTCTCCGAGCTTTGTCAGGTGGTCGCACCGCCTAGACTAAGCGATGGTACCGCCTAGTGTCATAGAGTCAGCTGGTGGTACCACCCAATAATGGCGGTGGTACCGCCAGTACCCCAAAATCTGGGGATGTGACACTTTTTAGCTCCAATTCTGAAGTCATTGGGGCTTATAAATACTCCACCCTTTTATGCATGGAAGGGTAACAAAGTGCAATCAAAAGTGTTAAAAAATCTTAAGTGTTGGGGTATTAAAATTATTATAAAAGTGAGAAGAGTCCTCCTCCTCCCTCTCTTAGCTTTGTAATCATCCAAGAAAGCGGAGTGAGGCTTGTAAAGGTAATCTCCTAAACCCGTGAAAGGGAGAAAGCATTGTAAAAAGGTGGTTGGTCTTCGCCTATTGAAGGAGGACCATTAGCAGACGCCGGTGACCTTGACGGAGGATGAATCAGAAGTGGATGTAGGTCACAACGATCGAACCACTATAAATTCTGGTGTGTTCTTTCCTTGCTGCAAATTCTCTTTATTGCATTCAACTTTACTACATTGCAAACTGGCCAACCTTCTCTTCTCTACTTATTCAAAGTGAAACAAATGATTTGAGTCGAAATTGATTTTTATTATATGAAGGATTTTGAATCGACATAATTTTTCCGCTGCACTAATTCACCCCCCCACCTCTCTTAGTGCCGCTCTTGATCCTAACACTAAAGTGGTTCAACTGTAGCCATATTGGTCTTTAAATGATGTGAGCAAGTTGGCTTTAAAAGTTAAAAAGCAATAAAAGTTTGAAAAGAGTTCTCGGTATGGGTCAAAAGAAGGTTATACGAAAGGAGAAAATTCCAAGCATACTATTAAGAGCAAGGTAGTATCAAAGGTGCAAGGCAAGTGTGAAGGATCTGTTGGCAATAAACAAACACCTAATTCTTCTATCCCAAGTGGCTAAAAATATTTCAAATATCATGGTTTTGGGCATATTGTTTCAGATTATCTAAATAGGGGGATTGTTTCTTTGGTTGAAGATCATAGATATGGAGAAGAAGAAGAATCCAATGATGAACCAAAATATAATAAGGATGAGGAAGAGGTTACTTATACTGATCATAGTTTATCTATTATATTGCAACATAGCTTACAAGTGTCCTATGTGGCCGAGGATGAAAATTGGGTGAGAAAGAACATGCTTCACACTAAATGCACTTCTCATTTGCAAGGTGTGCTTGGTGATCATCGATAGTGGAGGCTTTGAGAATGTGGTATCTTTGGAGATAATACAGAAGGTAAACTTGGATGCAATCCCTCTATAAGAAAATATAGAGCAACATCACATGCTCAACGGAAGAATAGAAAAAAAAAATCCTACATTTTTCAAACAAGTGTTCGTCATTGTGCGAAGATCAGTGCACAAAAACTCGCGAAACCGAAGATCACATATAAGATAGTTGTGTTATCCAGGGAGATTATATATCTCTAAATGTTAGGACCAAAATTGGCACTAAGAGAGAGGGCGGGGAGAGGGGGTGAATTAGTATTATCGTAAAAACATCAACGATTTAGAAAAACTGTTTCGATAAAGCACATTTCAAAAATAATATTGAAAGGGTGCTTTACTTGAAGTAAATGTAATAAACAATTAAAATAGAGAACAATAGTAATGAAGAGCAGAAAGAGAGTGCATACTAAATTTATAGTGGTTCGATCGTCGTGACCTACGTCCACTCCCGATTCCTCTTCCGTCGAGGCCATCGGCGTATACTATTGGTCTTTCTTCAATGAGCGAAGACTAACTATCCTCTTACGACTCTTTTTCCTTTTAACTGGTTTAGGAGACAACCTTTACAAGACTCACACCTCTTTTAGAATGATCACAAATCTTAAGGAGGAGGAGGAGGACACTTAGCACTTTTTCAAGACTTTTCTTTTCTTTTCATTGCTCTTTCATGTAGGAAAGAGTGGGGTATTAATTATAGGAAAATCTGATGGGTGACATCATATGCACAGTGAAAGAATATAAAAACAAATCCCCAAATTTTCTATCGAGGTGTTTGTCATCGTACAAAGATTAGTGCGTAAAAACCAAGAAACTTAAAACTATGTATATTAAATATTATTTTACCTAGGGAGATCGTATATCCATGAATCCCTACAGATCTCTAGGAGAGGGTGAAGGAGGTCAAGTGTCCTCCTCTCTACCGGTGATCCACACAACAGGGTTGCAATGATGCTCCTTAAGTCTCTAGGACTGTACTCGTCATAGGTGCTTTGTAGGCCAATGACGTGAGTGATGGCACGTGTGACTTTACACACAATCTTTTTACTTATTATTATTATTTGATATTTTATCACTTTATATTATATATTACTTAAATATATTATGATGTCTATGGATCTGTGCAATGGAAATCGAATCGTAATGAGATCATGATAATGAGACCGATTTGCCTTCAAATATAGATCCTAAATAATCTCGGTCATAGGTTACTCGAGAGGGATATCGAGATAACCGGACATACTAGTGTGCTGTATACCCATCCATATGATGGATGCAGCCAGTCTCATAGCTGCTTGTGTGGGGACACTGGGGATACAATACAGGTGCTCATTAGAGAATGAGTTCACTAATTGATCCACTTACGGAATGTTGGATGGTTGATGATGCCTTATTGTTAGATAGTGATTCCATAATCCCAGTGATGTATATAGTCCTTAGACTTGAGACACCAAGGATGTCCTGTATGAGTACTTCATTCTTTGATACGGAACTTATAGGTCTGGAGGTTTCAGATCTAGTACAGCCGGTCATCAGGAGTGGTAGCCAACCTTATGAAAACTATTGAGCGTTGATAGCGGATCATCCACTCTCGGTGTCATGAGAGGAATATCTCATATGTTAATGCTCAGACAAATCCCTGGCTAGGGTCATTCGAATTGAGAGAGAAAGAGTTCTCCGGGATAATCCGACTAGAGCGAGATTCAAGTAGAAACAATATGGGTTTGACAGCACCATGCCCGGTATACAGTCTCTAGGATATTAGATGGATGAGGGACTATAAGTATACGGTAATTGAGGACAGACATGCCCAATAGATTGGATTCCCCTTTATCATTTGGGGACTACAGTGTAGTGGCCTAGTACGTCCACAATCAATGAGTCAAGTGAATTATTATAGAGATAATAATTCACTAAGTCAGAAGGAGTTCTGACAGGTATGACTCATGGCCATATCGATATTGGGCCTAGAGGGTCACACATATGGTAGGCGTTACAATGAGTAAGGGTTTGGATATAAGATATCCGTCGGAGCCCCTATCTTATTGGATATCCAATAAGCCCCTGAATTATTGGATCCTATAGATGAGATCCAATAAGAGTCATTTAGAGATTATTGGATATAGATCCACTAATCTAAGAGGCTTGGGTAGTTGGATGGAGATCCAATTGTTAGGATCGGAGTGGCACTAAGAGGGGGGGGGGGGTGAATTAGTGCAACGGTAAAGTGTGATAAACTTTTGACGATTTAAACACTTTCGGAAACTTCGTACGATAAAAGTAATATTTTCGTTTGAAACTGTTTCGATTGCGTTTTAACTTGAAGGGATAAGTAAGACGGAGACAAAGAAGTAGAGCAATAAAGTGCAAATGGTTTGTAGTAATATAAATGACAATAAGTAAATGCAAACCAGAGATCACGCCGATTTTACAGTGGTTCGGTCAAATGACCTACATCCACTTGCGAGGCCCCTCTTCGATGAGGCTCCCACCTTCCACTAGCAAATCTCTTGAAGGGGAAGGGTAAATACCCGTC
The DNA here is from genome assembly GCF_036884655.1 of Musa acuminata AAA Group. Classification (NCBI taxonomy): domain Eukaryota; kingdom Viridiplantae; phylum Streptophyta; class Magnoliopsida; order Zingiberales; family Musaceae; genus Musa; species Musa acuminata. The sequence goes on from NC_088345.1 coordinate 19,799,950, forward strand.
TTACAACTTTTTACAAGCGGTTCACTCTCTTATAGATTTTCAGCAAAAAAGAAGGAGGTGAACACTAGCAAATTGAAAACAAGACTAGCAAAGACTTTTCTAAGACCTTTCTCTCAATCAATTGCTTTTTAAAAAGTTGTAATCTCAGTTGAGATTTGAGGGATATTTATAGACCTTAAGAGGATTCAAATTTGGGCTCCAAAATTTGAATTCTCTTTGGGTTCCCGATGCTAGCGGTGCCACCGCCTGTTAGTGGCGGTGCCACCGCCTGTCAGTGTCAAACACTGACAGTGCTGGGCGGTGCCACCGCCAGACCCTTCGGTTCACTTGTTGGGCTTCAAATTTAGCCCAAACCAAGTCTAATTTTGGGCCCAGTTGGCCCCTAACCAGGATATAGGATTATCTCTTAATCCTAATCCTAATTACAAGTGAACTACATAACAAAACACATCCTAAGCAAGTTTTCAACCGCGAACGTCGAGTCTTGTTCCGGCGAGCTTTTCGACGAACTTCTTCCGACGGACTCCCAGCAAGCTCCCGAACTTATGATGACTTTAACGAGTAGTCGAGCCTTCTCGGTGATCTCCGTGAACCTCCGACGATCTCTTCGGCGAACTTTCGAAAATTTCGACAGGTTCCCGATTTCTTCTCGGTTGGTTTCGGCAACATCTCCGACGATTCTTCGGACTCTTAAACGTCCATCGAACTTGACTCCGGTATTCTTGCTTTGTGTTTTCTGGTTATCGTAGTTAATCCTGCACACTTAACTCAATAATATGGATTAGATCAATTAACCCATCAATTGATTTTATCATCAAAATCTGAGATTCAATAATCTCCCCCTTTTTTATGATGACAATCAATTGAAGACGGAGTTAAACATAACTCCCTCTATCTATATGCCATATTATGAGAAGATGAAAACACTTGAATTTCATGCATTGAATTCAAGCATAAACCTATAAGTTCTAACCGTAGAATTTATCGTTATTCTCATTAAGCAATAGTAAATACAAAACTTTGATGAAAATCATTTTCAAGTCGAATGATAAGAGACAATTTTTACTACGGCAGGAGACAAAGATTTTCAACATGAATTTCATGATATAAATTTAAGGCATGCTTTCAATATAATCAATCAATCTTGTGATATTCTCAAAGATTTTGCAAGGCATATAAGACATTCATATCACACAAGCTTTTGCAATTCATATAAGTCATGCTATTAAAATGGTACAAGTCATCACTTTTCTCCCCCTTTGTCATCAACAAAAAGGAATGAGACTTGAAGCACATAATTTGTGATTATAACATCAGGAATTCAGCATTGATCATAAAAATTTTATTATTCAAAATTAAGTATGCTAAAATATTTACGCAGAGTTCATCTTAAAGGAAAAATCAGCATTCATCCATTTTATCAAATCTCTTCTTTCTATAAATAACAAAAATTATAGATGTACAATGAAGAGATAGTGATAAAAAAATTTCAAGTAGTAACTCCAATAAGCCAAGATCATAATTCGAATACAAATCCATTCAAATTCAATTCGTCAACTTGAAACTCATAATCAAGCCATCAAAATCAATTTCGAGATTCACAAAATATCATAAAATCATTAATCTTGATTAGATGGGAGCGGTGTTTGACTCAAGGTAGGATAAGATAATTTAACATGTCATCGAAAGAGAAGGATCAAATTCATCGAGGAACGGAGAGAGGATGAAAAACTTTACGAAAAATCCATTCAAACAAGTTTATTCTTAGGGACAATTTAACATACCTAATTCCCTTCTAATGAATTCAAATTGATCTTCATTCAAAGCTTTTGCAAATATATCTGCTAATTGATGCTTTGTATCAATGAATTCTAGAACAACATTATTGTTAAGAATATGATCGAGTATGAAATGATACCTAACGTCGATATGCTTAGTTTTAGAGTGCTGAATTGGATTTTTAGTAAGACATATGGCACTAGTATTATCATATTTTATGGGAATGTTTTTAAAGTGAATTCCATAGTCTTCTAATGTATTTTTCATCCAAATAACTTGTGCATAGCATGCACTTGCAAAAATGTATTCGGTTTCTGCCGTAGATAGTGCAACTGAATTTTGTTTCTTGGAAGTCCAAGAAACAAGTGCATGTCCTAAAAATTGACATGTTCCGGATGTACTTTTTCTATCTATCCTGCATCCGCCAAAATCGGCATCTGCATAAGCTATTAAATCAAAATTTTCAGATTTTGGATACCACAGTCCTAGATTTGGAGTTCCTTTAAGATACCAAAATATTCTTTTAACACTTTTAAGATAAGATAATTTAGGATTTGATTGAAACCTAGCGCAAAGTCCTACACTAAACATAATATCCTGTCTAGTCGCGGTGAGGTAGAGTAGACTACCTATCAGTCCTTTATATGTTTTTTGATCGAAATTTTCACTATTTTCATCCATATCTAACTTAGTCGCAGTACTCATAGGGGTGTTTATTGCTTTTGAATTATCCATGTTAAATTATTTTAACAATTCTAATGTATATTTAGATTGGTTAAGAAATATACCATCACTAAGTTGTTTGATTTGTAATCCCAAAAAGAAAGTTAATTCACCCATTAAACTCATTTCAAATTCATGACTCATACATTTGGCAAATGATTCACATAGTGATTCATCCGAAGAGCCAAAAAAAATATCGTCAACATAAATTTGTACAACAAGAAAATTATTTTCAAAATATTTAATAAACAATGTAATATCAACCTTGCCTTTAGTAAAATTATTTAAAATAAGAAAGGAACTAAGCCTTTCATACCAAGCTCTAGGAGCTTGTTTCAAGCCATAGAGAGCTTTAGTCAATTTGAATATATGATTAGGAAGAAGAGAATTTTCAAATCCGGGAGGTTGTTCGACATATACTTCTTCAGAAATAAAACCATTCAAGAAGGCACTTTTGACATCCATTTTAAATAGTTTAAAATTATTACTACTAGCATAGGCAAGGAGCATCCTTATGGCTTCTAATCGAGTCACGGGAGCGAAGGTTTCTTCGTAATCGATACCTTCTTCTTGGTTGAAACCTTTGGCCACTAATCTAGCCTTGTTTCTAACCACGATACCATTTTCGTCTTGTTTGTTTCTAAAGACCCATTTAGTACCAATGACTAAATGGTCATTAGGTCTAGGAACAAGCTTCCATACCTTATTTCTCTCAAATTGATTCAATTCCTCTTGCATTGCAATAACCCAAAAATCATCTTTTATGGCCTTGTCAATGCATTTAGGTTCGATTTGAGAAAGGAAGACGGCGTTAGCACAAAAATTCTTGAAAGAAGAACGAGTTTGAACCCCTTTTGATGTATCTTCTATAATTAGCTCCTTTGGATGAGCATCTATATACTTTCATTTCTTGGGTAAGGAAATTTCGGAAGAAGGTGCATCCAAGTTGCTATTTTGAGTAGGGGGTTCATTTAAATTCAAATTATCAAAACCAAGATCATCATCAAAATCATTTTTCTTTAAATTAGAAATTTCATTAAAAACTACATGAATAGATTCTTCTATTACTAAGGTTCTTTTGTTAAAAACCCGAAAAGCCTTAGAAACGGAAGAGTAACCAAGAAAGATGCCTTCATCGGATTTAGCATCAAATTTTCCTAAGGTATCCCTTTCATTCAAAATAAAGCATTTACAACCGAAAACTTTAAAATAAGAAATATTTGATTTTTTGTTATTCCATAATTCATAGGGAGTTTTTGATAGGGATGGTCTTATTAGGACCCTATTTATGATGTAAAAAGCCGTATTTACGGCTTCGGCCCAAAAATACTTGGGTAGACTATGTTCATTTAACATCATTCTTGCCATTTCTTGTAGGTTTCTATTTTTTCTTTCAACTACTCCATTTTGTTGGGGATTCCTCGGAGTGGAGAAGTTGTGATTGTATCCATTAACTTCACAAAAAATTTGAAAGTCACGGTTTTGAAATTCGCCACCGTGATCACTCCGAATTGATGAAATCATGAAACCTTTTTCGTTTTGAGTGAGTTTACAAAATTTAGAGAAACACTTGAAGCAATCACTTTTGTGAGCTAAGAAATAGGTCCAAGTGTATCTAGTATAGTCATCCACAATTACAAACGCATATTTGCTTCCTCCTAGACTTGTCGTGTCAATTGGTCAAAATAAGTCCAAATGAATCAATTGTAATGGTCTAGTGGTGCTAATTTGAGTTTTTGGTTCGAAACTAGTTTTTATTTGTTTACCTAGTTGACATGCATCGCATACTTTGTCCTTAATAAACTTTATATTTGGAATTCCTCGCACTAATTCTCTTGATGAGATCTTAGATATTAGTTTCATGCTTGCATGACCTAGTCTCCTATGACAAAGCCAAGCATCATCATTTAAAGCGGAAAAGCACATTTCATTACTTAGTTCATCAAGGTTGATGGTGTAGACATTATTTTGTTTTAATGCAATCATAGTTATGTTATGGTTTGGTTTTTCAATAATACACATTTGATTCAATTCTAACGATATAACCTTTATCGCATAATTGACTAACACTCAAGAGATTATGTTTCAATCCATCAACTAGTAAGACATCATCAATAGAAAATTTTAATTTGTTACCTATGGTTCCCTTGCCAATGATTTTGCCTTGGTTGTTGTCTCCGAAGGTGACGTACCCTTCTTCTTTGCTAGTGAGCATAGAGAAATGAGATAGATCTCCGGTCATATGTCTTGAGCATCCACTTTCTATATACCATCTCTTGCTCCTAGCTTGTGATGGTGTATGTTTCTACAAGAAGGGATTATTTTTAGGTACCCATTTTCTTTTGGGTGCCTTAAAAACTTGTTCATCATATTGCATAGAATTGATCATGGTTCCTTTAGGAACCCAAATTAGTTTGTTCATACTAATTTTCTTGAATGGACATTTATAAGTTTTATGTCCATATTTGCAACAAAAGTTACAATTTCTTTGGTGCCGAACATGTAAAACGGGGCCTTTAATGAAAGTGGTTGGATTTTGGTGAGGACTTCTCACAAATTCGATTCCACTTCTTTTAGGAACGTGACCCTTATTTATAAGGATCATGTTCAAAGATTTACTACCAACCTCGAATTTCTTCAAGGTGTCCTTAAGTAGCAAGTTCTCCTTTTGGAGAGATTCTAGATCATGGCATTTTATACATGGAGCTAAACTATCATGATATTCAGTTTTTAATTTATCGATATCACAAGTGAGACTATCATGCTCCTTTTTTAGCAATTTCTATTTTCTACTAATTGTCTTACATTCATCAAATAACTCATGGAAAGCATTTAATAATTCATGATAAGGTAAATCTGCATTAATGAGCAACTTGCTCGGTGTTGGACTCCTCTTCTTCGGACACGCTTGAATCATCCCACGTTGCCTTAAGCTCCTTCTTCTTTGATGTTCTCTTTTTGGCTTGAGGACAATCGTTCTTGTAGTGTCCCATTTTTTTGCATTCATAGCAAATCACTTGGTCCTTCTTTTGTTCGAATTTATTTTTTATATTATTTTTAAATTTATTCTTTCTTAAATATTTTTTAAATTTTTGAGTCAAAAGTGCAATGTCATTGTCACCGTCCTCATCACTTGATGTTCCTTTCAAGTGGTCTTCTTGTGATTTGAGTGTCATATCCTTCCTATTCTTTGGAAGGGGGTTCCCGAGCTCGTCATGAGCTTGACATGTCATTTCGTAGGTTATTAGAGACCCAATGAGTTCTTCAAGAGGGAATGTTTTAAGGTCTTTGGCCTCTTGAATGGTCGTAACTTTTGGATCCCAACTTTTAGGGAGGGATCTTAAGATTTTAGTTACTAGTTCAAAGTTAGTAAATTCTTTACCAAGAGCTTTGAGTCCATTGATGACATCCGTAAACCGGGTGTACATGTCTCCGATGGACTCACTTGGTTTCATTCGGAAAAGTTCGTAAGAGTGCACAAGGATGTTGATTTTAGATTCTTTCACTCGACTAGTGCCTTCATGAGTGACCTCAAGAGTTCTCCAAATATCAAAAGTCGAATCACAAATTGAAACACGATTAAATTCATTTTTGTCTAGTGCACAAAACAAAGCATTCATAGCCTTTGCATTTAAAGCAAAAACATTCTTCTCCGATTCATTCCATTCGCTCATCGGAAGAGAAGATTTTTTAAATCCGTTTTCAACAATAGTCCAAAGCTCGAAATCCATGGAAATGAGGAAGATCCTCATACGAGTCTTCTAATAAGTATAATCTGACCCATTAAACAAGGGTGGACGTATGATAGAATGACCCTCATGTAAGCTGGAGTAAGCCATCTCTCTTAGGTATTAAACCAAATATGAGAGTGAGCCTAGCTCTGATACCAATTGTTAGGATTGGAGCGGCACTAAGAGGGGGGGGGGGGGGTGAATTAGTGCAGCGGTAAAGTGTGATAAACTTTTGATGATTTAAACACTTTCGGAAACTTCGTACGATAAAAGCAACGTTTTCGTTTGAAACCGTTTCGATTGCATTTTAACTTGAAGGGATAAGTAAGATGGAGACAAAGAAGTAGAGCATTAAAGTGTAAATGGTTTGCAGTAATATAAATGACAATAAGTAAATGCAAACCAGAGATCACGCCGATTTTACAGTGGTTCGGTCAAATGACCTACATCCACTTGCGAGACCCCTCTTCGATGAGGCTCCCACCTTCCACTAGCAAATGTCTTGAAGGGGAAGGGTAAATACCCGTCTTACAACTTTTTACAAGCGGTTCACTCTCTTACAGATTTTCAACAAGAAAGAAGGAGGTGAACACTAGCAAATTGAAAACAAGACTAGCAAAGACTTTTCTAAGACCTTTCTCTCAATCAATTGCTTTGCAAAAAGTTGTAATCTCAGCTGAGATTTGAGGGGTATTTATAGGCCTTAAGAGGATTCAAATTTGGGCTCCAAAATTTGAATTCTCTTTGGGTTTCCGATGCTGGCGGTGCCACTGCTTGTTAGTGGCGGTGCCACCGCTCAGTCTGGCGGTGCCACCGCTCAGTCTGGCGGTGCCACCACCAGACCCTTCGGTTCACTTGTTGGGCTTCAAATTTAGCCCAAACCAAGTCTAATTTTGGGCCCAGTTGGCCCCTAACCAGGATATAGGATTATCTCTTAATCCTAATCCTAATTACAAGTGAACTACATAACAAAACACATCCTAAGCAAGTTTTCAACTGCGAACGTCGAGTCATGTTCCTGCGAGCTTTCCAACGAACTTCTTCCGATGGACTCCCAACAAGCTCCCGAACTTGTGATGACTTTAACGAGTAGCCAAGCCTTCTCGGTGATCTCCGAGAACCTCCGACGATCTCTTCGGCGAACTTCCGAAAATTTCGACAGGTTCCCAATTTCTTCTCGGTTGGTTCCGGCAGCATCTCCGACGATTCTTCGGACTCTTAAACGTCCATCGAACTTGACTCCGATATTCTTGCTTTGTGTTTTCTGGTTATCGTAGTTAATCCTGCATACTTAACTCAATAATATGGATTAGATCAATTAACCCATTAATTGATTTTATCATCAAAATCCGAGATTCAACACCAATACCCAATAGGGTAGGATCCATTAAGGTTAAGTTGATAGGGGACCTCTATAACCAATAGTTCATAGGTTAGAGCCTTTTTGGGTAGGCTCTCCTATTCTATAAATAGGAGGGAACCAATAGTTCATAGGCTAGAGCCTTTTAGGCTAGATTCTAACAGAACTTGTTAATAAAATTTGAAGATTCCTTCCAAAGAGTTGGGACCCTAAAGTAACGGTCATTCAAGAGGCCAAAGATTTAAATAATTTTTCTCTTGAAGAACTAATTGGGTCACTAATGACCTATGAAATGATATGTAAAGCTCATGAAGAGCTTGAGGACACCCTTCCAAAGAACAGGAAGGATATAGCACTGAGAACACAAGAAGACCACTTGAAAGAAAACTCAAGTGATGTGGACTTTGATGATGACGTGGCACTCTTAACAAAGAAGTTCAAAAGATTTATAAAAATAAATAAATTTAAAAATGATACTAAAAATAAATTTGAACCTAAGAAAGAACAAGTGATATGTTATGAATGCAAGAAGCCGGGACACTTTAAGAGTAAATGTCTCCAAGCAAAGAGGAGGCAACCAAAGAAGAAAGCTCTCAAAGCTACATGGGATAACTCAGGTGCATCCGAAGGTGAGGAGCCTAGCATCACCGAGCAAGTTGCTCACTGTGCACTAATGGCCATTGGAGATGAGGTAACAAGTTCATTTGTTGCAAATTTATCCTTTGATGAACTATTAAATGCTTTTCATGGCTTATTTGATGAATGTAAATTAATTAGTAAAAAATATAAATTATTAAAAAAGGAGTATGCTTCTCTTGTTAATGATTTCGATAATTTAAAAGTTGAGTACAATGATAGTTTAGCTCTATGTACGACATGTGATAAACTAGAAACACTTAGAAAGGACAACTTGTTACTCAAGGATACCTTAAAAAAATTTGAGGTTGGTAGCAATTCCTTGAACATGATCCTTGCCAACAAGGGTCACGTTCATAGAAAAAATGGAATCGAATTTGTGAGTAGCTCTCACCAAAATCTAACTACCTTTGTTAAAGGCCCTACTTTGCATGTCTCATCCCGAAATAAATACAACTTTTGTTACAAATTTGGGCATGTAGCTTATCATTGTCCATTCAAAAAATGTTGTCTACGTAGATTGATTTGGGTTCCTAAAAGAACCTCAAGTGACTCAATGCAACCTGGTAAGCTATGTAGATCGATTTTTGAGGCACCCAAGGTCAAATGGATACATAAAAATCATCTCTTTTTATAGAAAAATATACCATCATAGGCTAGGAGCAAGAAATGGTACTTTGATAGTGGATGCTCAAGGCATATGACCAGAGATTCATCTCATTTCTCTAAGCTCGCTAGCCTAGACGAAGGATATGTCACCTTCGGAGACAACAACAAGGGTAAAATCATTGGCAAAGGAACCATAGGTAACAAATCTAACCTTCTTAATAAAGATGTATTGTTAATTGATAGTTTAAAGCATAACCTTTTGAGTATTAGTTACTTATGTGATAAAGGATATATCGTTAGATTTGAATCTAATGTTTGTATTATTGAAAAACTATACAAAAACACATCTATGATTGCCCTAAAACAAAATAAAGTATATACTATCGAGATTAATGATCTTTGTAATAAAATGTACTTTTCGATTTTGAATGACGATGCTTGGCTTTGGCATAGGAGATTAGGTCATGCTAGCATGAAACTAATCTCTCAAATTTCATCTAAAGAACTTGTAAGAGGAATTCCTCATATCAAGTTCGTTAAAGATAATGTGTGTAGTGCATATTAACTAGGAAAACAAATAAAAGGTAGCTTCAAACCTAAGAATCAAATAAGCACCTCTAGACCTTTGCAATTGATCCATATGGACTTATTCGGACCAATTGCTACATCAAGCCTAGGAGGTAATAAATACGCATTTGTTATCGTGGATGATTATAGTAGATACACATGGACTTATTTTTTGGAACACAAAAGTGAATGCTTTAGGTATTTCTCTAAGTTTTGTAAACTTATTCAAAATGAAAAGGGTTTTATGATTTCGTCAATTCGAAGTGATCACGGTAATGAATTTCAAAACCGTGATTTCCAAGAATTTTATGAATCTAATGGATATAACCACAACTTCTCTACTCCAAGAAATCCTCAACAAAATGGAGTAGTAGAAAGAAAGAATAGAAACTTACAAGAAATGGCAAGAACCATATTAAACGAACATAGCCTACCCAAATATTTTTGGGTCGAAGCCGTAAATACAACATGCTATATTATGAATAGAGTTCTAGTAAGACCACTACTTTCCAAAACTTCTTATGAGTTGTGGAACAACAAAAAACCCAATGTTTTATACTTTAAAGTTTTTGGATGTAAATGTTTTGTTTTGAATGAAAATGATGCCTTAGGTAAATTTGATGAAAAATCTGATGAAGGAATTTTTCTTGGCTATTCCTTTATTTCTAAAGCATTTCGTATCTTTAACAAAAGAAATTTGATTATAGAAGAATTCATTTATGTTGTTTTTAATGAAAATTTTGAAGTTAAGAAAAATAAACTTGATGATGATATTGATTTTGATGCCTTGAATTTAAATGAAACCCCTTCTCCAAATAGCAATTTTGATGCATCTTCTTCCAAACCTTCTTTACCGAAGTAATGGAAGTATGCAGATGCTCATCCTAAAGAGCTAATTATAGGAGAAATATCGAAAGGGGTTCAAACTCGTTCTTCTCTTAAAAAATTTTGTGCCAACATCAATTTTCTCTCCCAAATTGAACCTAAATGCATTGACGAGACTATGAAAGATGATTCATGAGTCATTGTAATGCAAAAAGAGTTTAACCAATTTGAGAGAAATGAGGTGTGGAAGCTTGTTTCTAGACCAAATGACCATTTAGTTATTGGTACTAAATGGGTCTTTAGAAATAAGCAAGACGAATTTGGTATCGTGGTTTGAAACAAGGCTAGATTAGTGGCCAAAGATTTTAACCAAGAAGAAGGTATCGATTATGAAGAGACCTTCGCTCCTGTGGCTCGATTAGAAGCTATAAGGATGCTCCTTGCCTATGCTAGTAGTAATAATTTTAAGTTGTTTCAAATAGATATTAAAAGTGCTTTTCTTAATGGCTTTATTTCTAAAGAAGTTTATATTGAACATCCTCCCGGATTTGAAAATGATAGTCTCCCTAATCATGTGTTTAAATTGATTAAAGCTCTCTATGTTTTAAAACAAGCCCTAAGGACTTGGTGTGAGAGACTTAGTTCATTTCTTATTTAAAATAATTTCTCTAAAGGCAGGGTCAATACTACATTATTTATCAAAAATTTTGAAAATAATTTTCTTATTATTCAAACTTATGTTGATGATATTATTTTCGGTTCCATGAATGAATCTCTTTGTGAATCATTTGCTAAAAGTATGAGTCTTGAATTTGAAATGAGTTTGATGGGGAAATTAACTTTCTTTTTAGGCTTACAAATCAAACAGCTAAGTAATGATATTTTTCTTAGTCAAACAAAATATATTTTAGATTTACTAAAAAAGTTTAATATGGATAGCTTAAAGGCTTTCAATACTCCCATAAGAACCTCCACTAAGTTAGACATTGATGAAAGTGGAGAAAGTTTTGATCAAAAAGCTTAAAGGGGTATGATAGAAAATTTACTATACCTCAACGCAACTAGACCGGATATCATGTTTAGTGTAGGTCTTTGTGCTAGGTTTCAATCTAATCCTAAGATATCTCATCTTAAAGCAGTTAAAAGAATTCTTAGATATCTTAAAGGTACCACTAATCTAGGATTATGATATCCAAAATCCGAAAACTTTGAACTAATTACATATGCTGATGCAGATTTTGCTGGATGTAGATTAGATAGAAAAAACACATCCGGAACATGTCAATTTTTAGGACACGCACTTGTTTCTTGGTCTTCCAAGAAACAAAACTCGGTTGCACTATCTACAAACGAAGCTGAGTATATTGCAGCTAGTGCGTATTGTGCACAAGTTGTGTGGATGAAAAACACTTTAGAAAATTCTAAGATTCATCTCAAAAATATCCCCATAAAATATGATAATACATGTGCAATATGTTTAACAAAGAATCTCATTCAACACTCTAGAACAAAAATATTGATATTAGACATCACTTTATATGTGATCATATCACTAATCATGATGTAATCTTAAAGTTTATTGATATGAAATATTAATTAGCCGATATCTTTACAAAACCTTTAAGTGAAGAACTATATGATTTTATTAGAAGAGAATTAGGAATGTTAATTTCTCCGAATGCATGAGTTGTTATATTTCTTTGTCGGAATATCTTCTTGAATGGAGCTTTCATGAGTTTATGCCATATCAAGTTCACTTCATACCCTTGCTCCATCACTTAATAATTTTTGATACATGGAATTAATTGGCAAATGCATCTCTCACGGGTTTTTCTCTTATGAATTTTTAATGAGCAATGGATTTAATATGATGCTCCTCTCATTTTGAAGGCTTATTCATGGAATTTATTTTATCCTTCATATAATGATTCTTTCACATGAATTCATTCTTAATGAAGGAAGAATTTTTATGATTTTTTTTATGAGATGAACACTTGCAAGAGTGAGGATTTGATTTTACATGAATATCTTGATCCTTGTGAAAATTGAAGCATGATTTAATGAAACTCTTTTATCATTTTTGACTTGATTCAAATCATTTCACAAAGTTGGTTCTCAGTGGATTTTCTTCCTTACTCTCCTTCTTCATGCAAAGTTTTGATGAAAAATAAAAAGGGAGAAGTTGATGGAAGCTATCTCTTTAAATGTTTATAACTTTTAATGTGAGAACTTTTGAATGATACAATTTCATGAATGCTTGAAATATGACTAGTATCGTCAAATACAAATTGAAATGTGGCATGAATTTTTATCACATTTGTATTGTTGAATCGTTCTCCTTTTTGTTGATGACAAAGGGGGATAAATAATACTAAAATATGGTAAATTAATGATAAATATATGTAATGTATTTCATCATATATATTTGAAATGTTTGCTTGATAAATTTCTTTCATTATGATAAGATATCTAGAGTTTAACTTGTAATTTTACAATGGCTATCTTGCCATAGAATGATGAATTGCTATCTTTGTCATCTTTCATATTTGAAATATCACAACTTGAAAATGGATGTCATGCCCTAGCATTATATTTTGATAATGTTAGATCATAATAGGAATCATGATGTCATGTTGATAAGTTTAATGAATTTAACTTATCGGTTTGATTCTTGAATTCAAAAGCCTTGAATTCAAGAATGTCTTTTCTCAAGTATGGCATATAGATAGGGGGAGTTAAGTTTAACTCCGTCATCAATTGATTATCATCATAAAAAAGGGAGAGATTATTGAATCTCGGATTTTGATGATGATGTCAATTGTAATTTGTTTGATCTAATCTATATGTTGAGAAAAGTATGCAGAATTAACGACAATTGTAGTAAGACATAAAGCAGGTGTTGTGCCGGAGTCAAGATCGAGATCACGTTGGGAGTTCGAGAGTTCGTCGAAAGTCCGGACGTTCGTCGGAAGTTCTACCGGAGCCAACCAAGAAGTCCAAAAGCTTGCCAAAGAAGCTCATCGGAACTTGCCAAGAAGATCAACGTAAAGTCTAGGAGCCTGCCAGGAGTCAGGCGGTGGTACCACCCAGTAATGGCGGTGGTATCACCAGGATCCTGAAAATCCAGGATTAGACACTTTTTGGCTCCATTTTTGAAGCCATTGGGGCCTATAAAAATTTCACCCATTTCTACATGAAAGGGCACGAAAGAATTGAGATAATCTTGAGTTGTTGGGGTGTATAAGTGTTGTAAACAAGTGTTGGAGTCCTCCTCCTCCCTTTCTAAGTTTTGAGATCATTCAAGAGAGGTGTGAGACTTGTAAGGGTTCTCTCCTAAACCCGTGAAAAGAAGAAAGCGTTGTAAAAGGTGGTTGGTCTTCACCTATTGAAGGAAGGCCTTTAGTGGATGCCGAAGACCTCGTCGGAGGAGGAATTCGAAAGTGGATGTAGATCACGTTGACCGAACCACTCTAAATTCTGGTTTACTTTTCATTAGTGCAATTTACTTTAATTACAAATTATTTCATAGTAAACTGCTTCTCCTCCTCATCTTGCTTACGCTCTCATACGTTTCAAGTTGCTATCCTTCTGATTTGGTTTTCATCGAACGTACGAAATATTATACAAAAATCGAAGAATTTTTCGCTGCACTAATTCACCCCCCCCCCCCCCCCCCCCCCTCTTAGTGTCGCTCTTGGTCCTAACACATGCATGATCATAACTTCTCATTTGTGTGTATCAAAATAATATCATGAGTATTTCATGCATTCATATCATCACATGAAAAATATCAAGAAGAATTAATTGGGTGATGAGATAAACACTTCATAAACATAAGAAATTGTATATAAAAATCTTATCATGAAAGATAAAATATCAAAGATCATGAAGGATTAAGTCATGAATACTAAATGACATGATTTATCTTGACAACTCTCCCTTTTAGTAAATAACAAAAAGAAACATGGGAGTTCAAAAACAAGATCTTGATTCATAGAAAAAATTCAAGTATCAATATCGAGAATTCAAGATCATGATTAAGACATTCCTATAGCAAAAGATATTATGAGAGAATACATAAACGATCTCGATTCATGTATAATATCTCTCGATTCATTATGAATCATACAAATTATAATTTCAAAAAATCATAATTCATTTGGTTAGTAGATAGCAAAAAGAAACATCTAGGATAAAAGATCCCAATATGGTAAATCTCAAGTTATAAATCTAAAAAAAAATCAAGATAAAGCTCATTCAAATTCAAATCATTAAATCAAAATCATTTTCAAGAGATTCATAAAAGCATAATATATATGGATTCATTAATCTTTTATCGAAAAATCAATAAGATAGAGATGGAAAATGTATTCATTTTTTTATATGTTTCATTTTAAGTTGTTTGTTTCATACAAGCATGCTTTTGTCTTTTTATGCCAAATAAAAACATGCATCAACGTTTATAATCGAAAAGTAAATTTCTTTATAAAAACCATCAAGACCAAAAAGGTATAACACATTAAACAAGGCTTCTTCAAACAAGATATTTGATTCATCATTTTAATTCTAATAATAATATATTTTTCTTTTTATGTATTTCATTTTAAGTGATTGATTTCATATAAGTATGCTCAAGTTTTTTTTTTTTTTTTTCGTATGAAAACCATACATCATAGTTTAGAACCGAAAGAGCAAATCTCATCATAGAAATCATCAAGATCAATAAATCATAAATTACCTAAAAATCATCATTACTTCAAATTATCATGCATAATTAAATATAAAATCGTTAGGCATGATACTTACATTATTTCATATAAGCATACCTTTTTTATTTATACCAAATCAAAACATGCATCATTTTTAAACCGAAAAAGTAACTTTCATTACGGTAAAAACCAATAAGCCATAAATTACAAGAATTATCATGCATAATTTCGAAAGATAAACTCATTAAGCATAATCATCAAACATGGTTTCATAAGGCATCTTTTAATCAAAATCGAAAAGCTATATGGAATCGTCAAAATACACATTCTTGCTTCTTAAACACATACATAAGATTAATCTTACTAGCTATACAATCATTAGATTTATATCTAACATTTTTTTGCATTATCATAAAATATGCAATTGTCATGATCTTTTCCAACATTACTAGAAAGATAAGCATGATCCTTTTAACATTTTCATTCATCTTTAAACATGCAATTCAAAAAAAAATTTATATAATTTTTTAAACTAAATTAAAAATAACTTATGAAAAATATCAAGTAATTTCAAAGTAAACTAAGGGGATTTTGATTACCTCGTCGTTGAAAGTCGTTAAGGCGTAGTTTGCCACCTCGCCTTTGTTGATTTTCCCCTCATCTTCGGATGAGCTCGATTTATCCCAAAGTGCTTCCTTCTTCTTGCATTCATTGCAAGTAGTTACATTCTTTTTAAGTTCATTTTTGTTCTTCAATACTTGTTTCATGAACTTTTTAAATTTCATAGTGAAGAGTTCAAGTTCACCATCACTTGAGCTTATGCTCGAGTGGTCTACAATTGTTTTAAGTTCGAAATCCTTCCTGTTCTTTGGAAGGTTGTTCTTATATTCGTTTTGTGTCATACAACTCATTTCATAGGTCATTAAAGACCCGATAAGTTCTTCGAGTGGAAACTTGTTTAAGTCTTTTGCCTCTTGTATGGTAATTACTTTTGAATCCCAATTCTTATTAAGAGAATGTAAAATTTTGTTTACAAGTTCAAAATCAGAAAAACTTTTACCAAGTGCTTTTAAACCATTGATGACATCCGTAAAACGGGTATATATATCTTCAATGGTTTCACTTTGTTTCATATGAAACAATTCAAAATCATGCATCAAAAAGTCAATTTTCGAATCTTTAATTTTGCTAGTACCTTTATGTGTGATTTCAAGAGTATGTCAAATGTCAAAAGTCGTTTCGCAAGTAGAAACTCGATTGAATTCATTTTTATCTAAGGCACAAAATATAGCATTCATAGCTCTAGTATTTAAAGAAAAAGTCTTCTTCTCCAAATCATTCTAATAGTTTATTGGAAGAGAAAACCTTCGAAAATCGCTTTTGATAATATTCCATAAATTCAAATCCAAATAAAGCAAGAAAACTCTCATTCGAGTTTTCCAATATTTACAGTCCATCCCATTGAACAAGGGAAGATGAATGAGAGAGTGACCCTCTTGAAAGCAAAAAAGAGTCATTTCTCTTGGGTGTTAAACCAAATGAGAAATACGTGACTCTGATACCAACTGTTAGGAATAAATCGACACTAAGAGGGGGAGGGTGAATTAGTACAGTGGATAAAAATGTCGGTTTTGTAAAATCTTCGTTCGTCGAAAATCGATCTCGGAAAGTGTTTAACTTTAAAGCGTTTGCAAGAATGTAATGAGCAAATAAAGTAAGTAAATCAGTTTACAATTTGAGAATTAAAAGCAAAACAAGAATGCAAACCGATTTATAGTGGTTCGGTCATCGTGACCTACATCCACTCCACCGATTCCTCTTCCGTCGAGGCCACCGGCATCCACTATCGATCTTCCTTTAATAGGCGAAGATCAACCTCCTTTTTATACCCTTCTTCTCCTTTTCATAGGTTTCGGAGATAACCTTTACAAGCACTCACTCCTTTCTCAAACTATTCTAACACTTAGACTAGAAGAGGAGAATTCTCACAAGAGATTACTATAGTGTTTTTCCCTTTCTGAATTATCTATGCTTGTATATTTTAACCAGGGATGAGAGGGGTATTTATAGGCCTCAAGTTGATTCAAACTTGGAGCCTAAAAAGGTCTCATCCTGGGTTTCTCGGGTCCTAGAGGTACCATCGCCTGTGTTGGGCGGTATCACTGCCTATAACAATAACACTAGGCCTGATTCCTGAATTCTCGGCCCAAAGCCTTCTGCCAACACGTCGACTATTCCTTCGGCCCGACATCCAATATTCTGACATGTTCACTTTGGCTCAACATCCGATTCCTCTTACTTTAATCAATTTGCCTCTCCTAATTGATGTTAGCCCTACATCACTCAAACGCATATCAAATCATAAACACTATCAATTGGTTTCATTATCAAAATCCGAGATTCAACAAATGTTCCCAAGTTAAGAAGAAACAATCAAAGAAAAAAAAGACGCTCAAAGCAACATGGGATGACTCGAGCGATTCTGAAGACGAAGAACAAAACAATAAGGAAATCACCAACTACACACTAATGGCTATCAGAGATGAGGTAAGTAGTTCATTAAATATAAATTTATCTTTTAAGTGCTTTTCATAATTTGTTCAATGAATGTAGAATAATAAGCAAAAAGTTTAATTGTTTGAAAAAGGAGCATGCCCTTTTAAATACTGATTTTGAAAAACTTAAGCATGATAGTCCTTCATTGCCTTCATGCTGTAAGTGTGAACACTTAGAGGCACTTGAGAAGGAAAACTTGCTACTCAAATAAACTTTTAAAAAGTTTAAGGTTGGTAACAAGTCCTTGAATATGATCCTTGCCAATAAAGATCACGTTCATAAAAGAGGCGGAATCGGATTTATGAGTATCTCTCACCAAAATCCTACCACCTTTGTTAAAGGCCCTACCTTGCATGTATCACCCCCACCAAATGTAACTTTTGTTGTAAACTCGGACATGTTATTTATAAATGTCTATTTAAGAGATATAGTCCACACAAATTGATTTGGGTTCCTAAAGGAACCGTAACGAACTCCATGCAAAATGATAAGTTGAGTAAATCAATTTTTTAGGAACTCCAAGTAAAATGGGTATCTAAAAGAAAACCCTCTTTCTTGTAGATGTGTCTACAATCACAATCTCTCTAGTCAAAACAATAAAAGAAAGATCATTAGAATTAGAACTATCGGTTAAAAAATGATTTTAACTGAAGATGCTTTATATTCAATGAAGTCATGATTGATAATGATGCAATAATTATTTGAAATCTTATGTTTTGGAATTATGTGTTAAACAATTGATCTTCATGATGGTTATAAAATCTTGGTTTTGGTTTTAAACAATGATGCATGTTTTTATTTGGCATAAAAGAAAAAGGCATGTTTGTATAAAATATATCACATAAATCGAAACTCATAAATAAGGGAGAATGCATTATTCTTGAAAATGTCTCTATCCCTAAAATCTTATCGATTTTTCAATAAGAAATTGATAAATCTATTTATGTCATTTTGAATCTCTTGAAAGTAATTTTGATGATTTGTTGATTTGAATTTGGATGAGTTTCATCTAACCATGATTTTTATCTTGATTTCTCGATATTTATAACTTGAGATTTATTTTATATAAATCGAGATCTTTTATCCTCGATGTTTTTTTTTTGCTATCTACTATCCAAATGAATCATAATTGGTATCATTGCTATGTTTCTTCTTGTTGTTTACTAAAGAGACAAATTTTCTAAATGAATCATGATTTTTAGGAATTATAATTTTTATAATTCATAATGAATTGAGAGATATTATACATGAATTGAGATCCTTTATGTGTTCTCTCATGACTCCTTTTGCTATAAGAATGTCTTTATTTATATCATAATCTTGAATTCTCCATATTGATACTTAAAATCTTTCTATGAATCAAGATCTTGTTTTTGAACTCCCATGGTTCTTTTTTTTTTTTTGCTATTTACTATGATTCTTCTTTTTGCTATTTGAGTCAACCAAAAAGAATCATAATTTTTCTCTTGATTTTTTTATATTTGATTACAATTTGAAAGTTTTATTATGAATTAAGATTTTTCACAAGTTATCCTCCTATAATTTTTCTTGGTATTCTCTAAAAAGGGGGGATGCATTCAAATTAACCATGATACATCACTAGACTTTTGATGTTTATAATTTGAAGTTTATTATGTAAAATTTTCTTGTATTTATGATTTGTATATCTCGTGATATGATTGAATCATTGTTGTAAAAAAAGGAAGGAAATTGTTAGCTTGCATATTGCATAAGAGAACAAAAAAAAGTGCTAGCTTGAATGATAAACTCCTAAATGCATAAACTCTTCTTATACATTTTTTGGATCATGATCTTGATTTCTTGATTTTTGTGAGTTATCGAGATCGTTTCCTATCATTCCTTCTATTTACGAAAGAAAAAAATTATCAAAAATGACACATGGTCTTTTGGTATTCATGAATTAATCTTTTATTTTTTATGATTAAAATATTAATGCAAAGTTATCTTTATTGTTTATCCTTGTCATGATGTGAAAATTGATATAATGAGAAAAGTTTTGCACTATTGTAACCATCCCGTTTTTTTTGACAATGACAAAGGGGAGCAAAACTTACTATCATCTGAAAATAGAAGCAAGAAGTGGTATCTTGCTAGATTTTTTTTTCGTAACTCGAGTTTTCTTTTTAAATCGAGATTGATTTTTTCCTTCTAGTGATATTTATAAAAGAGAAGATTCAACTCATGGACTCTTGGTATTTTCAACTTGATGTCTTATTTTTTCCATGAGTTCTTCTTCCTTCTATTTACAAGAAAATGATTTGATTTATGAAGTTTTATTCATGGACTTTTGATCCTTCGTTTGATGCTTCTTTCTTATGAATTCTTCCTTACTCTTCTCATGAAAGAAGAATTTTTATGGACTTTTAGTATGTGATGATCACTTACAAGAATAAGGATTTGATTTTGTATAGACATCTTGATCCTTTTAATGAATCCTTTCTCTTTGTTAAAATAGAAGCTTAATTTGATGTAACTCATTTATTATTTTGGATTTGACTTGATTCAAATCCTTTTATGAATTTGGTTCTTAATGAATTCCTCCCTTACTCTTCTTCCTCTTCTTCTTATTTTTTATGAAAAATGAAGAAAAAAACTTGCACATCTCAAGAAGAACCAAAAAGCTTTTGCACATCTTAAGTAAAAATTTTAGCTTATCCATTTTAAAAACCAAAAATAGTTATCGTGCAAAGTTTTTGCTTACCTTCCCTTTTGGCTTGGATAAATTGGTGTGAAACTTGCTTTATTTTTTTAACACACTTGCATTATTTAATGGTTCTCCTTTTTGTTGATGACAAAGGGGGAGAAATGTGACAAATTAATGACAAATTGACATTATGAATGTATCTTATTGTAAATACTTGAATGTTTTGCTAGTACTTGAAATATGATTGGAATCGTCAAATACATCGCAACACATTGCAAATACTTGAAACATATCAAAATGTATTACATATGCATCATATGTATCATAGATACTTGAAATAATGCTTGATAAATGTCTATCATAGCGTATCATGAGCTTAATTTCCTACTTACAATTGATATCATGCCTTGGATTGATGAATTGATATCTTTGAAATTTGAATCTTACTAAATTTTATATTTAAAATTCGTATCATAATGATTGTCTATCATCATTCTATATTGGACTTAAAAATGGATATCATGCCTTGACATCATTGGTATTGTGATAAATACGTAGTACCGTATTTTGAGATGGTAAATCATGATTAGTATCATGATGTGCATGTCGACAAATTTAAATACATATAACTTATCGGTTTGATGCTAGAATTCCAAGGCCTTGAATTCAAGAGTGTCTTTTCTCAAATATGGCATATAGATAGGGGAAGTTAAGGTTAACTCCGTCATCAATTGATTGCCATCATAAAAAAGGGGGAGATTATTGAATCTCGGATTTTGATGATAAAATCAATTGGTAAATTATTTGATTAAATCTATATCTTGAGAAAAGTGTACATGATTAACTATGATAGCGATCAAGGCATAAAGCAAAACAAAGTGCCAGAGTCAAGATCGAGATTTCGTTTGGAGTTTGAGAGTTCATCAGAAGTCCGAAGGTTCATCAGAAATGCTATCGGAATTGACCGAGAAGAAGCTCGTCAAAACTCACTAAGAAGATCGTCGTGAAGTCCAGGAGCTTACCGGAAGTCCATTGGAAGATTGTCGAGAGATCGTCAGAAGTCTACCGAAAGATCGTCAAAAGCTCGTTGGAAGAAATCTAGGCCTTAAAAATCATAGTTAACATATAATCAGGGTTAGGTTTGAGAGGTAATCCCATTAACCCTGTTAAAGGCCAATTTAGCCCGTAAGTGGACTAGTTTGGGCCGAATTCAAGGCCAAACCAGGTTGCTAGATCCTATTTTGTGATGGCACTGGCAAACCAGGGAGCGATCTCCCAAGTAGTTTAGGCGGTGGTACCGTCGGCAGTTATTATTGTCAGGCGGTGGTATTGCCAGAGCTCAGTATCTAAGACTCTGTCAGGTGGTGGTACCGCCAAACTAGACAATGGTACCACCAAGTGTTAGAGTGTCAAATGGTGGTATCGCCCAGTACTGGCGATGGCACCATAGTACCTCGGAAACCCAGGATGAGACACTTTGTAGCTCTAATTTTGAAGTCAATGGGGCCTATAAATACCCCACTCTTTTCTACATGAAAGGGTAACAAAGTAATATCTAAGTGTGAAAAAAATTTTAAGTGTTAGGGTATAAAAAATATTGTAAAAGTGTAAGAGTCCTCTTCCTCTTTCTCTTTAGCTTTGTAATTATCCAAGAAGAGGTGTGAGGCTTGTAAGGGTTATCTCCTAAACCCATAAAAAGGAGAAAGTGCTGTAAAGAAGTGGTTGGTCTTCGTATATTGAAGGGAGACCATTAGTAGATGTCGGTGATCTCGACGGAGGAGGAATCGGAAGTGGATGTAGGTCACAACGACTAAACCACTATAAATTCCGGTGTGTTCTTTTCTTACTGCTTAATCTCTTTACTATATTTTACTTTACTTCATTGCAAATTGTCCAATCCCCTCTTCACTACTCACATGCAAACTTATTCGAGTCTAACTAATGGTTTTCGCCGAACTTAGAACTTCATCGAACGATGTTTTTCGAAATCATTTAAATTGATCGTTTTTATCCACTATACTAATTCACTATCCCCCCGCCCCCCCTCTTAGTGTCGTTCTTGATCCTAACAACACCTAAAGGAATTCACTCACAACTGACATCCTCTAGCTCGACCTTTAGTTCCACCCTAGTGTCAATTACATTCTTAGATATCTTATGCATCCACTATTTAAAAGTCTCCTTGCTTTCATTATTGAGATAAAAATATTGACATTTTTTCTTTAAAACTAACAAATACAAACTCTACTAAGGTTGAAATATTATCCTCTTCTTATTCCAATCAATGAAAGCATGATATTTAGACAACCAATCTATATCTAATATAATATCAAAATCTTATATATTCAATATTATCATATCTATAATTAATTATTTGTTAACAATCTAAATTAGATAAGATCCCAATCCCTTACTTGAATACATTATATGCATTGGTAGAATAATTATGCAATACATAACATCTAATGTTTTAGATGATTTGCTTAGTTTCTCCACGTAAGCTATTAATGCAAAAGAATATATAGTGCCAAAATCAATTAATGTATGCAAGAAAAATATCATAAATAAATATCTCACTTGAGATTATTAATAAGCTAGTTTTTGCTTCTATCTTTATCATCATAAAGACTTGCCCGATACTCTTTTATATTCTGAAGAGATTGTTATACAGTTCTCTACTAAATGTCTTGACTTTTCACATGAAAACATAACCATTTACCTTTCTTCATTTAGAGCAAATGGGTCTTTGCGTCTAAGCTGGCAGAAAAGATTGGGACATCTAACCCACCATTCATTATGTAGGACATTTGGGTTACCCCTATTGCTATCCTTGACTTAGGTGTTTTTTTTTT
The DNA here is from genome assembly GCF_036884655.1 of Musa acuminata AAA Group. Lineage (NCBI taxonomy): Eukaryota > Viridiplantae > Streptophyta > Magnoliopsida > Zingiberales > Musaceae > Musa > Musa acuminata. The sequence continues at coordinate 19,822,962 of NC_088345.1, forward strand.
TTGTTATTCAAAATTTATTGTGAGGCCCTGTTGCTAAAATTAACATCCTTTCTTTGTATATCATTGTTGTGGTACATATATTGGGTTTGAAAAAAAAATTTCTCGACCTCCTTTGCTTTCAAGGTCTTTTCCACTACTATGAAATAGGGAATACCTAGGGCCTTCATTATCTTTCCTTAGCATATCATGGTTGTAGTGTGTTTGTTGGGCTTGAAAATTTTTTTGCTTAGTCTCCTCTACCTTAAGGCCTTTTCCACTACTATAAAATAGAAAATATTTGGGGTATTCATTATCATCTTTATATCCCGATAAATTTATTCTCTAAGTCCGTATAGAAATTGATCAACTCTCAAGGCATTTTTAACTCTTGAATATAATAAGCTTACTACATTGACTTGAATATGTATTTTTAAATGTCATTTTAAATTAGGTGAACTTAGATTGAACTCTATCCAATTGTTATGACCATAGATACAACAAAGAAAACAATTAATAAGAATATTGGAAAGTTATTTACATAAATCGGAAAGAAGTTTGGGTAATTCCTGTTTAGACTTCTTTTTTTATTGGGAAAGTATCCTTGATTTCTAGATTTTTTTATCAATACCTTTTCTTTTTTGCCTAAAACCTAAAATATCCTCAGTCACCTATCTTTTTTTTTTTTTTTCCTATAAATTAATCCATAGGATGAATGGGTCCAATTATAGTATTTTTACATTGTGTTATAATGTTTTCAATAATACTATAATGTAATAAAAAATATTTTTTATAAATTATGTAAAAAATATTGTGTTTATAATATTTTACATATATTATAATGTTTTTAGTAATAATAAAAAACTATATTTTATTATTTTTATATTATGTTATATTTTTTTGGTTTTATTAAAAATACTATATAATGTAGTATATAGGGCATTTGGGTTAGCCCTATTGCTATCCTTAACTTAGTTTTTTTTTTTTATCCAAAATCTATTGTGAGGCCTTGTTACTAAAATTAATATCCTTCCTTGGTTTATCATTGTTACAGTACATCAATTGGGCTTAAAAAAATTTTTTCTCGACCTCCTTTGCCTCCAAGATCTTTTCGAGTACTATGAAATATGGAATATCTAAGGCATTCATTATCTTCACATTCCAATAAATTTTTGCTCTGAGTCCTTATAGAAATTAATCCACCCTTAAAGTATTAGTGATAATAATGAGGGATGTAAATCGAGATAACTCTTTAAACTTTTTAATATAATCCATCACAAAGAAGGATGAGATAGCCTCTACTTTTGTCTTGGTCATCACAAAGACTTTGCTTGGTATATTTTTGTTTTGTTTTGATGAGATTATTTTTTAATTCCTTACTAAATATCCTAGCTTTTCATATTGGAAACATAATCATTTTCTTTTAAGATATTCTTCCTATCTGATGCTTCCTATATTCAAAGTAAGTGGGTCCGTATGCTTGAGCTAGCTTCAAAGATTAGGATGTTTTACCCACTTTTCCTTAAGTAGGGCATTTGGGTTACCTCGCTATTTTTCACCTTGGTATCATTTTCTTTTAATGTCTAGAATCTATTATAGGGTCCTATTATTAAAAATAATATCTTTCCTTGGCATATCATGGCTGTAGTGTATCTTTTGGGCTTGAAAAATTCTTTGCTTGGTTTCCTCTACCTCTAAGGCCTTTTCCGCTACTATAAAATAGAAAATATTTGAGGTATTCATTATCGTCTTTACATCCTAATAAATTTCTTCTATGAGTATTTATAGAAATTGATCAACTCTCAAGGCATTTTTAACTTTTGAATATAATTGGCTCACTACATTGACTTGAATATGTATTTTTAAATATTATTTAAAATTAAGTGAACTTAGATGGTAACTCTATCCATGACTCATGACCATATATACAACAAAGAAAACAATTGACAAGAATACAAGCATATACTCTTAGGAAAATCATTTACGTATATTGAAAAGAAGTTTTGGTGAATTCCCATTTAGACTTTTTTGTTTTTGGGAAAGTATCCTTGATTTTTAGAATTTGTTATCAATACATTTTTTTTTGTCTAATACCTAGAATATCCCTAATCAATTACCCATTTTTTCTCATTTTCGTATAAATTAATCCATAAGGTGAATCGGTTCAATTATAGTATTTTTACATTATGTTATAATATTTTTTATAATACTGTAATGTAATAAAAACATATTTATTTATAAATTATGTAAAAAAATATTATGTTTATAATATTTTACATAATATCCTAATATTTTCAGTAATACTAAAAAATTAATATTATAGCATTTTATAATATGTTATAAGTTTTTTGGTTTTACTGAAAATACTATATAACATAGTATAAAAACATTATAATTGGATTGATTCACCGGTCCATCGAGAAAAATGAGAGAATAAAATAAAAATAAAATAGTTGAGGGTACTCCAGGTATTAAGTAAAAAAATACTATTACCAAATTCTGAAAATAGTGGCACTTCCTGAGAAAAGCAAAAAAAATTTATGGAATTCATCCAAAAAAAATTTCTTGAAAGAACATTCTCTTGTACTTAGTAAGAAAAAAAACCTTGTCTCACGGTACAAATAATTAGTGATCATCCTGCCCTGACCATTGAACTTGGCCGAAACGCAGCTATTTTTTCATTAAGATAAGTCAAAAGGATGAGTTTGATGGCCAGCGTCTGCACGAGAACCACAATTTGGCATCAGATGTGCATCTCATAAAAGATGTTCGACGGGGCTGGCAACAGTGTCCACTGAAAAATACTGCACCGCTTAAACTTTTTGCGAGGCTCTTGTTCACAGTTATGAGCGACCTGTGGCGCTGCTACCACTTCATCATGAATATGGATCTCTACACCTTTTTCTTCATGTCAGAGGAACATTCGAGGACACCACTCTCACTGGTTCTCAGTCCTGGCTGCTCATTCTGAGCTACTCCCTCTCCAACTGCAATAATCTTACTCGACCCAATGCGCAAGTCTTTTCCGAATAGGCAACACTTAAAAGCTGCTTTCTTTCCTTTTAAACTCCAGCCATTACGGAGCGCTGATGGAATAATTACCCATCTTTATCCCAGAGGGAGACAAAAGAGGGTAAAAGTGCACCCCAATTATAAGCCATCACCGTATGATAGTAGGGATAACCTGACGTGTCAAAAATTTCTCCCAACTGCTACCCAAATAAAGATGTTATAAGTGAAGGTCCATGAGAGCTTGTGGAGAACTACTCCGAAGGACCACATTCCAGCTCATCTACAGAATTCTTCTTGAACATCAAAGTTTTGGTAACATCTGGATTTACGAATTGGTATTCCAGTTCACTTTCGCTTACCTGTCAACCGCAAAAGCTATATATGACCATGAGACCTTGGAAAAGGAAGACAAGAAAGAAAGGTGAAATCAAAGCAGCACCTAGAGCATTCACTCTCAATAACTCTGACACGTTACTGTCGTTGAAGAAGACAAAATAGTTGCTATGGATGGTGTAGTCTGTCGTTGGCAGCTGATGTAGTAAACCACTCTAATCTTAAGAGTCTTGAAATGGCCAGTAGTGCTTTTTACTGAAGAGCCGAGGTTTAAAGTTGGAATAGCAAGAATGAATAGAGGTTAACCAAATACAAGAAAAATTCCAATACATTTGCTCCTCAAGGCGAGCATTCCGAATGATGAACTAGAAGAAATTAGTTGTCCGAGTCCCTACAAAACGACGCTGTCAAAAGTCTTCCTCAGCCAGCTGCTATACAATACGTTGAGATTTTTCGTGTTTGTATTTAATATAGAAATTAAACTTGCAACTAAGAATTAGTCGGATGATATCCGTTCAATAATTCTTTTGTGGAGAAACGAGAAGAAGCATCATACTCACAGGCCTACGAAGGCATTCTATGCACCGACAAGTTTCGTGTTCAGCTCTAAACGTTGAAGTCTTCCCCTGTTAGCTCTGTCTTGCTACATCCTTTAATCGAAGTTTCCAAGCCGCCAGGCGAATGATTGCTCAGTCTCTTTTTCTTGTTCCTGCATTACGGATTTGAGGGGAATTATTATACTTGGACTAATACAATGTTCCATGAAATATGTAGTCTGTACATTTCTGGTCATACCTCCCGATATCAATTGTCTCGTATACTGCTCCCTAGTTGCAGATCCGCTGTTAGAATTTATACAACATGAAAGGTTCATTCCAGAGAGGATTAACATGACAACTACAGCCTCATTAGGAGAGTTTGACCAACTAAAATTGTGTATGGATTCGTAAGTCTTGCGTTGGATCTTTAAGTCGTCACTATCACAGACGTTGTCCTGTCGGTATCAGTCAGAGAAAGACAATGAAGTCGGTGGACATTTGAACAGTGCAAAACTGAGGCTTGATGCAGGGGTTTACCAGAAGGTGAAAACGAGGAATTATACTGAACGAAATCGTCGCGGTGATGGTTAAGTCTCAGGTGAAAACAAACCTCGACGCTGTCGGTGCGTCTTCCGATACTGTAGACGAGCGGCTGCCCATCGACTGGGTTGGAATGGGCTCCATGTGGTCGAGTAAGCCAATGAAGGAATTGGATCCCCTCCTCTCCTTGGTATAAAACTCGCAAGTCTGAAAGAGAAGGAACAAGAGGGAGTTGGGAAGAAAATAAGTAAAAATGAAGCCTCTCAGGACCTCCCCCAGGCCTGAGGCAAGGAGGACAGGAAATGCCTTCATCATAGCATCCATGCTTCTTTCTCTCTGCATCATCTCTCTTATCAAGGCTCGCTACTGTGCGGTTCCATTTGGTCTGTCCTTCACTTCAGATGCTGCCTTCCTTGACTGTTGCGGTCTTCTGTTCTTGAGAACACCGTTGCTCTTCTTGCAGGTAAGTTGCAGGAGTCTACCGAATTGGAACTAGCCATGGAAGCTCTAAGGATGGTGACAGCCAAGAGAGGCGACCCTGCTTCAAAAGGTAAGTTCATTAGCATAAGTCCTCGGAGAATTTAGATAGCTAGAAGAATAATATGGACTGCGAAGAAAGAAAAGAATATGAAACCTGGTTCATGTGGTGACAGGAGCAATTGTGCGAGTTAGTGATCTGCAAGAACTGAAATGTGGAACTTAGAGCGCTTACTGATCAATGATTCACAAAAAGATGTTCACCATTCATTCACTTGTTTGTGTCGGTTGCAAAACTGAGTACAGTTAAAATGCCCTTAAAGCCACAAAAAGAACATAATTGTTGCTGAAACTCTTGAGGATTCTGATAGTTTGCCAAAACCTTTTCGGAGATGCTTACACTCATAAATTCCTTTCTTGTGAACATAAATGGCATTGGTAAAAATTTTCTGATTGCAGGGGAAAAGGAAGAAATAGCTGCTATGGATCTCAAGAAACCATTATGTGTGGAAACAAGCCGGAGATCTGATGTTTGCGAGGCAGAAGGCGATGTGAGGGTGAAAGGAAGCTGGCAGACCATCTTTGTGCACCCTTCCCTGGCAAGCCAAGAATGGAAGATGAAACCTTATGCCCGTAAGCATGACCGGCCCGCTCTTGCTCACATCAAAGAATGGACAATTAAGCCGTTCCCAGATCAAGAACCAGCCCCGACCTGCACCGAGAACTATACAATCCCTGCGGTGGTGTTCTCGATCGGTGGGTACACCGGAAACCTCTTCCATGACTTCACCGACGTGCTGGTCCCCCTGTTCATCACCTCCCACCACTTCCATGGTGATGTCCAATTCGTCATCGCTGACGCAAAATCCTGGTGGCTGAGCAAGTTCAGCTTAATCCTCAAGCAGCTGTCCAAGTACGAGATCATCGACGCCGACAACGACCAAGACGTGGTGCGATGCTTCCCTCGAGTGATCATAGGGCTCAACTTCCACAAGGAACTGGGCGTCGACCCTGCCAAGGCTCCAAACGGATACTCCATTATGGACTTCAAGGAGATGCTGAGGAAAGCGTACGGCCTAGAGAGGCCGACGGCGGAACCGTCGGGTGACCAATGGGACGTAAGGAGGAAGCCCAGGTTGCTGATCATATCTCGCAAGAGCTCGAGAGTGTTCTTGAACGAGAGGGGGATGTCGGACATGGCCATGAGTCTTGGATTCGACGTGAGGATCGCCGACCCCGATGTAGCCACCGACTTGGGCAAGTTCGCGAGGCTGGTGAACTCCGCCGACGTGATGATCGGAGTCCATGGCGCCGGGCTCACCAACATCGTCTTCCTCCCTGCAGGGGCTGTGCTCATCCAGGTTGTTCCCATGGGCAACCTGGAGTGGCTGGCAAGAGACACCTTCGAGAATCCATCACCAGATATGCAGCTCAGGTACTTGGACTACCGCATCCAAGCGGATGAGAGCACGCTTAGTGACCAATACCCGAAAGATCACCCTGTGTTCACAGATCCCCAATCAATCCACAAGAAAGGCTGGAATGAGCTGAGCAGAACATACTTGGAGAACCAAGATGTGAAGCCTCATCTGGGCAGGCTGAGGATCACATTGTTAGAGGCTCTCAACACATTGTCGCACAGCCGCAAGATGACTCAGTGATTGCTTCCACCTGGAATCCGTTGTTCGCTTTTCTTTTTCTTTCAGAAACATAACCCATCATCTTGTTGCAAGAAAGATGGATGGATAGGTCGGTATATAGCTAGTTAGATGCATGGCTGGATAGATAATATTGTGCTGCTATAGGGAAGTATAGTGATGCTTACACCTTGTGATTACAAACAACGAGTGTACTGGAGAAAAGAAAGATCAACGCCAGAATAGTTTGAATATGATGCAGAGTAGTATTACTTTATATTTTATGTTACAATAGCTCCATCACTAAATGCGTCTGCCTCATTGCCAGTCTGATTACAAATACTGTGCTATATTTTTAATGTTTTCCTTCTTCTTTTTACATTAATAAAAGGAAATTAAATTATATGCGATTGGTAAAAGATGAATTTTTCTGGATAATGCAACAAGTAATTGTCCTAAAACGGAGTCTCTCTCCTGCTTCAGGGTTACCACTATTAGAATATATTAGAACAGGATTCTTGTCTCTCTTTGTGCTGGAAAAAAAGAAAACAGGGGAGACGCTGAAGAAAATAATTTGGTGCATCGATCTCTTCCTTGTCGTTCTTCGGAAATGAACATTGTTATCACCATTCTCGAAAGGGTCTTGATCACATTCGTAAGATTGATGACCCATGAATTCCTGTATCTGTAATGGTGGAAAACATATATACTTGTATTTCTTTGTGATTTAGACAAGTGTTACGACGTCGGTACAGGAGCCATGGCAGCAAGAAATGCCAAATAGCTGAATTCCCAGTAGAAGGTCAATCAATAACCGTCCCCGGTACAAGAGACAGGTCGCCTCAGTGTGGACCCCCTCCTTTTACTAGGACTAGTTTGGTGTTGTGGAGCTATCAGAGATGAACAGAGGCCACAAGCCAACGCCATCGAAGAGTCCACCTCTGGGGTGAGTATCCATCAAGATCTAAACCAGAGGATCGAATACGCTAACCAAACTGCGGGCTGCATGTGATCCTCTTGAACATATCTACCACCCAAGTAGCAGAGGCTGCTGTTGGTCAGCAGCACGATCATGCCCACCATTTAAAAGAACATATAAGACATTCATGATTACTTTTTTGATACGATACTGGGTCTGCTACGAACTTTGCATGATAGAGTTACATATTCCACGTGAGATCAAATCAGGCATCACATTTCAGTCGGTAGTCCCGTCACTTTCTTATATTTCCGGCAATTGTTTCTCTCCTGCTTTCCGCAAGCATGCCACACCACACATTAGCGAAGAAGAAAATTATGCAGCTTCTTTCCCATGACATGGCATTCTCTTGCTCTTATTTCTGGACACATACGCGGGCCACTCAAGTGTAGTATGAAGAATTTCCTGTAACTCCAAGGAATATGTGGAATGCATGGCATCTAGTATCAGCAGATGAAGGTAATGGAGTAAGACATCCGCCGGCCCCCGATACAGTACTATAACATCCAAGTTAGAGCGAGTTGGAGACTATTAAGGGCTAAGGAGATGATATATATAGGTTGTCACATGCCAAACAAAATAAAAAGAAAACAAGAAGTGATTCCTTTGCTGAAGGAATATTGCTAGAATCATTAATGCACTTGAAAACTATACTTATACCATGGGGCATCGATAATTTGATCAGTGAGCAATGATGTCACACACGAACATATTTTTCAATGTCTCGTTTTATTATAGTTATACAACGATAGAAGAAGACACGAAGAAGCACTGTACCGAGGCAAACCAGTCATAACTTGGATCTACTGATTATAAAACACCGAAAATTGAGATGACGTCTCTTGTTGGACTATCTATGGAAGATTTCCCTGCTCCGAGGGAGATGTGTGAATGGAGTTGGTTGTGTCTACATTCCACGTCATAGTTGGGATATGATTCTTGTCATGTAATGGTACAGTCAATTAGCTGTCAAGGAGGAATGACCGAGGAGAATATTAGTTGGACTTGATGGCGTTGTTGCCATTATTATTGGTAGTTAGATCTCATACAAGCAGCCCCGTTCAAATCACAACATACCAAAAATTCCAAGGTATGCCAACGCTTCCTGCCAAGAGTAGAAGAAACTTGAGTTCTTGTCTGATTTGCAAGCTAATTCACTGATTCATTGCTTATATAGAAGATATGATAATCTTGTAGTCCAAAAATTTTGTTGAAAGAAACTCCATGTCATTAATTATATTTATATTATTCATGGAAGACAGTTTTTCTTATTAAGGAGATTCATCGTTGCTTTATAATTTGTCAACATATGTATCACACGACCCACGTGGATTGCAAACCTTCTGCAATAGCTAAAGCTTTATAGGCAGAAGAAGTTATATTTCGTGCTAATGTCTCCTTCATCCACAAAATATATCGGATCTATATTACTCACCCGATCCTGTTGCGATTCCAAGAATTATTATGGTTAAACTTATACCAACACCCACGTGGAGGAGTCCATTTGACAATGATGGCGTCAAAATAGCATATTGGAAGAAGCAACAATTATGTCTGGTCATGAGTCTACAAGGATTGAACTCAGGTACATAGTACAAAATTGAATCGGATGAGTATTTTTTTCGTAGACCATAACACAAAAAGTGATATAGCTAAAAGGGTCACTTTCTTCTTCCAAAAGATGCAGATTTAATTATCTTTATATATTGGGCTAACTAGGACGCTACCCCATTTCCCTCTTTATGCATCTGAAAAATTACATGGAAATCAAACACATTCAAAACATGCTAAATATCGTCAATTACATTACATACAGCTAATGGAGAAGGAGCTATCTTATGTAACACCTTAATCAACATCTCATAATCAGACTCCACATATATCCTTGTGACTCCATCTTGTATAGTCACACGAAGGTCATCTCTCATTATTGTAACCTTACAGTACAACGCATTCCAACTCTCGACATTTCTGTAACCAACAAATAAGGGGTCACTAGCATCATCTCATAGCAAAATACTAATATCCCCAAACTAATATTTATTATAAAACCATCCTAATTAAGCTTGACCCATCCATTTTGGGGTCTACTCTAGGAAACCTATCTTTGAACTAAACCTTACCTACGATCATAAGATTATTTGACCATGTCATGAGCTTAGACTAAAGCAATCATTTTATAAAAAATATTATACATTGATTTATATTTGTGACTAAAAATAATTTCATGACTCACCTTCCATATAACTACTAGAGCCGAGTAGCAATAACAACACCAAAGATCTAGTCAAAATTATTAAATCTCAGATTTGATTATAAAATTAATTGGTAAATTATTTGATCTAATCTATATATTGAAATAAGTGTACAGGATTAACTACGATAGTAGTAAAGCATAAAGCATATATTGGACAGGAGTCAAAGATCGGACGATACGTTGAAGATTCGGACGATATGTCGGAAGTTTGTCGGAAGCTCGTAGAGAGTTCGTCGGGAGCTCACTAAGAGTTTTCGTTGGGAGCTCACTGAAAGTTCATCGGGAGTTCGCCAGAAGTTCGCTTGGAGCTCACCGAAAGTTCGTCGGGAGTTCGCTGGAAGTTCGTCGAGAAGTTTATCGAAAGTTCGCCGAGAGAACAAGTGAGATGCCAGACAGAGATTAATTAGTTAAATATCTTAATTATCGTAGTTATACTATAAGTTAAGTTATGATTGGGAGTTAATCCCACTAACTCGGTTATGGACCAATTGGGCCTTTAACAGAGCTGAATTGGGCCGGTTGAACAACCCATTTAGCACTTGAAGTCACAGCCGACGGTGGCACCGCCTGGGATTTAGTCTCCCAGGTCGAGCTGCCAAGCGGTGGTACTGCAAGAGCTCAGTATCTGAGCTTTGTCAAGCGGTGGTACCGCCTAGACTAAGCGAGGGTACCACCTAGACTAAGCGGGGGTACCGCCTAGTGTCAGTCTAAAGGAGATGGTACTGCCCAATATTGGTGGTGGTACCGCTAGTACCCCAGAAATCTGAGATGAGACACTTTTTGGTTCCAATTTTGAAGCCATTGGAGCCTATAAATATCTTATAGGTGCCCAGCAAACCAATCACATGAGTAATGACACGTGTGACTTGACACAGAATCTTTTTGTTTATTATATTTTGACGTTTATCACATTATATTAACTATTGCATATATGTATGTATATATTGTGATGTCCTTGGATCTATGCAATGAGAATTGGATCATGATGAGATCACGATAATGAGACCGATTCACCTTTAAACACATATCATAAATAATCCCGGGCATAGGTTACTCGAGAGGGACATCGAGAAAACCGGACAGACTGGTGTGCTATATACCCGTCCATATGATGGATGCAGTTGGTCTCATAGCTGCTCGTGTGGGGACACTAGGGATATAGTACAGGTGTTCATTGGAGAATGAGTTCACTGATTGATCCGCTTTTGGAATGCTGGATGGTTGATGATGCCTTATTGTCAGACAGCGATTTCATAGTCCTAGTAGTGTATCTAGTCATTAGACTTGAGACACTAAGGATGTTCTGTATGAGTGCTCCATTCTTTGATACCAGACTTATAGGTTTGGATGTCCCAGATCTAGTACAATCGGTCATTGGGAGTGGCAATCGACCTTACGAGGGCTATTGAGTGTCGATAGAGGATCATCCACTCTTGGCATCATGAGAGGAATATCTTATATGTTTTTGCTCAAACAAATCCCTGGCCAGGGTCATTCGGATTTAGAGAGAAAGAGTTCTCCGGGAGAATCCGATTAGAGCGAGACTCGAGTAGAAACTGTATGGGTCTGACAACACCATGCCCCATATACGGTCTCTTGGATATTAGATGGATGAGGGACTATAGATACACGATAATTGAGAACAGACAAGTCCAATAGATTGGATTATCCTGTATTGTCTGAGGACTGCGGCATAGTGGCCTAGTACGTCCGCAGTCGATGAGTCAAGTAAATTATTATGGAGATAATAATTCATTGAGCTAGGAGTTTTAACTAGTATGACTCACATGCCCCCTGCAGCAGCGCCCGCAAGAAGGGCCATAGGCACGGCGGCCACTAGCGCACGGGCATTGCTCCCACGTGCAAGGGCGGTGCCTACGGGTGCTAGACATGCGGGCAGAGGCGCCGCATAGTAGTGGCGCTAGTGAGCATCGCGCCCACGAGTATAGCCGCCTACGAATACTACTGTTTAATCTCGAATTTTGATGATGAAGTCAATTGTAATTTGTTTGATCTAATCTATATGTTGAGAAAAGTTTGTAGGATTAACTACGATGACAGTAAGATATAAAGCAGGTGTTGTGTCGTAGTCAAGATCGAGATCTCATTAGGAGTTCGAGAGTTCGATGGAAGTCCGGACGTTCGTCGGAAGTTCTGCGGGAACCAACCAAGAAGTCCAGGAGTTTGCCATAGAAGCTCGTCGGAACTCGCCATGAAGATCGTCGCAAAGTCCAGGAGCTTACTGGGAGTTTGCTGGAGCATTGCCGAGAGTTCGTCATCTGTTCGTCGAAAGTACACCGGAAGCTCGCCGGAAGAGCAATTGACACACTAGAACAAAAAGTACAATAAACATCTCTTAATTGTCATAGTTAGAGCGTAAATTAAGTTAGGATTGGGAGGTTATCCCACTAACATAATTAGGAGCCAATTGGGCCCTTAACAGGGCTGAATTGGGCCGAATTAAGCACCCAATTTAGACACTGAATTCTTGGCCGGTGGTGGCACCGCTTGGAAAGCAGTGCCCCAGGAAATCTGGGCGGTGGTATCGCCGACAGTTATTGCTGCCAGCGGTGGTACTGCCCCTATCAGGCGGTGGTACCGCTAGAGCTCAATCTCCAAGCTTTGTTAAGCGGTGGTACCACCCAGACTAAGCAGTAGTACCGTCTAGTGTCAGGTGTCAAGCGATGGTACCGTCGAGTAATGGTGGTGGTACTGCCAGGACCCCAGAAATTCAGGATTCGACACTTTTTTACTCTATTTTTGAAGCCATTGGGGCCTATAAAAACCCCACCCCTTTCTGCATGAAATGGCACAAAACCTATTGGCATAATCTTGAGTTCTCGAGTCTTAATGTGTTGTAAAAGTTAGAGTTCTCCTCCTTCATCTCTTAGTCTTATAACCATCCAAGAATGAGGAGTGAGACTTGTAAGGGTTCATCTCCTAAACCCGGGAAAAAGAGAAAGTGTTGTAAAGAGGTGTTTGGTCTTCACCTATTGAAGAAAGGCCTTTAGTGGATGCTAGAGACCTCGTCGAAGGAGGAATCCGAAAGTGGATGTAGGTCACGTTGACCGAATCACTCTAAATTTTGGTTTGCTTTTCATTAGTGTAATTTACTTTAACTACAATTCATTTCATTGCAAACTACTTCTACTCCTCATCTTGCTTATGCTCTCATACGTTTTAAGTTGCTATCCTTTCGATTCGATTTTCATCGAACGTACGAAATATTTTATATGGGAATCAAAGAATTTTTCACTGCACTAATTCACCCCCCCTTTAGTGCCACTCTTGATCCTAACAATTGGTATCAGAGCAAGGTTCACTCTCATTTGGTTTTAAACCCAAGAGAGATGACATTTTCTGGCAACCTAGCAGGCCATTCAATTACACGTCCGCCCATATTCAATGGGACGGATTACACATATTGGAAAACTAGAATGAGGACCTTCCTAATTTTAATGGATTTTGAATTATGAAATATTATAGAAAATGGCTTTCAAATGTCTTCTCTTCCAATGAACGATTGGAATGAATTGGAGAAGAAGACTTTCGCTTTAAACGCAAAGGCTATGAATGCCTTATTTTGTGCATTAGATAAAAACGAGTTTAATTGAGTATTGGTTTGTGAAATGACTTTTGACATTTGGCACATACTCGAAGTGACTCATAAAGGCACTAGTAGAGTGAAGGAGTCAAAAACTAATCTTTTAGTGTATTCTTATGAGTTGTTTTGAATGAAACCGAGTAAAACCATTAGAGACATGTACACCCGATTTACGGATGTTGTCAATAGTCTAAAAGGACTTGGTAAAGGTTTCTTGGATTTTGAACTCGTTAATAAGATTTTAAGATCCCTTCCAAAAAGTTGGGATCCTAAAGTAACGATCATTTAAGAGGCCAAAAATCTAAATAATTTTTCTCTTGAAGAATTAATTGGATCACTAATGACCTATGAAATGACATGTAAAGCTCATGAAGAGCTTGAGGATATCCTTCTAAAGAACAGGAAGGACATAGCATTGAGAACTCAAGAAGATCACTTGAAAGAAAACTCAAGTGATAAGGACTTTGATGATGATTTGACACTTTTAACAAAAAAGTTCAAACGATTCATAAAAGGAAATAAATTTAAAAATGATACTAAAAATAAATTTAAACCTAATAAAGAATAAGTGATATGTTATGAATGCAAGAAGCCGCGACACTTCAAGAGTGAATGTCCCTAAGCAAAGAGGAGGCAACCAAAGAAGAAGGCTCTCAAAACTACATGGGACGACTCAAGTGCTTCCAAAGAAGAGGAGCCAACCAACACCGAGCAAGTTGCTCACTATGCGCTAATGGCTATTGGAGATGAGGTAACAAGTTTATTAGATGCTAATTGAACTTTCAATGAGTTTTCAAGTGCTTTTCATGAATTGTTTGATGAATGTAGAATCTTGAGTAAAAAATATAACTCTTTAAAAAAGGAACATGCTTCTCTTATTAGCAATTTTGATAGATTAAAAGTTGAGCACAATGATAGCCTAGCTTCATATACGAAATGTGATGAACTATAATTACTTCAAAAAGAAAACTTGCTACTTAAGAAAACCTTAGAAAAGTCTGAGGTTGGTAGCAAATCCTTGAACATGATCATTACCAACAAGGGTCATGTTTATAGAAAAGGCGGAATCAAATTTGTGAGTAGCTCTCACCAAAATCCAACCACCTTTGTTAAAGGCCCTACTTTGCATGTCTCACCCCAAAACAAATGTAACTTTTATTACAAATTTGGGCATGTAGCTTATCATTGTCCATTTAAGAAATATAGTCCATATAAATTGATTTGGATTCCTAAAAGAATCTCAAATGACTCACTGCAATATGATAAGCAATGTAGATCAATTTTTGAGGCACCCAAGGTCAAATAGGTACCTAAAAATCATCTCTTTTTGTAGAAAAATATAATATCACAAGCTAGGAGCAAGAGATTATGCCTTGCTAGTGGATGCTCAAGGCATATGACCGGAGATCCATATAATTTCTCTAAGCTCACTAGCCTAGACGAAGGATATGTCACCTTTGAAGACAACAATAAGGGTAAAATTATTGGCAAAGGAACCATAGGTAACAAATCCAATCATCTTATTGAAGATGTATTGTTAGTTGATGGTTTAAAGTATAACTTTTTGAGTATTAGTCAATTATGTGATAAAGGATATATCGTTAGATTTGAATCTAATATTTATATTATTGAAAAACCATATAAATACATATCTATGATTACCTAAAACAAAATAATGTATATACTATCGAGATTAATGATCTTTGTAATGAAATATGCTTTTCGATTTCGAATAATGATGTTTGGCTTTGGCATAGGAGATTAGGTCATGCTAGCATGAAACTAATATATCAAATTTTATTTAAAGAACTTGTAAGAGGAATTCCTCGTATCAAGTTCATCAAAGATAATGTATGTGATGCATGTCAACTAGGAAAATAAATAAAAAGTAGCTTCAAACCTAAGAACTAAATAAGCACCTCTAGACCTTTACAATTGATCCATATGGACTTGTTCTGACCAATTGCTACAATAAGCCTAGGAAGTAGCAAATATATATTTATTTTCGTAGATGATTATAGTAGATACACATGGACTTATTTTTTAGCACACAAAAGTGAATGCTTTAGGTATTTCTCTAAGTTTTGTAAACTTGTTCAAAATAAAAAAGGTTTTATGATTTCGTCAATTTGAAGTGATGACGGTGGTGAATTTCAAAACCATGATTTCCAAAAATTTTGTGAATCTAATAGATATAACCACAACTTCTCTACTCCAAGAAATCCTCAACAAAATGGAGTAGTAGAAAGAAAGAATAGAAACTTACAAGAAATGACAAGAACCATGTTAAACGAACATAGCTTACCCAAATATTTTTGGGACGAAGCCATAAATACGGCATGCTATGTTATGAATAGGGTTCTAGTAAGACCACTACTTTCCAAGACTCCTTATGAGTTGTGGAATAACAAAAAACCCAAATTTTCATACTTTAACATTTTAGGATATAAATGTTTCATTTTGAATGAAAAAGATGCCTTAAGTAAATTTGATGTAAAATCTGATGAAGAAATTTTTCTTGGCTATTCCTTTATTTCTAAAGCATTTCGTATCTTTAACAAAAGAACTTTGATTATAGAAGAATCCATTCATGTTATTTTTAATAAAAATTTTGAAGTTAAGAAAAAACTTGATGATGATATTGGTTTTGACGCTTTGAATTTAAATGAAACCCCTTCTCCAAATAGCAATTTAGATGCATCTTCTTTCGAACCTTCTTTATCGAAGGAATGAAAGTATGTAGATGCTCATCCTAAGGAGCTAATTATAGGAGAAACATCAAAATTTTTGTGCCAACGCCTCTTTTCTCTCCTAAATTGAACCTAAATGCATTGATGAGGCCATGAAAGATGATTCACGGGTCATTGCAATGCAAGAAGAGTTAAATCAATTTGAGAGAAATGAGGTATGGAAGCTTGTTCCTAGACCAAATGACCATTTAGTTATTAGTACTAAATGGGTTATTAGAAACAAGCAAGATGAATTTGGTATCATGGTTCGAAACAATATTAGATTAGTGACCAAAGGTTTCAACCAAAAAGAAGGTATCGATTATGAAGAGACCTTCACTCCTGTGGCTCGATTAGAAGTCATAAGAATGATTCTTGCCTATGCTAGTAGTAATAATTTTAAGTTGTTTTAAATAGATGTTAAAAGTACTTTCCTTAATGGCTTTATTTCCGAAGAAGTTTATGTTGAACAACCTCCTGGATTTGAGAATGATAGTCTCCATAATCATGTGTTTAAATTCATTAAAGCTCTCTATAGTTTAAAACAAGCCCCAATGGCTTGGTATGAGAGACTTAGTTCATTTCTTATTAAAAATAATTTCTCTAAAGGCAAGGTCGATACTACATTGTTTATCAAAAAATTTAAAAATAATTTTTTTATTGTTCAAATTTATGTTGATGATATTATTTTTGGTTCCACGAATGAATCTCTTTGTGAATCATTTGCTAAAAGTATAAGTCTTGAATTTAAAATGAGTTTGATGGGAGAATTAACCTTCTTTTTAGGCTTACAAATCAAACAACTAAGTAATAGTATCTTTCTTAGTTAAATAAAATATGCTTTATATTTGCATGCTATGCACAAGTTGTGTGGATGAAAAACACTTTAGAGGATTATAAGATTCATCTTAAAATCATTCCCATAAAATATGATAACACAAGTGCAATATGTTTAACAAAAAATTTCATTCAACACTCTAGAACTGAACATATTGATATTAGGCATCACTTTATACGATATCATGTTAATAATCATGATGTAATCCTAGAGTTTATTAATACAAAACATCAATTAGCCGATATTTTTATAAAGCCTTTAAGTGAAGAACAATTTGATTTTATTATAAGAGAATTAGGAATGTTAATTTGTCTGAATGCATGAATTTAATGTATATCTTTTCCAGATTATCTTTCACTTAATGTATTCCTTGAATGGAGCTTTCATGAGTTTATACCATATCAAGTTTACTTCATACCCTTGCTCCATCACTTACTGATTTTTTATACACTCAATCACTTCATGGATTTCATTGACAAATGCATCTCTCGGATTTTTCTCTTATGAATTTTTAATGAGAAATGGATTTGATATGATGCTCCTTCATATGATGATTCTTTCACATGAATTCTTTCTTAATGAAGAAAGAATTTTCATGAATTTTTTTAGTATAAGATGAACACTTGCAATACTGAGGATTTGATTTCACATGAATATCTTGATCCTTGTGAAAATTGAAGCATAATTTAATTAAACTCTTTTATTATTTTTGACTTGATTCAAATCATTTCACCAAGTTACTTCTCAATGGATTTTCCTCCTTACACTCCTTCATGCGAAGTTTTGATGAAACATAAAATGGGAGAAGTTGATGGAAGCTATCTCTTTAATATTTATAACTTTTAATGTGAGAACTTTTGAATGATACCATGTCATGAATGTTTGAAATATGATTGGTATACAAATTGAAATATGGCATGAATTTTTACCACACTTGCATTATTAAATCGTTCTCCTTTTTGTTGATGACAAAGGGGGAGAAATAATACCAAAATGTGGTAAATTGATGATAAATGCATGCAATATATTTCATCATAGATACTTGAAATGTTTGCTTGATAAATTTCTTTCATAAGATATCTAGAGCTTAACTTGCTATTTTTACAAATTGATATCTTGCCATAGAATGATGAATTGCTATCTTTGTCATATTTCATATTTTAAATATCATACTTGAAAATGAATGTCATGCCTTTTCATCATTTTGATAAATACTTGGCATCGTATTTTGAGAATGATAGATCATGATAGGAATAATGATGTGCATGTTGATAAGTTTAATTAACTTATCTTATCGGTTTGTTTCCTGAATTCAAAGCATTGAATTCAAGAATAACTTTTCTTAAGTATGGTATATAGATAGGGGGAGTTAAGGTTAACTCTGTCATCAATTTATTATCATAATAAAAAAG
Organism: Musa acuminata AAA Group; assembly: GCF_036884655.1. Classification (NCBI taxonomy): domain Eukaryota; kingdom Viridiplantae; phylum Streptophyta; class Magnoliopsida; order Zingiberales; family Musaceae; genus Musa; species Musa acuminata. The sequence continues at coordinate 19,841,295 of NC_088345.1, forward strand.
GGGGAGATTGTTGAATCTCAGATTTTGATGATGAAGTCAATTATAATTTTTTTGATCTAATCTATATATTGAGAAAAGTGTGCAGGATTAACTACGATGGCAGTAAGACACAAAGCCGGTGTTATACTAGAGTCAAGATCAAGATCTCATTGGGAGTTCGAGAGTTCGTTGAAAGTCCGGACGTTCGTCGGAAGTTCTGTGGGAACCAACCGAGAAGTCCAAGAGCTTGCTATAGTAGCTCATCGGAACTCACCAAGAAGATTGTCGTAAAGTCTAGGAGCTTGCTGGGAGTCCATCGGAGCATTACCGAGAGTTCATCGGATGTTCACCGGAAGTACGCCGGAAGCTCGCCGGAAGAGCAATTGACGCACCAGAACAACAAGTGCAGTAAACATGTCTTAATTTTCGTAGTTAGAGCTTAATGTTAGGACCCTTTTTCTGAGCTTTTGAATAATATTTATTGAGTCTGTTTAGTTTAATTATTTATTGAGTTTAGTTAGAGTCAGGTAGAGATTTATTTAATATTTATTTATTATTAAGAGTCCAAGTCCTGGTGGACTCTAGGTGGAACTCTATAAATAGTGATGTAACCATTTCTTTTGAGAATCAATTAATCAATGAAATGTTATTCTACTCTGTGGACAAACCCTATGAGGCTGATTCCCTTGAAGCGATCAAGGAGGGCGGATCCCCTCGAAGCGATCAAGGAGGCTAATCCCCTCGAAGCGATCATTATTATTCCCTTTTCTCCCCTTTCTTCCATGATAAGACCTTAGGGTCTTATCATTTGGTATCAGAGTCTACGATAAGACTTTAGGGTCTTATCATTTGGTATCAGAGCCGTGATCCTCGACGTTCTCGTTGCAGTTCATCATTGAAAAAAAAAAAAAAGAAGAAAGAAAGAAAGAAAGAAAGAAGAGAAGAGAAAGAAGAGAGAGAAGAAGAAGAAGCCGCAGCCATGCACCCCTGCTTCCCTTGCTTGTGGCCAGCCCACCGCCGGCCGTCGCTGCTCTCCCGCCAGCGACTGACCCTGCCCCGCTTCCAGCTAGAGTCCATCGTGGACGTCGCCTCCCACTCAAGTCACCATCGCTGCTAGGAGACGACGCTGCCAGCGTCTCATCCTGCCGTAGCCTTGCTCCCCTTCTCAACTACTGCTGCAAGGCAACTTCTTCCCCACTGCCGCTACTGCTTCCCGGCTGCTCCATCACCACTGCCTACCTCTCAGCCACAACCCTAACCAAGCCCCCCCCCCTTGGGTCGCAGTCGTAGCCGCTGGTTGCTGCAGCCCCTCATTGCAGCGGTTGCAGAAACATAGCTTCCGCTGTTGCCACAGTCCCTCGTCGTTCACAGTCGTGCCTCACGTGTCGTCACATTCCAACCGACCCACCACCTTTGCTAGCCACCATGCGGCGACCACCGCTCGCCTCCCAGCCACTGCTCCCCCTGGCTCGGGCGAGAACGATCGCCACCAATCCCCCTTGCTCTGCATCTGTAGTGATAGAAATAGGGCAACTCACCGTTGCCCTTGTTCCCAATCGTGATACTACCGACTCCTCCTTCTCCACCACCACCGCTACTATGGCTACTAACACCGATTGCCCTTGCTCTGCATCCGTGACATCGGTTGCCCATTTGGTCGAAAGGGGCCCCTGCCTCCCCTACTTTCGGCCAGCCCCACCGCGGCAGCTGCATTCTGGCCAGCGACCATCGTCGCCGCTGCTCCCTAGCCAGCAGCCTTCACTCCTTGATGCTCCACCCTGTTTGAGCAAGAAGGGCTGCTGCTGCTATTTCCCAGTCAGCAGACCAACCCCCTCGTCGCTTCTACCGTCGGTGACACTGCTCCAACCGTGCCACCATCGCTGCCTCCCCTTGGGCCGCAGTTGCAATCGCTTGACCATCCCTCCTTGTGGTGATCAACCCAAGGCAACCATGACCGTCACAGCCACCACCGTTTCCTCAACCGAACACGATCCCTCGACGTCACTAGCACCTATTTCAACAGTGCGACAGAGACAAAGCAACGCTGCCTTCCATCCGCATCGTCGTAGCCACCACAACGGCGAGCCCTTGGCGGCATTGCCCCAGCCACACCATCACTGTAGGTTGCCATCACCGCAGCCTCAACCCTACTGCTCAGCGATTGCCCCTTGGGTCCAATAGCTGCAACCACATCGATGCAGTCGCCTTCCAGCCCCGGCGCTCTCACCCCACGCAGCGACAGAAACAGGGCAGCAACTCTTCCTCCAAAGCAGTGACCACAGCACTGCCCTCGGTGTCCACCTCCTCGGCAACTTCACATTGACAATGCTGATGCCCTTGACTGACATCAAAAAAAGGAGTTGAGAACCCAGATTTGCAGTCTTACGCAATGGCCACTGATAACTCAGTGAAAGCACAAATGGAAGCATGGGAAATAAGAATTGAGAACTGGCTACAAGAAACACTTCATGATTTCAAAAAGATCCTATTGGAGAGCCTTGACAAATTTCAACAAGATAGGGGCTCAAGTTCTACATTGCATAGATAAGAAAATACAGAAAAAGGGCCCCAAGATTGTGACACAAACTACTCACACATGAAGGTGGAATTTTCGAGATGGAAAGATGGAGATCCGACCAGTTGGATCTCTAGGGCAGAAATTTTTTTCCGTTTTCACAGAACCCCAAAAGAATCCAAGGTAGAAGTGGCCTCAATCCAGCTTAATGGAGATGCAATCTAGTGGTACGATTGGTATGAAACTTTCTACGGAGTTCCTTCGTAGGAGTAGTTCAAAAGAGGACTTCTTGTTCGCTTTGGCCCATCCGAATATGAGAATGTTGATTTTCAGCTCGCCAAAATTCGTCAAACTTCTACAATGTTAGAATATTAGAGTAGGTTTGAAAAATTATCAAATCAAGCTAGAGATTGGTCAGATCGACAACTTCTGGATACATTTATTGAAGGGCTTTTTCCAGAGATCCGGTGAAGTTAAGGCTCGTCAACCCCGCACTATGATAACTATGATCTCATTTGCAAATCTACATAAGAAAAAAATTAGCAAGGAAAGATTAGCAAGGGGTTTGTACTATGATGAAAAATGAAGTATGGAGCACCGATGTAAACAAGGGCAACTTCTAATGATTGAACCACTTGGAGAGGAGCCGAAAGCTAAGAATGTGGACTCCGATCATGAAGGTATAAATTCTAATGAAGATATTGAACCTACCGTACATACAATGCATACATTAGTCGGCTACTCTAACCCGCAAAGTTTGGAAGTTAGCGGAACTGTGGAGCATCAGCCTATTATAATTTTGATTGATACTGGTAGCACTAACAATTTTATGGATAGTGAGACTGTTGACTGATTGACCCACCACATTGAAGGCTATGACAGATTCGAAGTAAAGATCATTGATGGATGGATTTTCACTTGTGATAACAAATGTTCAAAGATAAAATTGATTATATAGGGCCAGAAGTTTCTTACAACGATTACTAAACTGAAAGACCGACCTATTGCTTTCACTATCAAAAAGTGGATACCATACTTACTTGATCAACGAGTTGTGATGCGTTGCAGATAGTCTATGACTAAAGTGCTGAAAGTGAAGCTCCACAAGATTGATGCTGCTAAGCCTTGGGGACAAGGCTGATTTGAAGAGGGAGGAATTGTTAGGACCCTTTTTCTGAGCTTTTGAATTATATTTATTGAGTCTATTTAGTTCAATTGTTTATTGAGTTAGTTAGGTAGAGATTTATTTAATATTTATTTATTATTAAGAGTCTAAGTCCTGGTGGATTCTAGGTGGAACTCTATAAATAGTGATGTAAACCTTTCTTTTGAGAATCAATCAATCAATGAAATGTTATTCCACTCTACGGATAAACTCTAAGAGGCCGATCCCCTCGAAGTGATCAAGGAGGGCTGATCCCCTCGAAGCGATTAAGGAGGTCGATTCCCTCGAAGCGATCATTATTATTCCCTTTTCTCTCCTTTCTTCCACGATAAAACCTTAGGGTCTTATCATTTGGTATCAGAGCCTACGATAAGATTTTAGGGTCTTATCATGTAAATTAAGTTAGGATTGGGAGATAATCTGATTATTTAATTAGGAGCCAATTGGGCCCTTAACAGGGCTGAATTGGGCCAAATTGAGCACCCAATTCAGCCCCTAAATTCTTGGCCGGTGGTGGCACTCTCTGGAAAGCAGTGCCCTAGGAAATCTGAACAGTGGTACTGCCCAGACTGGGCGGTGGTACCGTCGGTAGTTATTGCTGCCAACGATGGTACCGCCCCTATCAGGCTGTGGTATCGCCTAGACTGAGTAGTAGTACCACCCAGTAATGGCGGTGGTACCGCTAGGACCTCAGAAATCCAGGATTAAACACTTTTTGGCTCCATTTTTGAAGCCCAATGCCTATAAAAATCCCACCCTTTTCTACATGAAAGGGTACGAAACCTATTGGCATAATCTTGAGTTCTTGAGTCTTAAAGTATTGTAAAAGTTAGAGTTCTCCTCCTTTATCTCTTAGCCTTGTAACCATCCAAGAAAGAGGAGTGAGACTTGTAAGGGTTCATCTCCTAAACCTAGGAAAAGGAGAAAGTGTTGTAAAGAGGTGTTCGGTCTTCACCTATTGAGGGAAGACCTTTAGTGGATGCCGGAGACCTCGTCGGAGGAGGAATCCGAAAGTGGATTTAGGTCACGTTGACCGAATCACTCTAAATTTTGGTTTGCCTTTCATTCGTGCAATTTAATTTAACTCCAATTCATTTAATTGCAAACTGCTTCTCCTCCTCATCTTGCTTACGCTCTTATACGTTTCAAGTTGCTATCCTTCCAATTCAGTTTTCATCGAACGTACGAAATATTTTATATGAGAATCGAAGAATTTTCTGCTACACTAATTCACGCCCCCTCTTAGTGCCGCTTTTGATCCTGACAACCGCATGGGGTAGCGCTGTCAGGAATGGGGTCGGCACTAAGAGGGGGGGGGGTGTGAATTAGTGCAGTGGTAAAATCATGTCTTCAAAAATGTTTCATTTCGATAAAATCGGTTACGTTGAAAATCGATCTCGAAAAGTGTTTAACTTTAAAACGTTTGCAAGAATGTAATGAGCAAGTGAAGTAAGTAAATCAGTTTGTAATATGAGAATTAAAAGCAGAACAAGAATGCAAACTGATTTATAGTGGTTCGATCGTCGTGACCTACATCCATTCCGTCGATTCCTCTTCCGTCGAGGCCACCGGCATCCACTATCAATTTTCCTTGAATAGGCGAAGATCAACCTCCTTCTTACACCCCTCTTCTCCTTTTACATCATGCAAGTTTTACATCATGCAAGCTAGCAAATTTTTACATCATTTTAAAAAATATAAGCTAGCAATATTTTGAAGGCAAATGCAAGATAACTTTATTGTTGAAGTGTGCAAGCTAGCGATTCTTGCTTCCTTTAACAACGTGCAAGTTGCAAGTTTTTGCATTTTCTTGACTTGTGCAAGTTAGCTATCTCCCCCTTTGTCATTATCAAAAAGAAGGGAAGAATATAATTTTGTATCTCTTTTTCCCTTTACAATAATTTTCAAAGCATGACAAAAGTAAAGTATCAATCTTATTTCAATATGTTTGTGCATCATAATAGTTTCAAATTAAAACATATACAATTTTAAAACTTTACATTTTATAATTCATTCATGATACAAAAAAATAAATCAATCATCATTATGATCATATCATACATGATACTCGTAAGCTAACAAATTTTATATCATTTTAAAGCATCAAAACAATATCATGAGTATTTCATGCATAATTTCATTTCATCACATTTATTTCATCTCATCAAGAAGAATTAATTGGGTGATGAATACAAGGGGTTATACAAAAATAAATCATATCATAAAAGATAAGATCATGTAAATATCAAAAGACAAGATTCATATAGTAGATCTCCTCTTAAATAAAATACAAAGAAAAATTATAGAGGTAAAAAGAAGATATCTTGATTAAGAAAAAAATCTCAAGTAATTCGAAGAATTCAAGATTATTATTTGAATAATACTCATTTAAATTAAAATTATCAAATCAAAATAATTCTCAAGAGATTCACAAAAGTGTTACAAATAGATTCATTAATCTCTTTTTTAGAAAAATCGATAAAATAGAGAAATTTTTCAAGGAGAAAGGTTTCCTCATTTTAGTTAGTTTCATACAAGCATGCCTTTGTCTTTTTTATGCCAAATCAAAAAATATATATCATCGTTTAAAATGAATGTGTAAGATTTATCATTATAAAAATCATCGAGATCAATAATTCACAAATATCATCATGTATAACTTCAAAATCTCATACATAAAATCGTCAATCATGGTATTACAACATTTAATATTTTCATTACATCATTATGTATCATTAAATATACAATCGTCAACACTTACGCTATTTCTTCAAATCATCATGCTTAATTAATTATAAAATCGTCAAGCATGATACTTATATTATTACATCAAATTAAACATGATTTCATAAGGCATTCAAAATCATTTTGTTATAAAACATGTAATTTTCATGATTATTTTTGAAATCACTAGAAAGGCAAGCATGATCCCATTTAACATTTTCATTCCATCGTTAAACATGCAATAAAAAAATTATATAATTTTTCTAAACTAAATTAAGAATAATTCATAAAAAACATCAAGTAATTTCAAAATAAACTAAAGACATTTTGATTACCTCATCGTCAAAAGTCGTTAAGGCGTAGTTTGCTACCTCGCCTTTGTTAATTTTCTCCTCGCCTTCGGAGGAGCTTGATTCATCCAAAGTCACCTTCTTTTTCTTATATTCATAGTAAGTAGTTGGATTCTTTTTGTTCTTTATTTTTTATTTAATGAACTTTTTAAATTTTACATTGAGGAGTTCAAGTTCACCATCACTTGAGCTTATGCTCGAGTGGTCTTCGATTATTCTTAGTCTGAAATCCTTCCTGTCCTTTGAAAGTTATTCTTGAGTTCTTTACGTGCATTGCACGTCATTTTATAGGTCATCAAAGACCCTATAAGTTCTTCAAGTAGAAAACGGTTCAAATTCTTGGCCTCTTGTATGACCGTTACTTTAGACTCTCAAGTTTTAGAAAGTGAGCATAAAACTTTATTGATAAGTTTAAAATTCAACAAACATTTGCTAAGAGCTTTTAAACCATTAACGACATCCTTAAAATAAGTGTACATGTCAACAACGGTTTCGCTTGGCTTCATTCGAAAATATTCAAAATCGTGCATTAAAAGATTGACTTTAGAATCTTTAACTCTAGTTGTGTCTTCATGTGTAATTTCAAGAGTATGCCAAATATCGACAGTCGTTTCGCACAAAGAAACCCGATTGAATTTTTTTTTGTCTAAGGCACAAAATAAAGCATTCATAGCTTTCGTATTTAAAGAAAAAGTTTTCTTTTCCAAATCATTCTAATCTTTCATCGGAAGAGAAGAACTTTTAAAACCGGATTCGACTATGTGCCATAAGTTCAAATCCAAAGAAAGTAAGAAAACTCTCATTCGAATTTTTCAATATGTATAGTCCATCCCATTGAAAAAGAGAGGATGAATAAGAGAGTGACCATCTTGAAAGCCAAAAAGAGCCATTTCCCTTTAGGTGTTAAACCAAATGAGAAAACAAGGCTCTGATACCAATTATCAGGAACGGGGTCGACACTAAGAGGGGGAGTGAATTAGTGCAGCGGTAAAATCATGTCTTCAAAAGCGTTTCGTTTCGATAAAACCGGTTATATTGAAAATCGATCTCGGAAAGTGTTTAACTTTAAAATATTTTCAAGAATATAATGAGAAAGTGAAGTAAGTAAATCAGTTTGCAATGCGAGAATTAAAAGCAGAATAAGAATGCAAACCAATTTATAGTAGTTCGGTCCTCGTGACCTACATCCACTTCGTCGATTCCTCTTCCGTCAAGACCACCAGCATCCACTATCGATCTTCCTTTAATAGGCGAAGATCAACCTCCTTTTTACACTCCTCTTCTCGTTTTACTGGGTTTAGGAGACAACCCTTACAAGCACTCACACTCCTCCTAGACAGAATTCTAAGGTTAGATTTAGAAGAGAGATTTCTTAAGTGATTGTAACAGTGTTTCTTCACTTTTAAACTCTCTGTGCTTATATGTTTTAACCAAGGATGAGAGGGGTATTTATAGGCTTCAAGTTGATTCAAACTTGGAGCCTAAAAATATCTCATCTTGGGTTTCCAGGGCACAGGCGGTACCACCGCCTACGTTGGGTGGTACCACTGCCAGTGTTAGTCTGACACTAACACTGCACTGGGCGGTACCATCGCCTAATCTAGCAGTACCACCGCTTGACATTGGATGGTACCACCTCCTAGACTGGTAGAAGAAGAGAGTGGTAGAAGAAGAGAGGAAGAAGAGGGAGAAGAGAAGAAGAAGAAGAAGAAGAAGAAGAGGGAAAAGAAGAGAGGAGGAAGAAGAGGGAGTAGAGAAGAAGAAGAAGGAGAAGAAGAAGAAGAGGAGGTGGCTGCAGCGAGGGCTGCAGCGAGAAGCTGTGGGGCGTGGGGAGAAGAAGAGAGGAAGAAGAGGGAGAAGAGAAGAAGAAGAAGAAGAAGAAGAGAAGAGGATAGCTGCGGCAAGGCTGCAGCGAGGAGGTGTGTGGGGTTGGGGAGGAAAAGGGAAGAGGAGAAGAAGAGGGAAAAGAGAGGGAAGAGGGAGAGGAGCGAGAGGTGGCAGCAGCTAGGGCTGCAGCACCTCTGTTTCCTGCAGGTGGAAACAGAGGAGAGGTGTGGGGCGTTCGAAGAGGAGAAGAAGAAGAAGAGGAAGAGAAGAGGAAGAGGAAGCAGGGGAAGAGGTTGTGATACCTCTGTTTCCTGCAGAGGAAACAGAGGAGAGGGTGTGGGTGACGTCGGGGAGAAGAAGGGGAGGAAGGAGAAGAAGAGAAGAAGAAGAAAGGAAGGAAAAGGAAGAGGAGAAGGGAAGAAAGTAGCTGCGGCTGTGGTTGTGGCAGCTGCAGCTGTGGCAGGGAAAGAAGAAGAGAAAGGAAGAAGGGGAGGAGAGGAAGAAGAGTAGGGGCTGCGGCTGCGGCGATGGCAGCTGCAGTTGGAAGAGAAGAAGGAGAGGAAGATGAGCAGGGGAGGAAGAAAAGGCTGTGGCCGTGGCTGAGGCTGCGACTGCAGCATGCAGCTGGGAAAGAAGAGAAGGAAAGGAAGAAGAAGAGAAAGGAAGAAGGGAAGGAGAGGAAGAAGAGAAGGGGCTGCGGCTGCGGCGATGGCAGCTGCAGTTGGAAGAGAAGAAGGAGAGGAAGATGAGCAGGGGAGGAAGAAAAGGCTGTGGCCGTGGCGGAGGCTGCGACTGCAGCATGCAGCTGGGAAAGAAGAGAAGGAAAGGAAGAAGAAGAGAAAGGAAGAAGGGAAGGAGAGGAAGAAGAGAAGGGGCTGCGGCTGCGGCGATGGCAGCTGCAGTTGGAAGAGAAGAAGGAGAGGAAGATGAGCAGGGGAGGAAGAAAAGGCCGTGGCCGTGGCTGAGGCTGCGACTGCAGCATGCAGCTGGGAAAGAAGAGAAGGAAAGGAAGAAGAAGAGAAAGGAAGAAGGGAAGGAGAGGAAGAAGAGAAGGGGCTACGGCTGCGGCGATGGCAGCTGCAGTTGGATGAGCAGGGGAGGAAGAAGAGGCTGCGAGTGTGGTGGCTGCGGCCGTGGCTGCGACTCCGGCTGCGGCTGCAACGTTGGCTGCGGTAGCTGCGGCAGCGGTGGTGGCTGCAGTAGCTGCAGTAGCTGCTTTTGGGAAAGAGAAAGAGTAGGAACGAGAGAAGGGAAGAAGGAAATAGTGCAGTGGAAGGGGGCTGCGGTTGTGACCGCAGTTGCGGTCGTGGCTGCGATTGTGGCAGCGGCAGCGGCGGCGGCTGTGGCAGCTGCGTTTGGGAAAGAAAAAAAGAAGGAATGAGAGTAAGAGAGAGCAGGTGACTGTGCCTCGATGTTCGACACGTGGTGTAGTTGCGAAGAAAGGAAGAAAACGGGAGCACAAAACGAAACAGAGTGAGAGGACACGGAGGAAAAGTAGAAGGATTTGGGTTGGCACCTTCTTTGGATCTTCGGATCGAAATCATTGAAAGGCAAGTTTTCTGATTCTTCCTATTGCAAGTTTCCCACTTGTTTCGATCCTTTCTATTGCAAGTATCCTGATCTTCCTCACTGCCATTTTTATCTCTACATTTGCTTTGAATATGAGGAACTTTGAATTGTTCTAGCCTTGCATTTGTTATATCTCCTGTTTAAACGTAACGATTCGAATCTGTGCAACTTTTGAGATTCTGACCTTTTGATACCGAGCTGCCTATAAGTCTTTGTTGGAAACTCTGATTTGTTCAAAACTGATTTCATTGGAAACTAGACTCGTAGACCTTTCTTTGATATATGGATTGAAAGATTTGGAATCCAAACACCTGCCCAGTTATCTGTTGAATCTGACATTATGAATTCTGCCAACAGAGATTTTGTTCTACGACACTTGCTTACCAAATTATTTGTAACTCTCTCTGTTGGACAGTATCAATTCCTATGAAGCCTGTCTTATCTGAAAGTATTATCCAATGATTATTTCTGAGTAAATTGGAGCACGATTGATAGTTTGAATCATTTGTTCAATGTGCCTCTTGTATTCTGCCAGAAATCGAGCTTTGGTCGATTTCTCATATTCGGGTTTCATTCCTTTGGAAGTTGATATCCTTTAGCTTTCTTATTCAATTGAGCTTTATATTACTGCTTTGAGTTCTTGTATACTCTTGTCCTTAAAATTATTGCATTCTTGAAAACTGTTGTGTAACGTTTATGCTATATCGTATTGACTCATATAGGCACATGTATATCCTATTGTTCCGCATTTGCTTTCGATATGTGCCTATTCCAGTTTCATTCCTTTGGACATTGAATTCATCAAATCTTCTTATTGAATTGAGTTATTTGTGATTGCTTGGATTCCATATGTGCCCTTGCTTTCAATTCCCTTCAAATCTGAATATACTTGTGAAAGATTATTGCTTACTTCGGATTGACTCGTAAAGGCACATGTACGTTTGTTGTTCCGCGTGTGCTTCCGATATATGCTACTTATTGTTGAAACTGCCCTTTTGTACTCTGGTGTGTGGGATTGTCTGGACCTTTGCTAGAAATGGTAAAGGGTATGCGCTGATTTGCCCGCTTTGTGGGGTCCCGCTTTGTGGGATATTCTGGTATGCGCTATTTGCCCGCTTTGTGGGGTCCCGCTTTGTGGGATATTCTGGTATGCGCTTATTTGCCCACTTTGTGGGGTCCCGTTATGTGGGATATTGTAGACTTTTGTCAGGTGGTCATTCAGAAATGGATGAATCACATTCTGACTGAGATCCCACTACACCTTCTGTATGTTTGATATGATATCCAGAGCTTTGGTTATGTGTTTCTGTACATGCTTTGGATAAGATTGATATGTTTGCAACGTCAAAGACGACGTTTGAGCTTCTGTACGATATTTGTTTTCGATATGCTCTGAAATGCTTCATTCACTGATGATATGCTTCGAAATGTTCCATATGCCGTTGATATGCTCCGGAACATTTCATATGCCATTGATATGCTCCAATTACTCTGTGCTCCATTTGCTATGAACTGATATGTTCTGATATGTCTTATCTGCCATTGATATGTTCCAATTACTCTATGCCCCATTCGTTATGGATCAATTATGTTTTGAATGACATGATACGTATGATTTGGTATCTATTGAGATGGTATCCTTGAGAATTCTTGTATTCTGCCTTGCATTATGATACCTTACTCGTTTGAAACCGTTCCTTTTTGTTCTGAATATGCTTTGTCACTTGCTGAGTCGTTTTTGGCTCACTCCGTTGTTATATAAATCTTTCAGGTCAGCTTGTCACTCTTCGAGATGTTTGATTTGGGCTGAGGCAGTGGATAGCTATTCAGAATAATGGGCAAGTCTGGTTGGTTATTACGATATTGTTGTATAAGTATGTCTTGTATATAATGAAATGTTGTCGATGAACCGAAATAGATATACTGTGTCCAAGTGTTAGGAGATCTCTCTTATTTGGAATTTCAGAATGTTAAGTCTAATTTATGGTGATATGAACTTGTGGTGAATAGTTGGAGTTCTGATTGTATAATTTATTTAGCTTGTGGATTTATAAATGTTGTTCATGTTTGTCAAGTTGGCTTGGGTTGCCATAAATGTGAATTATCGAGTGATGTGATATATGATTATAAACTGCACAGGTTTTATGGATGTGAATATGAATAGAATGTTTTCAGTGTCCTCAAACGTTAGTTTGGATCCTGGATTGGTCTGTGACGAAAATTTTAAAAAAATCATGGATATTTTGAGGGGCGTGACAGAGGTGGTATCAAAGCATTGTTTGAGGATTACTGAAATATTTGATATGTTGACGTGCAAAATATATTGAGGTCTAATGAAACTATAGTGATTGGTGGAAATTTTCTTTGATGTATTTTAGGAATCTAGGATGACGATGACATTTAGTCCTCCTACTTCATCTGATTTTGATTAATTAAGTGGGATGAAAGGGGTAATCGGGGATATTGAATCAGAGTGGCGCAGCGGAAGCATGGTGGACCTAATTTCATTGGTGGTAGAAAAATGAATGATGCAAACAGAGAAGATATTTGATGTACAAAATTGTTTTGATAATCAAAAGATTTCTTTTGCCACCTTATATTGGAAGTAGAGGCTGATTATTATTGGCAATAATGAAAAGAATTTTTGGAGATCAGTGACAAGAATGATAAGGACAAGTTTACCAATAAGAATATGATTGGAAATGAATCAGAAAGTAATGACAAGAGGGTCAAGACATTTGGAGTTGAAAAGGAAAGTCACCACCAAAGACTTAATCATGTGTGAATTACAAGTTAAATTATGAAACAAGTTTGTGTTTTCGGGTGATTGGAGTCTATTTTGCTTGTAGAAAGTTGGATCATAAAATAAAAGTTTGCCCTTTGAACAAGAAGAAAGAGTCACTGCCTCCTAAATCATCAGCCCATGTAAGAGTATATGCTATCACTAAATATGATTCTGAAACTTCTGAATTAGTGGTCAAAGGTATTATGCATGTTTATGAAAGAATGCAAATATTTGTTCGACCATGGGTCCAATCTACGATTTGATTCGTAATATTTTGCTTATCACTTGGGTATTCAACCTAGACCACTACATTATGTGCTATAAGTAAATACGATCATTGGAGATTCTTTGATAACGAAGTTGAATCTGGTCCTCTTGTCTGATTCTTATTGGAGAACTTGAACTTTTGCTGATTTAGTTCTCCTAGAGATTTGGAGTTTTGATATTATACTTGGTATGGATTGGTTATCTTCCTAACATACCAGTATGGATTGATATATAACAAATGATCACTTTTTGTATATTTGATCAGTCGATCTTTTACTTTGAGAGTATGGGACATGATTTATCTCCTTGCCTAATGTATCCAGGATGACTTGCTTGGATTACCTCCAAATGTGACTTTGCTTTTGATTTGGTCCTTGGGATAATCCCAATATCTAAGCCTCTCTACAGAAAGATATCATTTGAGTAAGTGGAATTGGAAAAGCAACTACAAGGATTGTTAAATGAGGATTTTATTTGACTTAATATTTCATCATGGGGTGCTCCGGTGTTAGTTAAAAGAAATGTATGGAACATTGAGGCTTTGTAATGATTATAGATAGTTGAATTAGGTGACCATCAAAAACGAGTATTTTCTGAAGTAACGACTTGCTCGATTAATTACAGGGTACGCAAGTATTTTTAGAAATTGATTGAAGGTCGGGTTACTGTCTATTGAGGATCAAGGAGGAGAATATTTCGGTCACTTGTGGATAATTATGTAATTGTATTGTATTGATGAAACTATTTAAGAGTAGGAGGAGAAAATAAAGATATCATAATCCTCATCTTTTCATCGATTGAGCTATGATCAATTTAGAGGACTAAATTTTCTTTTAAGGGGGGGAGAGTGTAATATCCCTCGCTTTTAAAAATTATTAATAAAGATTTATATGTAAATTGGAGGACCTATATGTAAATATAGAAATTACAAGGACTAAACTGCTAAGTTGCAAAAAAAGAAAAAAAAAGGGAAAACCGAAAATTCGGTATTATCCCACCGCCTCCCACGCACTCTGTTTCTTCCAGAAACAGAGAGAGCGGTGGGGCGTGAGGAGAAGAAGGAGAGTGGTAGAAGAAGAGAGGAAGAAGAGGGAGAAGAGAAGAAGAAGAAGAAGAAGAAGAAGAAGAAGAAGAAGAGGGAAAAGAAGAGAGGAGGAAGAAGAGGGAGTAGAGAAGAAGAAGAAGGAGAAGAAGAAGAAGAGGAGGTGGCTGCAGCGAGGGCTGCAGCGAGAAGCTGTGGGGCGTGGGGAGAAGAAGAGAGGAAGAAGAGGGAGAAGAGAAGAAGAAGAAGAAGAAGAAGAGAAGAGGATAGCTGCGGCAAGGCTGCAGCGAGGAGGTGTGTGGGGTTGGGGAGGAAAAGGGAAGAGGAGAAGAAGAGGGAAAAGAGAGGGAAGAGGGAGAGGAGCGAGAGGTGGCAGCAGCTAGGGCTGCAGCACCTCTGTTTCCTGCAGGTGGAAACAGAGGAGAGGTGTGGGGCGTTCGAAGAGGAGAAGAAGAAGAAGAGGAAGAGAAGAGGAAGAGGAAGCAGGGGAAGAGGTTGTGATACCTCTGTTTCCTGCAGAGGAAACAGAGGAGAGGGTGTGGGTGACGTCGGGGAGAAGAAGGGGAGGAAGGAGAAGAAGAGAAGAAGAAGAAAGGAAGGAAAAGGAAGAGGAGAAGGGAAGAAAGTAGCTGCGGCTGTGGTTGTGGCAGCTGCAGCTGTGGCAGGGAAAGAAGAAGAGAAAGGAAGAAGGGGAGGAGAGGAAGAAGAGTAGGGGCTGCGGCTGCGGCGATGGCAGCTGCAGTTGGAAGAGAAGAAGGAGAGGAAGATGAGCAGGGGAGGAAGAAAAGGCTGTGGCCGTGGCTGAGGCTGCGACTGCAGCATGCAGCTGGGAAAGAAGAGAAGGAAAGGAAGAAGAAGAGAAAGGAAGAAGGGAAGGAGAGGAAGAAGAGAAGGGGCTGCGGCTGCGGCGATGGCAGCTGCAGTTGGAAGAGAAGAAGGAGAGGAAGATGAGCAGGGGAGGAAGAAAAGGCTGTGGCCGTGGCGGAGGCTGCGACTGCAGCATGCAGCTGGGAAAGAAGAGAAGGAAAGGAAGAAGAAGAGAAAGGAAGAAGGGAAGGAGAGGAAGAAGAGAAGGGGCTGCGGCTGCGGCGATGGCAGCTGCAGTTGGAAGAGAAGAAGGAGAGGAAGATGAGCAGGGGAGGAAGAAAAGGCCGTGGCCGTGGCTGAGGCTGCGACTGCAGCATGCAGCTGGGAAAGAAGAGAAGGAAAGGAAGAAGAAGAGAAAGGAAGAAGGGAAGGAGAGGAAGAAGAGAAGGGGCTACGGCTGCGGCGATGGCAGCTGCAGTTGGATGAGCAGGGGAGGAAGAAGAGGCTGCGAGTGTGGTGGCTGCGGCCGTGGCTGCGACTCCGGCTGCGGCTGCAACGTTGGCTGCGGTAGCTGCGGCAGCGGTGGTGGCTGCAGTAGCTGCAGTAGCTGCTTTTGGGAAAGAGAAAGAGTAGGAACGAGAGAAGGGAAGAAGGAAATAGTGCAGTGGAAGGGGGCTGCGGTTGTGACCGCAGTTGCGGTCGTGGCTGCGATTGTGGCAGCGGCAGCGGCGGCGGCTGTGGCAGCTGCGTTTGGGAAAGAAAAAAAGAAGGAATGAGAGTAAGAGAGAGCAGGTGACTGTGCCTCGATGTTCGACACGTGGTGTAGTTGCGAAGAAAGGAAGAAAACGGGAGCACAAAACGAAACAGAGTGAGAGGACACGGAGGAAAAGTAGAAGGATTTGGGTTGGCACCTTCTTTGGATCTTCAGATCGAAATCATTGAAAGGCAAGTTTTCTGATTCTTCCTATTGCAAGTTTCCCACTTGTTTCGATCCTTTCTATTGCAAGTATCCTGATCTTCCTCACTGCCATTTTTATCTCTACATTTGCTTTGAATATGAGGAACTTTGAATTGTTCTAGCCTTGCATTTGTTATATCTCCTGTTTAAACGTAACGATTCGAATCTGTGCAACTTTTGAGATTCTGACCTTTTGATACCGAGCTGCCTATAAGTCTTTGTTGGAAACTCTGATTTGTTCAAAACTGATTTCATTGGAAACTAGACTCGTAGACCTTTCTTTGATATATGGATTGAAAGATTTGGAATCCAAACACCTGCCCAGTTATCTGTTGAATCTGACATTATGAATTCTGCCAACAGAGATTTTGTTCTACGACACTTGCTTACCAAATTATTTGTAACTCTCTCTGTTGGACAGTATCAATTCCTATGAAGCCTGTCTTATCTGAAAGTATTATCCAATGATTATTTCTGAGTAAATTGGAGCACGATTGATAGTTTGAATCATTTGTTCAATGTGCCTCTTGTATTCTGCCAGAAATCGAGCTTTGGTCGATTTCTCATATTCGGGTTTCATTCCTTTGGAAGTTGATATCCTTTAGCTTTCTTATTCAATTGAGCTTTATATTACTGCTTTGAGTTCTTGTATACTCTTGTCCTTAAAATTATTGCATTCTTGAAAACTGTTGTGTAACGTTTATGCTATATCGTATTGACTCATATAGGCACATGTATATCCTATTGTTCCGCATTTGCTTTCGATATGTGCCTATTCCAGTTTCATTCCTTTGGACATTGAATTCATCAAATCTTCTTATTGAATTGAGTTATTTGTGATTGCTTGGATTCCATATGTGCCCTTGCTTTCAATTCCCTTCAAATCTGAATATACTTGTGAAAGATTATTGCTTACTTCGGATTGACTCGTAAAGGCACATGTACGTTTGTTGTTCCGCGTGTGCTTCCGATATATGCTACTTATTGTTGAAACTGCCCTTTTGTACTCTGGTGTGTGGGATTGTCTGGACCTTTGCCAGAAATGGTAAAGGGTATGCGCTGATTTGCCCGCTTTGTAGGGTCCCGCTTTGTGGGATATTCTGGTATGCGCTATTTGCCCGCTTTGTGGGGTCCCGCTTTGTGGGATATTCTGGTATGCGCTTATTTGCCCGCTTTGTGGGGTCCCGTTATGTGGGATATTGTAGACTTTTGTCAGGTGGTCATTCAGAAATGGATGAATCACATTCTGACTGAGATCCCACTACACCTTCTGTATGTTTGATATGATATCCAGAGCTTTGGTTATGTGTTTCTGTACATGCTTTGGATAAGATTGATATGTTTGCAACGTCAAAGACGACGTTTGAGCTTCTGTACGATATTTGTTTTCGATATGCTCTGAAATGCTTCATTCACTGATGATATGCTTCGAAATGTTCCATATGCCGTTGATATGCTCCGGAACATTTCATATGCCATTGATATGCTCCAATTACTCTGTGCTCCATTTGCTATGAACTGATATGTTCTGATATGTCCTATCTGCCATTGATATGTTCCAATTACTCTATGCCCCATTCGTTATGGATCAATTATGTTTTGAATGACATGATACGTATGATTTGGTATCTATTGAGATGGTATCCTTGAGAATTCTTGTATTCTGCCTTGCATTATGATACCTTACTCGTTTGAAACCGTTCCTTTTTGTTCTGAATATGCTTTGTCACTTGCTGAGCCGTTTTTGGCTCACTCCGTTGTTATATAAATCTTTCAGGTCAGCTTGTCACTCTTCGAGATGTTTGATTTGGGCTGAGGCAGTGGATAGCTATTCAGAATAATGGGCAAGTCTGGTTGGTTATTACGATATTGTTGTATAAGTATGTCTTGTATATAATGAAATGTTGTCGATGAACCGAAATAGATATACTGTGTCCAAGTGTTAGGAGATCTCTCTTATTTGGAATTTCAGAATGTTAAGTCTAATTTATGGTGATATGAACTTGTGGTGAATAGTTGGAGTTCTGATTGTATAATTTATTTAGCTTGTGGATTTATAAATGTTGTTCATGTTTGTCAAGTTGGCTTGGGTTGCCATAAATGTGAATTATCGAGTGATGTGATATATGATTATAAACTGCACAGGTTTTATGGATGTGAATATGAATAGAATGTTTTCAGTGTCCTCAAACGTTAGTTTGGATCCTGGATTGGTCTGTGACGAAAATTTTAAAAAAATCATGGATATTTTGAGGGGCGTGACACTATAGCCTCTCGGAGGCTGTGTCTGGGTGGTACCACCGCCTAAACCGGTGGTACCACTGCTTGACATAGTCTCGGAGACTATGCCATGACATTGCTACCTCATGGGTCATTGTTTGGGCCTTTCATTGGGCCCAACACAATCCTTACATGGGCCCAACTGGCCCCTAATTGGGTTGGCCCAAATCCAAACCCAATTACATGCTAACTATGATTCCTAAGACATTCTAAGCTAAACAAGTCCGAAGTCTAGTTTCTTCCGGCGAGCTTCCGATGATCTTCCGACGAACTTCCGACGGTCTCTCGGCAATGTTCTAGTGGACTCCCGGCAAGCTCCTGGACTCCACAACGATCTTCTTGGTGAGTTCTGATGAGCTTCTCTAGCAAGCTTTGAGACTTCTCGGGTGATTCCTGTAGAACTTTCGATGAACGTTTGGACTTCCGACAAACTCTCGAACTCTCAACGAAATCGCATTCTTGACTCTGGGACTTCATTTTGCTTTATGCATTGCTATCATAGTTAATCCTATACATGTAAAACATACTTCAATCTAGACAATTAATACTAAGCATTAATCATGTTGTCCGACATATCATTGGTCCCTCGACGCTTCGTCCAATTCTTCGGCGCATCGTCCTCTTTTGTGGCCTATTGCCCAATCGGCCAATTGACTCCGTAACTCCAATATCCTTGGCGTAATATCCGCTCTTCTTGGCCCGATGTCCGAATCCATGGCTTAAAGCCTTTTGTCGATACGTCGACCGATCCTCCGGCCCGACGTCCAATCTTCTGACATGTTTTCTCCCGGCCCAACATGATTCTTCATGCTTTAGTTATCTCATCCTAATCGAAGCATCCTGCGTCACTCAAAACATAGATTAAATCATAAACACTTATCAATTGGTTTCATCATCAAAATTCGAGATTCAACAAGCGTCACCCGCAAGTGGGGGCAATGCCACCCATAGGGGCGGCCGCCCTCCTATAGGGCAGCGTTGCCAGCGGGTGTGCCGCCCGTAGGCAGGGGCAAGGCCCCCACCCCCCACTGCACAGCCTATTGCTGGTAGGGTGGCGGCGGTGGTGGCGGTTGCAGTAGGGGAAAGGGAGAAAGGGGCTTAGGGTTTTCTGGGCAAAAAAAAGTTTTGCCCCTCAAAATTTTAGAAATTCTAGTTATGTCTTTTTCTTCATATTATGAAAATACAACTCAAAATTTAAGAAATTTCCTATATATCCCTGATTTAAAAATATTAATTAATTAAAAAGTTTAATTGATTATTATTTTTATTATTATCTAGTAGTCCTACATGATGATGATTTATACATGTGATGTATGATGTGTGAACGGATGATCATGGACCGTGTGATATGTGTACTTGTGATTATTATTATTACTAGGGTCTATAAGTCTCCATTATATTTCTCATTTATTGTCAGGCCTACGTGCCTATGATTAAGTTGTAATCACATGAGGAGGCACAATGGGAGTGTGGATGCGATAGCGGGACCCACGAGACGGACGATCGCAATGCATGGAGATGTATCGAGATGTCAACGAAATCGACGAAGACGAGATGGATGATCACAAGGCATGGAGATGCACCGTTGTACACATAGATCTTGATGTGAGTGATTAGTCCTATTGGCTCGGGCCTAATCACATTAGGTTGTGTTCCATGATCATCTGGTGTGATTACTTATACACATACTAGATATGTATATATATTTGCATGTGATGTAGATATATATTAAATATGTACATGTGTGACATGTCATAATAGGAGACCAAATCATATAAACCCCTCGCTCGATAATATTAAGTCGGTAAACATGAGACAATTAGGTTGACCCACATGGCCTTCCATCGTTATAGGTAGGGATTGATTCCCGGTGTAGGTTGAGTTAGTCGAGTCCCTCAAGGCTCACCTATATCACGATTCGCTATCTTGCCTACAACATAGAGATGTCACTAGTAACCTGAGGACATGGTATACTTGGTTGAGTCCCTCAAGGGTATATCATCGAATCAGACTCATCTTGTAACAATGGTGTTGACTTAAACGAGCATCATGGTTGGTTGAGTCTCTCAAGACCATGGCAATTCGGAGGCTGAATAGGATGTGAATCACAAGAAGTTGTGATCGGCAAGAGTTGCCTACCTTTTGGGCTTAGTGTGATTGGTCGAGTCCCTTGAGGTTACACTAAGATGCTGATTGGATCCTGATCCCCACTAGAAGTCTGCCAGAGACTTCTGTTTCACGTGCTGAGGGTGTCACGTGACTTGCCAATAAAATAGTGGGGGCATACTAAGATAGAAGTCCATATCTTGATTGTTTATGTTTTGCAAAATATGCATGTTATTCATTTTTGCTGCATCTTTATTTTTGAAAATGTCATATTCAAATCCCTTACATGGTATACTTGATGTCAACCATCTCACTGGTCCAAATTATATGGATTAGCTCTGCAACTTGAGAATTATTCTCATTGTGGAGAAAATCGCGTACGTCCTTGATATAGTGATGCCTACGCCCGAGGAAGGGGCAAGCGAGGATGAGATCACTCGCTACGTGAAGTACATTGATGACTCCACTCTTGCTCAATGCTACATATTGGGCTCTATGACTCCTGAGTTACAGAGACAACATGAAAAGATGGATGCCAGATCAATTTTTCTACATGTCCGTAAATTATTTGAGGAATAGGGAAGGACTCAACGATATGAGATATCCAAGAGTCTCTTCCGTACTAGGATGACTAACGGGACACCGGTTCAGAACCATGTCTTAAAGATAATTGAGTGGATAGAGAAACTCACTGGTCTAAGAATGGTCCTAGAGGATAACTTGTGTATGAACATTGTGCTTTAGTCCCTACTAGATTCCTTTTCATAGTTCATAATGAATTTTAATATGAACAAGCTTGAGGTGACTCTTCTAGAGCTCCTCAATATGTTGAGGGAGGCAAAGAGCACTATAAAAAAGAAGAAGCCAATTCTCTACACTAGTGAGACCAAAAAGAAAAGGAAAGCATAAATGTCTCTTAAGAAGGGCAACGGTAAGGGCAAACCAGGTAAAATAAAGGTTGCTAAGAAAGACCCGACAAAGGATAAATGCCAGTGCTTCCACTGTGGTAAAGATGGGCACTGGAAGATAAACTGCAAAGAGTACCTTGCGGAGAGAGTAAAACAGAAGCTTGGAGAAGCTTTAGGTACATTCATGATCAATCTCCAGTTATCAGATTTTTGTGATAGTGCATTGGTATTTGATACCGATATTCCTTATCACATCTGTAATTTATTGTAGACTCTAGCAAAACCGAGGAGATTGGTGAGAGGAATATTGCATAAAGGTTTATTTACGCTAGACACTGCTTCATATATCATTAATGTAAGTGTGTCTAAGAGGAAACGAGATGAGGTGATCAGTGCATACATGTTGGCATAGTAGGCTAGGTCACATCCATGAGGGAATGGTTCAAAAGTTGCTAAAGGATGAATATCTAGATCCATTCGACTATGAGTCATATGCAACTTGCGAGCCTTACCTTCATGGAAAACTGACCAACTCTCCATTTAGTGGAATTGGAGAAAGAGCCACTGAGTTGTTGGAACTCATACATAGTGATGTATGTGGACCCATGTCAATTCATGCCATTGGTGGTTACTGCTACTTTATTATCTTTACTGATGATTTCTCAAGGTATAGACATATGTACTTAATGAAGTACAAGTCCGAGGCTTTTGAGAAATTCAGATAGTATAAGAATAAAGTGGAGAACCAAACATGAAAGAACATTAAGACTCTTCTATCATATCGAAGAGATGCGTACTTAAGTACAGAGTTTACTCAGTTCCTCAAGGACCATGGAATATTATCACAATAGACACCTCCTCAAGGACCATGAAATATTATCACAATGGACACCTCCTTATACACCTCAGCTCAATGGTATGTTTGAAAGGAGGAATCGTACACTGTTAGACATGGTACGATCCATGATGAGTTTCGCTGACCTACCCATCTCATTCTAGGGATATGCCCTAGAGACCACAGCTTACCTTCTGAACAGAGTTCTAACTAAGTCGATAGTATCTATACCATATGAGATATGGAAAGGAAAGAAGCCCGATCTTAAGGTTGTTAAGATTTGGGGCTGCCCTACCCACGTTAAAAGATACAACCTTGATAAGTTGGAATCGAGGACAAAGCAATGCAAGTTCGTGGGATACCCCAAGGAAACTTATGGTTATTATTTCTATCATCTGGAGGACCAAAAGGTCTTTGCAGCCAAGACAGTAGTGTTCATTGAGAAGGAACACATTCTTGGTGGAGAAAGTGGGAACATGATAGAGTGGAGCGAGGTTGGAGAACCTAGCTCCGGCACCACTCTACAGCCAGAGTATGTTCAAGTACCTAATACACAAGTCCCAACTTTACCTAGGTCTGGCAGAGTATCTCATCCTCCTGAGAGATATATGGGATAGATTAGAGGAGAGGATATTGAGGATATTGATCCTCAAACCTACGAGGAGGCTATTATGAGTATAGACTCTGGGAAGTGGCAAGAAGCCATGGATTCTGAGATGGATTCCATGTACTCCAATAAGGTTTGGTACCTAGTTGATGTGCCCAAGGGTATTATACCCATCGATTGCAAGTGGATCTTTAAGAAAAAGATAGGAGTAGATAGAAAGATAGAGACCTATAAAGTAAGACTAGTGGCTAAAAGGTATCATCAAAGGTAAGGTGTTGACTATGACGAAACCTTCTCACCCATAGCAATACGAAAATCCATCTGAATTCTATTGGCTATTACAGCACACTATGATTATGAGATCTGGCAAATAGATGTAAAAATCGTATTTCTCAATGGGAACCTCGAGGAGGAGGTGTATATGATACAACCTGAGGGATTCATGTCCAAGGACTGCCTAGATAAGGTGTGCAGGTTGTTTAGATCTATTTATGGACTAAAGCAAGCTTCCTAAAGTTGGAACATAAGATTTGATGAGGCAATCAGATCTTATAACTTTGTTCAGAATGAAGATGAGCCTTGTGTGTATAGAAAGGTAAGTGGGAGCACTATCATCTTTTTGGTGTTATATGTGGATGACATCCTAATCATTGGTAATGATGTAAGAATGCTATCCACAGTAAAGGGTTGGTTATCTAGACACTTCTCCATGAAAGACTTAGGGGAAGCATCATATATCTTGGGGATTTAGATCTATAGAGATAAATCCAAGATGATGCTTAGCTTGTCCCAGTCCAGGTACATAGACACCATTGTCAAAAGGTTTGTCATGAAAAATTCCAAGAGAAGTCTCATACCGATGAGACATAGGATATCGCTTTCTAGGAGTATGTCCCCAAAGACTTCTGAAGAAAGGGCGAATATGGATAGGATACCCTATGCTTCAGCAATAGGGTCTATCATGTATACCATGCTATATACCAAGCTTGATATAGCGTATGCTCTAAGCGTCACGAGCAAGTATCAAGCAATCTAAGCTTGGAGTATTGAAAAGTTGTAAAGTGTATCCTTAAGTACTTGAGAATGACTAAGGATCTTTTACTAGTATATTGAGGTAGTAGTCTCAAGGTTGAAAGCTACATGGACTCAAGTTTTCAATCTGATGTCGATGATAGCAAGTCAAATTCGGGATATGTGTACACCTTGAATGCTAGAAGAGTTCCAAGTAAAATACTACTACTGACTCGACCATAGAGGTGGAGTACATTACTACAGCAGAGGCAGCAAAGGAGGGAGTCTGGATGAAGAAGTTCATTACAGATCTAGGAGTCGAGCTAAGTAACGAGGAGCTTATTCCTTATATTGTGACAACTATGGGGCGATTACTCAAATAAGGGAACCCGAGTCTCATCAGAAGTGTTTTGACGAGGTTCCAGCTTATTAGAGAAATCATGACTCGAGGAGATATAGTAGTGGAAAGAGTTTCATCCGAAGATAGCATTACAGATCCACTAATAAAGGCATTGTCTCAGATTATCTTTAAGCGTCACAAGGGAATGATGGGGATCAGACACATAAGTGATTGGCTTTAGGTTAAGTGGGAGATTGCTAGTTATAGGTGCTCAGCAAGCCAATCACGTGAGTGATGACACGTGTGACTTGACATAGAATTTTTTTGCTTATTATATTTTAGCATTTATCACTTTATATTGACTATAGTATATATGCATGTATGTATTGTGATGTCCTTGGATCTGTGCAATGAGAATCGGATTGTGATGAGATCACGATAATAAGACTGATTTATCTTTAAACATAGATCATAAATAATTCCAATCATAGGTTACTCGAGAGGGACATCGAGATAACCGGACAGACTGGTATGCTGTATACCCGTCCATATGATAGATGTAACTGGTCTCATAGCTACTCGTGTGGGGATACTACGGATATAATATAAGTGCTCATTGGAGAATGAGTTCACTGATTGATCCGCTTATGGAATGCTGGATGGTTGATAATGCCTTATTGTCTGACAGTGATTTCGTAGTCCCAATGGTGTATTTGGTTCTTAGACTTGAGACACCAAGGATGTCCTGTCTAAGTGCTCCATTCTTTGATACCGGACTTATAGGTTTGGATGTCCCAAATCTAGTATAGTCGGTCATTGGGAGTGGTAGTCGACCTTACGAGGGCTATTGAATGTTGATAGAGGATCATCCACTCTTGGCATCATGAGAGGAATATCTTATGTGTTCTTGCTCAAACAAATCCCTATCTAGGGTCATTCGGATTGAGAGAGAAAGAGTTCTCCGGGAGAATCCGATTAGAGTGAGACTTGAGTAGAAACCGTATGGGTCTGACAACACCATGCCCGGTATACGGTCTTTGGGATATTAGATGGATGAGGGACTATAGATATACGGTAACTGAGGACAGACAAGTCCAATATATTGGATTCCCCTATATCGTATGGGGATTACGGTGTAGTGGCATAGTACATTCACAGTCAATGAGTCGAGTGAATTATTATAGAGATAATAATTCACTGAGCCAGAAGGAGTTCTAACAGGTATGACTCATGGCTAGCTTGATATTGGGCCTAGAGGGTCACACATATATGGTAGGCGTTGCGATGAGTAGAGGTTCAGATATGAGATATACGTCAGAGCCCCTATCTTATTTAATATTCAATAAGCCATTGAATTATTAGATCCTATGGATGAGATCCAATAAGAGCCCATAAGAGATTATTGGATAGAGATCCACTAATCTAAGAGGCTTGGGTAGTTGGATGGAGATCCAGTACCCAATATGGGAGGATCCATTAGGGTTAAATTGATAGAGGACCTCTATAACTAGGAGGGATTCAGTGGTTAATAAGCTAGAGCCTTTGCTTGCCTCTCCTATTCTCCTCCCCCTCTCCACCTCAAAGCAGACTTGGAGTTTTGAGGAGCGTCATCGCAGCCCTACTATGTAGATCATTGCTAGAGAGGAGGACACTTGACCTCCTTTACCCTCTCCTAAAGATTTGTAAGGATTCAGGGATATATGATCTCCCTAGGTAACACAATATACTCTATATGTAGTTTTAATTTTCACGGATTTTTGCGCACCAATCTTCGCAAGACGACGAACATCTCTTTGGGAATAGGGGATTTTGTTTTTTGTTTTTTCGCTACGCATGTGATGTCGCTACAAGATTTCCCAACACTATAAATACCGCATCATTTTCTACATGAAAGGGCATGAAAGTATGAACAAAATATTGATGTTTTGGTGTGTGAAACTATTGTAAAAGTGCTAAGAGTCCTTCTCCTCCCTTTCTAGTGTTGTGATCATTCAAGAGAGATGTGAGGCTTGTAAGGGTTGTCTCCTAAACCCGTGAAAAGGAGAAGAGAGTTGCAAAAGGATGGTTGGTCTTCGCCCATTGAAGGAAGACCGCTAGTGGACGCTAGTGTCCTCAGCAAGGAGGAATCAGGAGTGGATGTAGGTCATGACGATCGAACTACTATAAATCTGGTATGCTCATTTCCATTCTGCTTTTATTATCATTATCATTACTCTCTAAGTTAATTGCTTAGTTCATTTACTCTAAGTCAAGTTTAAACACTCTTTTTCGAGATCAGTTTTAACGAATGAATATTTTCCAAAATCAACGAACTTGTCTCTAAACTAATTCACCCCCCCCCCCCCTTCCCCTAGTGACGACTTGGTCCTAACAATTAGTATCAGAGCAAGGTCACTCTCATTTTGGTTTGAAACCCAAGAGAGATGGCGTTTGTTGGCAACCTAAAGGGTTACTCAATCATACATCTACCCATGTTCAATGGGATGAATTACACATATTGGAAAACTAAGATGAAGATTTTTCTAATTTCTATGAATTTTGAGTTATGAAATATTGTGAAAAATGATTTTCAAAAGTCTTCTCTTCCAGTGAACGATTGGAATGAGTTGGAAAAGAAGACTTTTTCTTTAAATGCCAAGGCTATGAAAAGGCTATGAATGTCTTGTTTTGTGCTTTAGATAAAAATGAGTTTAATCGAGTATCTATTTGTGAAATGACTTTTGATATTTGGCACACACTTGAAATCACTCACGAAGGCACTAGTAGAGTGAAGGAGTCTAAAATAAATCTTTTAGTCTATAATTATGAATTATTTCGAATGAAACTAAGTGAGACCATTGGAGACATGTATACCCGGTTTACGGATGTCGTTAATAGTCTAAAAGCGCTTAGTAAAAGCTTTTCTAACTCTGAACTCATTAATAAAATCTTGAGTTTCCTTCCAAAGAGTTGACACTCTAAAGTAATGGTCATTCAAGAGGCCGAGGATTTGAATAACTTTCCTCTCGAAGAACTTATCGGGTCACTAATGACCTATTGCAATGCTCATGAAGAGCTTGAGAACAACCTTCCAAAGAATAGGAAGGATATGACACTAAGAACTCATGAAGACCACTTGAAAGAAAGTTCAAGTGATGAGGACTATGATGATGACTTGGCACTCTTGACAAGAAGGTTCAAAAAATTTATAAAGAAATAAATTTAAAAATAACACTAAAAATAAAATTGAACTCACGAAAGAACAAGTCATATGCTACGGATGTAAGAAGCGAAGAAGACACTCAAAGTAACGTGGGATGATTCAAGCAGCTCCGAAGATGAAGAACAAAGCAATAAGGAAATCACAAACTATGCACTAATGGCTATTTGAGATGAGCTAAGTGGTTCATTTGATGCAAATTTATATTTTGATGAACTTTTAAAGATATTCATGATTTATTCGATGAATGTAGAATAATGAGTAAAAAGTATAATTCTTTGAAAAAGGAGCATGCCCTTTTAAATAATGAATTTGAAAAACTTAGGCATAACAATCCTTCATTGCCTCCATACACTAAGTGTGAATACCTAGAGGCACTTGAAAAGGAAAACTTGCTACTCAAAGAAACTCTAGAAAAGTTTAAGGTTGGTAGCAAGTCCTTGAATATGATCCTTGCCAATAAGGGTTACGTTCATAGAAAAGACGAAATCGGATTTGTGAGTAGCTCTCACCAAAATCCAACCACCTTTATTAAAGGCCCTACCTTGCATATATCACCCCACACTAAATGTAACTTTTATTGTAAACTCAGATATATTGCTTATAAATATCCGTTTAAGAGATATAGTCTACACAAATTGATTTGAGTTCCGAAAGGAATCTTAAAGAACTCTATACAAAATGATAAGTTAAATAGATCGATTTTTGAGGCATCCAAGGCCAAATGGGTACCTAAAATCACCCATTTATTATAGAAAGGAATCTTAAAGAACTCTATGCAAAATGATAAGTTAAGTAGATCGATTTTTGAGGCACCCAAGGCCAAATGGGTACCTAAAATCACCCATTTTTGATTGAATATGTGTTGTTGGTTGATGGCTTAAAGTAGAATCTTTTGAGCATTGGTCAATTATGTGATAAACGATGCATCATTAGATTTGAATCTAATACTTGCATTATTGAAAAACTATATAAAAACACATCTATGATTGCCCTAAAACAAAATAATGTATACACTATTGACATTGATGATCTTTGTAATGAAATGAATTTTTCGGTTTTGAATGATGATGCTTGGCTTTGGCATAGGAGATTAGGTCATGCTAGCATGAAACTAATCTCTCAAATCTCATCTAAAGAACTTGTAAGAGGTATTCCTAACATTAAGTTTGTTAAAGACAATGTGTGTGATGCATGTCAACTAGGAAAATAAATAAAATTTAGTTTTAAATCAAAGAATCAAATAAGCACCTCTAGACCGTTGTAATTGATTCATATGGATTTGTTTGAATCGATTGATACAACAAGCCTAGGAGGTAGCAAATATACCTTTGAAATTGTAAATAATTATGGTAGATACTCTTGGACATACTTCTTGACATACAAAAGTGATTGCTTTAAGTATTTTTTAAAGTTTTTACAAACTTGTTCAAAATGAAAAAGGCTTTATGATTTCATCGATTCGGAGTGATCATGGTGGTAAATTTCAAAACCGTGATTTCCATAACTTTTATGAATCTAATGGATACAACTATAATTTTTCTACTCTAAGAAATCATCAACAAAATGTAGTAGAAAATAAAAATAGAAACTTATAAGAAATGACAAGAACCATGTTGAATGAATATACCCTACCCAAATATTTTTGGCTTCGTTATATCATGAATAGGGTTCTAGTAAGATCATTACTTTCCAAAACTCCTTATGAATTACAGAATAACAAAAAACCTAATATTTTATATTTTAAAATTTTCGGTTGTAAATATTTTATCTTGAATGAAAAAGATGCCTTAGGAAAGTTTGATGCAAAATCCGATGAAGGTATTTTTCTTGATTATTCTTATATTTTTAAAGCCTTTCATATCTTTAACAAAAGAACTTTGGTTATAGAAGAGTCTATTCATATTGTCTTTAATGAAGTTTTCGAATTTAAGAAAAATAATTTTGATGATGATCTTAATTTTGATGCTTTGAATTTGAATAAAACCTCTCCTTCAACTGGCAATTTGGATACATCTTCTTCCGAAACATCCTTACCTAAGGAATGGAAGTATGCAGATACTTATTCTAAGGAGCTAACTATAAGAGATACATCAAAGAGTGTTTAAACTCGTTCTTCTTTTAAAACTTTTTATGCCAATACCGCTTTTCTTTCTTAAATTGAACCAAAATACATTAATGAAGCCTTGAAAGATGATTCATGGGTTATCACAATGCAAGAAGAGTTGAACCAATTTGAGAGAAATGAGGTGTGGAAGCTTGTTCCGAGACCTAATGACTATTTAGTTATTGGTACTAAATGGGTCTTTAGTAACAAGCAAGATGAATTTGGTATCATGGTTAGAAACAAGACTAGATTAGTAGCCAAGGGTTTCAACTAAGAAGAAGGTAACTATTATGAAGAAATCTTCGCTCCTATGGCAAGATTAGAACTCATAAGGATGCTCCTTGCCTATGCTAGTTGTAATAACTTTAAATTATTTCAAATGAATGTTAAAAGTACTTTTCTTAATGGTTTTATTTCCGAAGAAGTTTATGTTGAACAACCTCCCAAATTTGAGAATGATAATTTTTTGAATCATGTGTTTAAATTGACTAAAGCTCTATATGGATTAAAACAAGCCTCAAGGGTCTTGGTATGAGAGACTTAGCTCCTTTCTTATCCAAAATAATTTCTCTAAAGGCAAGGTTGATACTACATTGTTTATTAAAAATTTTAAAAATAATTTTTTTATTATTCAAATTTACATTGATGATATTATTTTTTATTTTACAAATGAATCCTTATGCGAATCGTTTGCCAAGAGTATGAGCCAAGAGTTTGAAATGAGTTTAATGGGTGAACTAACTTTCTTTTCAGGCTTACAAATCAAACAACTTAGTGATGATATTTTTTTATTCAAACAAAATATGTATTAGACTTGCTAAAACGGTTTAATATGGATAGTTCAAAGGCTATCAATACTCTTATGAGTACCTCCACTAAGTTAGACATTGACAAAAGTAGAGAAAGTTTTGATCAAAAAGCTTATAGGGGTATGATAGATAGTTTACTATACCTCACCGCAACTATACCAGATATCATGTTTAAAGCAATTAAAAGAATTCTTAGATATCTTAAGGGAACCACTAATATAGGATTATGGTATTCAAAATCTAAAAACTTTGAATTAATTACTTATGCTGATGCAGATTTTGTTGGATGTAGAATAGATAGAAAAAGCACATTTGGAACATGTCAATTATTAGGTCATGCACTTGTCTCTTGGTCTTCCAAGAAACAAAACTTGATTGTACTATCTACGATAGAAGCCGAATACATAGTGGCAAGTTCATGTTGTGCACAAGTTGTATAGATGAAAAATATATTAGAAGATTATAGAATTTATCTTAAGAATATTTCCATAAAATGTGATAACACAAGTGCAATATATTTAACAAAAAATCCTACTCAACACTCTAGAACTAAACATATTGACATTAGACATTACTTTATATTAGATCATATTAATAATCATGATATAATCTTAGAGTTCATTGATACGAAACATCAATTAGCCGATATATTTATAAAATCCTTAAATGAAGAACAATTTGATTTTATTAAAAGAGAGGTAGGCATGTTAAACTATCTGAATGCATGAGTTTATTGTATTTTTTTTTGAACTATCTTCCTCTTAATTTATTTTATGAATGGAGCTTTCATGAATTTATTTCGTTTTTATCTTCCTCTTAACTTGGTATCAAATTTATTTCATACCCTTACTCCATCACTTAATGATTTTTGATACATTCAATCAGTTCACTCATGGATTTTATTGACAAATACATCTCTCACAAATTTCACTCTTATAAATTTTTAATGAGAAACAAATTTTCTTGACTTACAAACTTTTGCAAAAATCATGAATTCATTTGATAGAAAGAGCTTTCACGAATTTTTTTCACGAATTTTTCTATTATAAAAGAACATTCACAAATTCTACATCATGAAATGATACATCTTTAGCTCTTATTGTGAATCTTGATGAAATGAATTTTCAATCACTTATTATTTCTCCTTGTATTATTCTTGAACTTTTAATATCTCAATTCTTCTTGATAAATGCACTATTCATGGACTTTTCCTTCTCTTTTCCCTTTCAAGAAGAATCCTATCGCAATAAGTAAAATTTTTGCTTAAAACGATTGCCCATTTCCATTTTGTTAATGATAAATAGGGAGAAATATAGTAAATTAATGACAATATGGCATTATGAATGTTTCAAATATATCATGAATCATTATGAATGTATCATGAATGCTTGAAACGACATGGATACTTAAAAATATTTCATTCTTAAAATCATGCTTGATTTTGTATCAAAATGATGAATGTCTATCATTATGATGAGATATCGAATTTATCATGCTTAATTTCCTACTTACAATTAGTATGGATTGATGAATTATCATCTTTTATCAAACCTAGAATTTGAATCTTGCTAAATTTTATATTTGAAGTTTGTATGAAAATGATTATTGCCTATCATCATTCGATATTGGACCTAAAAATGGATGTCTTGAAATTATTTTTATTGTGATAAAATACGTGGTATCATATTTTGAGATGATAAATCATCACTAGTATCATGATGAGTATATCAATAATCTCTAAATGCATGTATCTTATCAGTTTGATGCTCGAATTCAAAGGCCTTGAATTTAAGAGTGTCTTTTCATAAGTATGGCATATAGATAGGGAGAGTTAAGGTTAACTCCGTCATCAATTGATTGTCATCATAAAAAAGGGAGCGATTATTGAATCTCAGATTTTGATGATGAAATCAATTGGTAAATTATTTGATCTAATATATATGTTGAGATAAATATGTAGGATTAACTACAATAGTAGTAAGGCATAAAGCAGATGTTGGGTCGGACTCAAAGATCGAATAATACGCCGAAGATTCGGACGATGTGCCACAAGTTTGTCGAAAGCTCGCCGAGAGTTTGTCGGAAGTTCACTAGAAGTTCGCCGGGAGCTCGCCAAGAGTTCATCGGGAATTCGCTGAGAAGTTCATCGGAAGTTCGCCGAGAGAACAATTGATATACCGGACAGAGATTGCTTAGTTAAATGTCTTAATTATCATAGTTAGACTATAAGTTGAGTTAGGATTGGGAGGTAATCCCACTAACTAAGTTATGAGCCAATTGAGCCTTTAACAAGGCTAAATTGTGTCGGTTGAATAGCCCATTTAGCACCTGAAGTCACAGCCGATGGAGGCACTGCTAGGGCCGGCAGTAGCACCGCTTGGTGTTGAATCTCATATTTTGATGATAAAATCAATTGATGTGATAGTTATCTAATATGTGTTTAAGTGACATAGGACTATCTTCGATCAAGGAGAGGCAAATTGATTAAAGCAGGAGGAATCGGACGTTGGGCCAGAGTAAACATGTTAGAAGATTGGACGTTGGGCCGGAGGATCGGTCGACGTATTGGTAGAAGGCTTCGTGCCACGAGTTTGGGCATCAGGCCAAGAAGATCGTGTTAGGACCGGAGCGGCACTAAGAGGGGGGGTGAATTAGTGCAACGATAAAGTATGATAAACTTTCGACGATTTAAACACTTACGAAAACTTCGTACGATAAAAGCAATGTTTCATTTGAAACCGTTTCGATTGCGTTTTAACTTGAAGGCATATGTAAGAAGGAGACAAAGAAGTAGAGCATCAAAGTGAAGATGGTTTGCAGTAATATAAATGAAAATAAGATAAATGCAAACCAGAGAAGACGGTAGTTTATAGTGGTTCGGTCAATCGTGACTTACATCCACTCCTCTGATTCCTCTTCCGTCGAGGCCACCGGCATCCACTAATGATCTTCCTTTACTAGGCGAAGATCAACCTCCTTCTTACACCCCTCTTACTGTTGGGAAATCATGGGGGTGACATCATATGCGCAGTGGAAGAACAAGAAAAAACAAAAATCCCCCATTCCCAAAAAGATGTTCGTCGTCGTGCGAAGATTGGTGCGCGAAAATCCGAAAACATAAAACTACGTATAGAGATTGTGTTACCTAGGGAGATCGTATATCCCTGTTTCCTTGCAGATCCTTAGGAGAGGGTGAAGGAGGTCAAGCGTCCTCCTCTCTAGCGGTGATCCACACAGCAGGGTTGCGACGACGCTCCTCAAAACTCCAAGCCTACTCTGAGGTGGAGAGGGAGAGGAGAATAGGAAAGACAAGCAAAGACTCTAGCCTATGAGGCTGTGAATCCCTCCTATTTATAGAGATCCCGTGTCAAACCCTAATGGGTCCTTCCCTAGTGGGTATTAGATCTGCATCTAATAAGACAAGGGCTCCGTCGGATATCTCATATCCGAACCTCTACTCATCGCAATGCCTACCATATGTGTGTGACCCTCTAGGCCCAATATCGAGCTGGCCGTGAGTCATACCTGTCAGAACTCCTTCTAACTCAGTGAATTATTATCTCTGTAATAATTCACTCGACTCATCGACTACGGACGTACTAGGCCACTACGCCGTAGTCCCTAGACGATACAGGGGAATCCAATCCATTGGACCTGTCTGTCCTCAGTTACCATGTACCTATAGTCCCTCATCCATCTAATATCCCAGAGACCGTATATCGAGCATGGTGCTGTCAGACCCATACGGTTTCTACTCAAGTCTCGCTCTAATCGGATTCTCCCGGAGAACTCTTTCTCTCTCAACCCGAATGACCCTAGCCAGGGATTTGTCTGAGCAAGAACACATGGGATATTCCTCTCATGACGCCGAGAGTGGATGATCCTCTGTCGACACTCAATAGCCCTCGTAAGGTCGACTACCACTCCCAATAACCAGCTGTACTAGATTTGGGACAGCCAAACCTATAAGTCTGGTATCAAAGAGTGGAGCACTCATACAGGACATCCTTGGTGTCTCAAGTCTAAAGACCAGATACACCACTAGGACTACGGAATCGCTGTCTGACAATAAGGCATCATCAACCATCCAGCATTCCGTAAGCAGATCAATCAGTGAACTCATTCTCCAATGAGCACCTGTACTGTATCCCTAGTGTCCCTACACGAGCAGCTATGAGACCAGCTGCATGTTGGGAAATCATAGGGGGCGACATCATATGCGCAGCGGAAGAACAAGAAAACAAAAATCCCCGATTCCCAAAAAGATGTTCATCGTCGTGCGAAGATTGGTGCGCAAAATCCGCAAAAACACAAAACTGCGTATAAAGATTGTGTTACCTAGGGAGATCGTATATCCCTGTTTCCTTGCAGATCCTTAGGAGAGGGTGAAGGAGGTCAAGCGTCCTCCTCTCTAGCGGTGATCCACACAGCAGGGTTGCAACGACGCTCCTCAAAACTCCAGGCCTACTCTGAGGTGGAGAGGGAGAGGAGAATAGGAAGGGCAAGCAAAGACTCTAGCCTATGAGGCTGTGAATCCCTCCTATTTATAGAGATCCCGTGTCAAAACCCTAATGGGTCCTTTCCCTAGTGGGTATTGGATCTGCATCCAATAAGACAAGGGCTCCGTCGGATATCTCATATCCGAACCTCTACTCATCGCAATGCCTACCATATGTGTGTGACCCTCTAGGCCCAATATCGAGCTGGCCGTGAGTCATACCTGTCAGAACTCCTTCTAACTCAGTGAATTATTATCTCTGTAATAATTCACTCGACTCATCGACTACGGAAGTACTAGGCCACTACGCCGTAGTCCCCAGACGATACAGGGGAATCCAATCCATTGGACCTGTCTGTCCTCAGTTACCATGTACCTATAGTCCCTCATCCATCTAATATCCCAGAGACCGTATATCGAGCATGGTGCTGTCAGACCCATACGGTTTCTACTCGAGTCTCGCTCTAATCGGATTCTCCCGGAGAACTCTTTCTCTCTCAACCCGAATGACCCTGGCTAGGGATTTGTCTGAGCAAGAACACATGGGATATTCCTCTCATGATACCGAGAGTGGATGATCCTCTATCGACACTCAATAGCCCTCGTAAGGTCGACTACCACTCCCAATGACCAGTTGTACTAGATCTGGGAACAGCCAAACCTATAAGTCTGGTATCAAAGAGTGGAGCACTCATACAGGACATCCTTGGTGTCTCAAGTCTAAGAACCAGATACACCACTAGGACTACGGAATCGTTGTCTGACAATAAGGCATCATCAACCATCCAGCATTCCGTAAGCGGATCAATCAGTGAACTCGTTCTCCAATGAGCACCTGTACTGTATCCCTAGTGTCCCTACACGAGCAGCTATGAGACCAGCTGCATCCAT
Source organism: Musa acuminata AAA Group (assembly GCF_036884655.1). NCBI lineage: Eukaryota > Viridiplantae > Streptophyta > Magnoliopsida > Zingiberales > Musaceae > Musa > Musa acuminata. Next base: position 19,876,874 of record NC_088345.1, read on the forward strand.
CATATGGACGGGTATACAGCACACCAGTCTATCCGGTTATCACGATGTCCCTCTCGAGTAACCTATGACCGGGATTATTTAGGATATGTGTTTAAAGGTGAATCGATCTCATTATCGTGATCTCATCACGATCCGATTCCCATTGCACAAATCCAAGGACATCACAATATATATGCATTTATGCAATAGTTATAAAGTGATATACGCCAAAATATAATAAGCAAAAAAGATTCTGTATCAAGTCACACGTGCCATCACTCACGTGATTGGCTTGCTAGGCACTTATGACTAGCAATCTCCCACTTGACCTAAAGCCAATCACCTATGTGTCTGATCCCCATCAGACCCCTGTGACGCTCAAAGACAATCTGAGACAACGGCTTTATCAGTGGATCTGCAATGTTATCTTCGGATGGAACAATTCCACTACTACATCTCCTCGGGTTACGATCTCTCTTATAAGCTGGAACCTCCTCAGAACACTTCTGATGAGACCCGGGTTCCCTTATTTGAGTAATCACCCCATAGTTGTCGCAATATAAGGAAGTCGACTTGTCGCTATCTGTATCGACTCCCAAATTTGTGATGAACTTCTTCACCCAGACTCCCTCCTTTGCTGCATCCGATGCAGCAATGTACTCCGCCTCTGTGGTCGAGTCAGAAGTGGTATCTTGCTTGGAACTCTTCCAGCACACTGCTCCTCCATTCAAGGTGTACACATACCCTGAATTCGACTTGCTATCATCGACATCAGACTGAAAACTTGAGTCAGTGAAGCCTTCAACCTTAAGGCTATTACCTCCATATACTAGTAAAAGATCCTTAGTCCTTCTCAAGTACATAAGGATACACTTTACTGCTTTCCAGTGCTCCAAGCCTGGATCCGCCTGATACCTGCTCGTGACACTCAGAGCATGCGCTATATCAGGCCTAGTACATAGCATGGCATACATGATAGACCCTATTGCTGAGGCATAAGGTATCATATCCATGTTCGCCCTTTCTTCTGGAGTCTTTGGGGACATACTCGTAGAAAGTGATATCCCATGTCTCATCGGTATGAGACCTCTTTTGGAATTTTCCATGCCAAACCTTTTGACAATAGTTTCTATGTACCTGGACTGGGACAAGCCAAGCATCCTTTTGGATCTATCTCTATAGATTCTAATCCCCAAGATATAAGATGCTTCTCCTAAGTCCTTCATGGAGAAGTGTCTAGATAACCAAGCCTTTATTGTGGATAGCATTCCTATGTCATTCCCAATGATGAGGATGTCATCCACATATAACACCAAAAAGCTAATAGCGCTCCCACTTACCTTTCTGTATACACAAGGCTCATCTTCGTTCTTAACGAAGTCATAAGATCTGATTGCCTCATCAAATCTTATGTTCCAACTTCGGGAAGCTTGCTTTAGTCCATAAATGGATCTAAGCAACCTACACACCTTATCTGGGCAGTTCTTGGACATGAATCCCTCAGGTTGCATCATATACACCTCCTCCTCCAGGTTCCCGTTGAGGAATGCGGTTTTCACATCCATCTGCCAGATCTCATAATCATAGTGTGCTGCAATAGCCAATAGAATTCTGATGGATTTTAGCATTGCTACGGGTGAGAAAGTTTCGTCGTAGTCAACACCTTGCCTTTGACGATACCCCTTAGCCACTAGCCTTGCTTTATAGGTCTCTACCTTTCCATCTACTCCGATCTTTTTCTTAAAGATCCACTTGCAACCGATGGGTACAATACCTTCGGGTGCATCAACTAGGTTCCAAACCTTATTGGAGTACATAGAATCCATCTCAGAATTCATGGCTTCTTTCCACTTCCCGGAGTCTATACTCATAATAGCCTCCTCGTAGGTCTGAGGATCAATATCCTCTACATCCTCTGCTCTAATATGTCCCACATATCTCTCAGGAGGGTGGGATACTCTATCAGACCTGCGTAAAGTTGAAACTTGTGTATTAGATACCTGAACAGACTCGGGCTGTAGAGTGGTGCTTGAGCTTGGTTCTCCAACCTCGCTCAATTCTATCATTCTCCCACTGTCTCCATCAAGAATGTGTTCCTTCTCAAGGAACACTGCTCTCTTAGCTACAAAGACCTTTTGGTCCTCAAGATGATAGAAGTAATACCCACAAGTTTCCTTGGGGTATCCCACAAATTTACATCGCCCTGTCCTTGGTTCTAACTTATCGGGGTTGTGTCTTTTAACATGGGCAGAGCAGCCCCAAATCTTAACTACTTTAAGATCAGGCTTCTTCCCTTTCCATATCTCATATGGTGTAGACACCACCGACTTAGTTGGAACTCTGTTCAGAAGGTAAGCTGCGGTTTCTAGGGCATATCCCCAGAATGAGATGGGTAGGTCAGCGAAACTCATCATGGATCGTACCATATCTAATAATGTACGATTTCTCCTTTCAGAGACACCATTGAGCTGAGGTGTATAAGGAGGTGTCCATTGGGATAATATCTCATGGTCCTTGAGGAAGTGAGTAAACTCTGTACTTAAGTACTCACCTCCTCGATCTGATCGAAGAGTTTTGATACTCTTTCCAGTCTGGTTCTCCACCTCATTCTTATACTCTCTGAATTTCTCAAAGGCCTCGGACTTGTACTTCATTAAGTACACATATCCATACCTTGAGAAATCATCAGTAAATGTAATGAAGTAGGAGTAACCTCCAATGGCATGAGTTGACATGGGTCCACATACATCACTATGTATGAGTTCCAACAACTCAGTGGCTCTCTCTCCAGTTCCACTAAATGGAGAGTTGGTCAGTTTTCCACGAATGCAAGGCTCACAAGTTGCATATGACACATAGTCGAATGGATCTAGATATCCATCATTTAGCAACTTTTGAATCCTTCTTTCATGGATGTTGACCTAGCCTACAATGCCACAGGTATGCACTGTTCAACTCATCTCGTTTCCTTTTGGACACATTTATATTCATGATATGTGGAGTGGTGTCTAACATAAATAAACCATTATGCAATGTTCCTTTCGTGATGATCTTATCATCTAATAATATCGAACAACCATTGTTCTCAAAAACAAATTTATATCCACTAACTATTAAACATGAAATGGAGATAATGTTTTTGATAATAGAAGGAACAAAATAACATGCATCTAATGCAATAAAAGCTCCACTAGGCAGATGTAGGGCGACCTCGCCAACAGCTAATACAGCAACTTTTGCTCCATTACCCATCTTGAGGTCCATCTCGCCTCTCTCTAGTCTCCTAGGCCTTGCCAGAACCTGCAACGAATTACATATATGATAAGCACTACCGGTATCTAATACCCATGTGTTATCATAAGAGTCTGACAAATGGAGACTGATCATGAATGTACCTGAAGCTTCATCAAGCTTTTGTTTCGCCCTTTCTGCAAGGTACTCTTTGCAGTTTCTCTTCCAGTGCCCATCTTTACCACAGTGGAAGCACTGGCCTTTGTCCTTTGTTGGGTCTTTCTTAGCAACCTTTGCTTTACCTTGTTTGCCCTTGCCCTTTCCCTTCTTAAGGGACCTTTCTGCTTTCCTTTTCTTTCTGGTCTCACCAGTGTAGAGAACTGGCTTCTCTTTCTTAATAGTACTCTCTGCCTCCCTCAACATATTGAGGAGCTCTAGGAGAGTCACCTCAAGCTTGTTCATATTAAAGTTCATTATGAACTGTGAAAAGGAATCTGGTAGGGACTGAAGCACAATGTCCACACACAAGTTATCCTCTAGGACCATTCCTAGACCTGTGAGTTTCTCTATCCACTCAATCATCTTTAGAACATGGTTCTGAACCGGTGTCCCCTCAGTCATCCTAGCGCGGAAAAGGCTCTTGGATATCTCATATCGTTGAGTCCTTCCCTGTTCCTCAAACAATTTATGGACATGTAGGAGAATGGATCTGGCATCCATCTTTTCATGTTGTCTCTGTAACTCTGGAGTCATAGAGCCCAACATATAGCACTGAGCAAGAGTGGAGTCATCAATGTACTTCACGTAGCGAGCGATCTCATCCTCGCTTGCCCCTTCTTCGGGCGTAGGCATCACTGTATCAAGGACGTACACGATTTTCTCCGCTGTGAGAACAATTCTCAAGTTACGGAGCCAATCCGTATAATTTGGACCAGTGAGGCGGTTGACATCAAGTATGCCACGTAAGGGATTTCAAAGCGACATTTTCTGAAAATAAAGATGTAGCAAAAATGAATAACATGCAGATTTTGCAAGAAATAAACTATCAAGATATGGACTTCTATCTTAATATGCTCCCACTATTTTACTAACGAGTCACGCGACACCCTCAGCACGTGAAACGGAAGTCTCCGGCAGACTTCTAGTGGGGATCAGGATCCAATCAGCGTCTTAGTGTAACCTCGAGGGACTCGACCAATCACACTAAGCCTAAAAGGTAGACAACTCTTGCCGATCACAACTCCTTGTGATTCCCGTCCTGTTCGGCCTCCGAATCACCATGGCCTCGAGGGACTCGACCAACCATGATGCTCGGTTAAGTCAACACCTTCGTTACAAGATGAGTCTGATTTGATGATATACCCTCGAGGGACTCGACCAAGCATATCATGCCCTCAGGTCACCGGTGACATCTCTATGTCGTAAGCAAGATAGCGAATCGCGATATAGGTGAGTCTCGAGGGACTCGACCAACTCAACCTACACCGGGATTCGGTTCCTACTCATAACGATGGAAGGCCACGTGGGTCAATCTAATTGCCTCACGTTTACCGACTTAATATTATCGAGAGATGTTTCTATGATTTGGTCTCCTAATATGACATGTCACACATATACATATTTAATATATATCTACATCGCATGCAAATATATATACATATCTAGTATGTGTATAATCAATCACACCAGATGATCATGGACCACAACCTAATATGATTAGGCCCGAGCCAGTAGGCCTAATCACTCACATCAAGATCTATGTGTGCAACGGTGCATCTCCATGCCTTGTGATCGTCCATCTCGTCCTCGTCGGTTCCGTCGACATCTTGATGCATCTCCATGCATCACGATCGTCCGTCTCGTGGGTCCCGCTATGGCTTCCACGCTCCCGCTGCGCCTCCTCATGTGATTACAACTTAATCATAGGCACGCAGGCCCAACAATAAACGAGAAATATAATGGAGGTTCGCAGACCTCAATAATAATAATCACAAGTACACACATCACACGGTCCATGATCATCCGTCCACTCATCATACATCACATGTATAAATAATCATCATCATGTAGGACTACTAGATAATAATAAAAATAATAATCAACTAAACCTTTTAATTAATTAATATTTTCTGAAATCAGGGATATATAGGGAATTTCTCAATTCCTAAGGGTATTTTCGTAATTTGGACAAAAGACAGAAACTGGAATTTCTCAAATTCCGAGGGGGCAAAACTGTCTTTTTGCCCAGAAAACCCTAATGCCCTTCTCCCCCTTGCTGCTGCGCCGTCGCCGCCGCCACCCTGCTGGCGGCGGCCTGTGCGGCGAGGGCGAGGGCACTGCCCTCGCCTGCAGGTGGCACGTCCGCTGGGGTCGCTGCCGCTGCAGGTGGGCGCCCCCGCGGGCGCCGCCGCCTTCGCGGGCGGTTCTGCCCGCGAGTCAGCGCCCGCAGGTGGTGCTGTCTCGCTGGCGGCCGCCCCTGCGGGGTTTTTGCCCGTGGGAGCAGCGGCCACAGGCGCCGCTGCCCTGCGGTGCCTCAGCCCGCGCTGCTGCCCCGCGGCGCCTCTGCCCGCGGGCTCAGTGGCCGCAGGCGCTTCTACCGAGCGGGCTGCCAGCCCCGCCGGCCGCAAGCCTGCTACAAGCAGACCGCCGGCCGGCTGCTGCAGGCACAGCGCTTGCGCATGCGCCGGCGCTGTGCTGCCTGGCTGCGGCTGCGGCTGGCTGCAGGCATGCAGATCGAGGGCAGCAACTGTTGCTGCCCTTCCTTGCTTTTGCGTCAACGATTTTGACGTCAATATTCTTCCTAAACACAACACACGCAGTTCAAAAACCAATCATTCGCACGAACAACCTGGCTCTAATACCACTGTTGGCGATCATAGGGGGCGACATCATATGCGCAGCGGAAGAACAAGAAAACAAAAATCCCCGATTCCCAAAAAGATGTTCATCGTCGTGCGAAGATTGGTGCGCAAAATCCGCAAAAACACAAAACTGCGTATAAAGATTGTGTTACCTAGGGAGATCATATATCCCTGTTTCCTTGCAGATCCTTAGGAGAGGGTGAAGGAGGTCAAGCGTCCTCCTCTCTAGCGGTGATCCACACAGCAGGGTTGCGACGACGCTCCTCAAAACTCCAGGCCTACTCTGAGGTGGAGAGGGAGAGGAGAATAGGAAGGGCAAGCAAAGACTCTAGCCTATGAGGCTGTGAATCCCTCCTATTTATAGAGATCCCGTGTCAAAACCCTAATGGGTCCTTTCCCTAGTGGGTATTGGATCTGCATCCAATAAGACAAGGGCTCCGTCGGATATCTCATATCCGAACCTCTACTCATCGCAATGCCTACCATATGTGTGTGACCCTCTAGGCCCAATATCGAGCTGGCCGTGAGTCATACCTGTCAGAACTCCTTCTAACTCAGTGAATTATTATCTCTGTAATAATTCACTCGACTCATCGACTACGGAAGTACTAGGCCACTACGCCGTAGTCCCCAGACGATACAGGGGAATCCAATCCATTGGACCTGTCTGTCCTCAGTTACCATGTACCTATAGTCCCTCATCCATCTAATATCCCAGAGACCGTATATCGAGCATGGTGCTGTCAGACCCATACGGTTTCTACTCGAGTCTCGCTCTAATCGGATTCTCCCGGAGAACTCTTTCTCTCTCAACCCGAATGACCCTGGCCAGGGATTTGTCTGAGCAAGAACACATGGGATATTCCTCTCATGATACCGAGAGTGGATGATCCTCTATCGACACTCAATAGCCCTCGTAAGGTCGACTACCACTCCCAATGACCAGCTGTACTAGATCTGGGAACAGCCAAACCTATAAGTCTGGTATCAAAGAGTGGAGCACTCATACAGGACATCCTTGGTGTCTCAAGTCTAAGAACCAGATACACCACTAGGACTACGGAATCGTTGTCTGACAATAAGGCATCATCAACCATCCAGCATTCCGTAAGCGGATCAATCAGTGAACTCGTTCTCCAATGAGCACCTGTACTGTATCCCTAGTGTCCCTACACGAGCAGCTATGAGACCAGCTGCATCCATCATATGGACGGGTATACAGCACACCAGTCTATCCGGTTATCACGATGTCCCTCTCGAGTAACCTATGACCGGGATTATTTAGGATATGTGTTTAAAGGTGAATCGATCTCATTATCGTGATCTCATCACGATCCGATTCCCATTGCACAAATCCAAGGACATCACAATATATATGCATTTATGCAATAGTTATAAAGTGATATACGCCAAAATATAATAAGCAAAAAAGATTCTGTATCAAGTCACACGTGCCATCACTCACGTGATTGGCTTGCTGGGCACTTATGACTAGCACTGCATCCATCATATGGACGGGTATACAGCACACCAGTCTATCCGGTTATCACGATGTCCCTCTCGAGTAACCTATGACCGGGATTATTTAGGATATGTGTTTAAAGGTGAATCGATCTCATTATCGTGATCTCATCACGATCCGATTCCCATTGCACAAATCCAAGGACATCACAATATATATATATATGCATTTATGCAATAGTTATAAAGTGATATACGCCAAAATATAATAGGCAAAAAGATTCTGTATCAAGTCACACGTGCCATCACTCACGTGATTGGCTTGCTGGGCACCGATGACTAGCACTTACAACCTCTTACAAGTGGTTCACCCTTTTACAAAGATTTCAATGAAAAGAAAGGAGGTGAACACTCAAGCTATTGAAAACAAGACTTTTCCTAAAGCTTTTCTCAACTTCTAGCTTCTCAAAAGGTTGTGTTCTCTATTGAGATTTGAGGGGTATTTATAGGCCCCAAGAGGATTCAAATTTGGGCTCCAAAATTTGAATTCTCTTGGGTTTCCGAGGCTGGTGGTGCCACCGCCTATCAGTTTCTGACACTGACAGTAGACTGGCAGTGCCACCACCCAGCCAAGCGGTGCCACCGCCCAGCTCTCGGGTGCTGGGCAGTGCCACTGCCTAGGCCAATTCAGCTCACTGGTTGGGTTCCAAACTTGGCCCAAACTAGTCCGAACTCGGGCCCAATTGGCCCCTACTTGGGTTATAGGATTAACACCTAATTCTAATCCTAATTAACATGCTAACTATGAATTTAAAGACATTTTCTAAGCTATTACAAAGTCTATAAGTCAAGACTTCTTCCGGCGAGCTTCTGACGAACTTCCGACGGTCTTTCGATAAACTCTCGGAAACCATTCTGCGGACTCCCGACAAGCTCCTAGACTTCACGATTTGATCTTGGCGAGTTCCAATGAGCTTCTTCGGCAAGCTCTGATCTTTCTCGGCGAGCTCCGCGAACTTCCAACGAACCTTCTGGCGAGCTTCCGAAAAACTCTTCGGCAACCTCCCTACTCATTCTCGGCTAGTTCCGGCAACATTCCCAACGAACCTTCAGACTGCCGTCGAACTCTCGAACTCGCAACAACTCCTTCGCGCTTGACTCCGATACTTTATTTCACTTTATGTCTTCATCGTTATCGTAGTTAATCCTGCACACACAAGCCAAAACTCTACTCCGATCTAGACAATTATTACAAAGCGAATTGACATTCTGTTGCCCGGCACGTCATTGGTTGGCGCTTCATCTGATTCTTCGGCGCATCGTCCTCTCTTGCGGCTTGTTGCCCAATCGACGGTTGACCTCCGCAACCCCGATATCCTTGGCGCAATTATGCTCTTGGCCCGATGCCCGACGTCCAAAGCCTTCTGCCATCCAATATCCTAACGTGATCTCCTCCGGCGCAACGTCAATTCTTCCTGCGTTAACTTGTCTAATCCTAATCGAGTAGACCTGCATCACTCAAAATGCAGTTTAAATTATAAACACATGTCAAGTGGTTTCATCATCAAAATACGAGATTCAACAATCTCCCCCTTTTTGATGATGACAAATACTTGATGACGGAGTTAACCTTAACTCCCGGAGTTTAAACAAACTCCCCCTATCAATATGGATTATTGATAGAAACTCTTGGATTCAAGAATCCAAGCAACATGTCATCATAAACTTATGCATAACATGTCATGTCATCATACTTCTCCCCCTTTGTCATCAACAAAAAGGAGAAGTTCCTAATCTTATGTGTTTAGAGATAAAAAGTTTCATACATTGCATGAAAAACATAGTCTCAAATTTTATCATCATGCAATCTAGCAATTAAAGATGTGTAAGTTAGCATGTTTGCTTTTCTTGAGATAACAACTAATTGCTTCTCTTTAGACTATTAGCTAGCAATTTTCATGATATGCAAGTTGCAAGCTAACAAATTTTTGCTTCCTTTGCAATGTTTGAGCTAGCAATTTTGCTTCCGTAACAAGTTAGCATGTTTTGTATTTTGAGATAGGCAAGATAGCACATTTGCTTCTTTTGAGATAGCAACTCTTTTGAGATAGTTATCTTAGTAAATTTTACATCATGCAAGGTAGCAATTTTTGTGATGTTCAAGATAGTAAGTTCTTTCTTCTCTTTTGAGAAGTGCTATTTTTCACTTTCTTTACAAAGTGCAAGCTAGCAAAGTGTTTGAAAAAGTGAGCTAAGTTTTGCCACATACAAGCTATCGATTCTTGCTTCCTATTGTAATGTGCAGGTTGCAAGTCTTGCTTCTTGAGATAGGCAAGATAGTGATGTTCAAGAAGACAGCTTTTGCTTCTTGAAATAAGCAAGTTAGCAATCTTTGCTACTTAAGATAGGCAAGCTAGCAATCAAGTTTTTGCATCTTCTTGACTTGTGCAAGCTAGCTATCTCCCCCTTTGTCATTGTCAAAAAGAAGGGAAGACCGTTTACATCAATTATAACAAAGGTAAGTATAAATCTTATTTGTGCATCATCATATTTTCAAATTAGAGTATGCACATTTTTAAAAATCTTATATTCATTCATGCACGATATTGAATAAATCGATCAACATTATGAGGATATCATACATGATACTAAAATTTTTAACTATTTATCAACATTTTGATCATGATACCAAACATTCATCATTTAGAGTATTCATGATACAAAACATTAAATCAATATTTATAATACATCATTTTAGCAACAACTCATAGTATTTTAAATCACGATTTACATCATATGTAATACATCACATCATAATTAGAAAGCACAAGTATTGTATGCATTATTGCAAATCATAAACATTTCAAATCATCATGGTATTAATTTGTCAAATTGCATCATGCCATGCATGATCATAACTTTTTCCCATTTTATCATTGTAAACAAGAAAGAATAAGGGAAGAACAAAATAGTGCATAATATTTCAATTATTTCAAGGCATACAAGCCATAAATCCAATGGCATCATGTCATGAAGGATAAGACCTCTTGAATTACAAAAGACATGATTCATTTTATCAAATCACTTCTTTTTATAAATAACAAAAATTATAGGTATACAAAGAAGAGATTGTGATTTAAAAAAAATCTCAAGTAGTAAATCCAAGAAATCAAGATCATAATTTGAATACAATCTCATTTAAATTCAAATCGTCAAATTCATCAAAATCTCAACATTACTTTCAAGAGATTCAAAATGGTATACATAGATTTATCATAATAAACATCAAGATCAATAGGATAGAGAAAAATAAATTTTCAAGGAAAAAATATTTTCCTCTTTTTAGTTGTTTCAATTCATATGATTTTATTTTACTTACACCAAATAAAAACATGTATCATGTTTAAAAACGAAAGTGTAAGATTTATTACAATAAAGATTAATAAGGCACTTTCATTTTGGTAAAAATCAATAATCCATAAATCACAAGATTCATCAAGCATAATTTCGAAATTTATTAAGCATGATCATTGTGCATTACTTCAAATCATGATTTCATTTATTTTCAAAATATTTATCACGATAGAGCATATAAGCCAAAGAAACTATTAAACATAAAGCATATTCATTAATGATGGTTTCATTGAGTATAAAGTATTTTCAACCAAAATTATTTGTTATTTGTTGTAGTCATACATTTTTCTTTTTAGGTGAATCTATCTTTTCATGCTTAGTTTGCATACAAAGGTCGTGCATCATTTTCGAAAGCAACTTCCATCATGGTATAAATCGATAATCCATAAATCGTAAAAGATCATTATGGAAATCATCAATAATCAATAAACTATAAATTACCCAAAACTCATCATCATCATGCATAGCTTCAAAAAATAAATTTATTAGGCATGATATCACATTTCATAAGGCATTTTTAATCAAGATCATTTTGTTTATCATAACATACAATTTTCATGATTATTTTTAAAATTACTAGAACAATAAGCATGATTTCTAATTTTTTATTTTCATGTAATTAATCCTAAATTAAATTAAAAATAACTCATGAAAAGTATTATGTAATTTCAAAATAATTCAAGAGAGTTGAGTTACTTACCTTGTAGTCGAAGCTCGTCAAAGCCCAATTCGTCGTTTCACCTTTGGAAGTTCTTGATTCATCCTTGGGTGCCTTCCTTTTCTTTGGCCTCTTCCTTCGTTCTAGTTCATTGTTTATTTTAGATTTTTGTTTAATAAACTTATTAAGATTTAGTGTTCGAAGTGTTGAATCTCGTATTTTGATGATGAAACCAATTGATAATTATGTTTATGTTTAACTGTATTTTGAGTGATGCAGGTCTACTCGATCAGGATTAGACAATTAAGGCAGGAGGAATTGACGTTGCGCCGGAGGAGATCACGTTAGGATATTGGATGGCAGAAGGCTTTGGACGTCGGGCATCGGGCCAAGAGCAGAATTGCGCTAAGGATATTGACGTTGCGGAGGTCAACCGCCAATTGGGCAACAAGCCGCAAGAGAGGACGATGCGCCGAAGAATCAGACGAAGTGCCAACCAATGACGTGCCGGGCAACAGAATGTCAATTCGCTTTATAATAATTGTCTAGATCGGAGTAGAGTTTTTGCTTGTGTGTGCAAGATTCACTACGATAACGATGAAGACATAAAGCAAAACAAAGTGTTGGAGTCAAGCACGAAGGATTCATTGCGAGTTCGAGAGTTCGACGGAAGTCCGAAGGTTCGTCGGGAATGCTACCGGAACTAGCCAAGAATGAGTAGGGAGCTTGCCGAGGGGTTTTTCGGAAGCTCGCCGGAAGGTTCGTTGGAAGTTCGTGGAGCTCGCCGAGAAAGATCGGAGCTTGCCAACGAAGCTCATCGGAACTTGCCAAGATCAAATCGTGAAGTCTAGGAGCTTGCCGGGAGTCCGCAGAATGGTTTCCGAGAGTTTATCGGAAGACCGTCGGAAGTTTGCCAGAAGCTCGCTGGAAGAAGTCTTGACTTACGAACATTGTAATAGCTTAGAAAATATCTTTAAATTCGTAGTTAGCATGTTAATTAGGATTAGGATTAGGTATTAATCCTATAACCCAAGTAGGGGCCAATTGGGCCCGAGTTCGGACTAGTTTGGGCCAAGTTTGGAGCCCAACCAGTGAGCTGAATTGGGCTAGGCGGTGGCACCGCCCAGCACCCGAGAGCTGGGCGGTGACACCTCCTGGGCTGGGCGGTTGCACCGCCCAGCACCCGAGCGCTGGGCGGTGGCATCGCCAGCATCGGGAACATAAGAGAATTCAAATTTTTTGGAGCCTAAATTTGAATCCTCTTGAGGCCTATAAATACCCCTGAAGTCTCAGCTGAGAAGACAACTTTTTGTACAGCAAGTGATTGAGAGAAAAGTCTTAGAAGAGTCTTTGCCTTTCTTGTTTTCAATTAGCTAGTGTTCACCTCCTTCTTTCTTGCTGAAAATCAGTAAGAGAGTGAACCGCTTGTAAAAGTTGTAAGAGTGGTATTTACCCTTCCCTTTCAAGAGATTTGCTAGTGGAAGGTGGGAGCCTCATCAAAGAGGGGCCTCGCAAGTGGATGTAGGTCATTTGACCGAACCATTGTAAAATCAGCGTAATCTCTGGTTTGCATTTACTTATTGTCATTTATATTACTGCAAACCATTTGCACTTTAATGCTATACTACTTTGTCTCCGTCTTACTTATCTCTTTAAGTTAAAATGCAATCAAAACGGTTTCAAACAAAAATATTACTTTTATCGTACGAAGTTTCCGAAAGTGTTTAAATCGTCAAAAGTTTATCACACTTTACCGTTGCACTAATTCACCCCCCCTCTTAGTGCCACTCCAATCCTAACAATTGGTATCAGAGCCCGGTATTTCTCATTTCGGATTTACACATGAGAGAAATGGCTCTTCATGGCTTACAAGAGGGCTTATCGGTTTTTCGTCCATCGTTGTTTAATGGATTGGACTACACTTGTTGGAAAACTCGAATGAGAGTTTTCTTGATTTCTATGAATTTGGATTTGTGGAGTATCGTTGAAAACAGTTTTCAACTTCCCTCTAAACCGATGAACGAATGGTCGGATTTGGAGAAGAAGTATTTTTCTTTAAACGCAAAGGCTATGAATGCCTTATTTTGCGCTTTGGACAAAAATGAGTTCAATCGGATTTCTATGTGTGAAACGGCTTTTGATATTTGGCGTACACTTGAAATCACGCACGAGGGAACTAGTAGAGTCAAAGACTCTAAAGTTAACATTTTAATGCATGATTTCGAGCTTTTTCGAATGAAGCTGAGCGAAACCATTGTTGACATGTACACCCATTTTACGGATGTCGTCAATGGTTTACAAGCTCTTGGCAAATGTTTCTCGAATTTTGAACTTGTTAGTAAAGTTTTACAATCACTTTCTAAAGCTTGGGAATCAAAAGTAACGGTAATACAAGAAACAAAAGATTTAAATATTTTTCCACTTGAAGAACTTATCGGCTCATTGATGACATATGAAATGGTGTGCAATGCACATGATGAACACAATGAACACTTGAACCAACCTTCCAAAGAACAGGAAGGATTTGGAACTCCGGACAAATGGATACCACTTGAGTAATGACTTAAGTGATGAGGACAATGATGAACTTGAATTTCGAATACTAAATCTTAATAAGTTTATTAAACAAAAATCTAAAATAAACAATGAACTTGAACGGAGGCCAAAGAAGAGGAAGGCAACCAAGGATGAATCAAGAACTTCCAAAGGTGAAACGACGGATTGGGCTTTGACGGGCTTCGACTACAAGGTAAGTAACTCAACTCTCTTGAATTATTTTGAAATTACTTGATGTTTTCCATGATGCATTTTCTCTTTTCTTTTGAATAATTATTTTTCTTGAAAATTGTATGTTTTATGTTAATAGAATAAAATGTTAGATTTAAATAATCATATATATGTGCTTGAGAAGCAAGAATGTGTATTTTGATGATTTCCATATTAACTTTCAATGATGATGCATGGTTTTTATATGGAAGGCTTGATGATATTTTTTTTAAACCATGTCTTTGGTTTTCAAACATGATGTATGTTTTTGACATAAGAACAAAACTTGAGCATGCTAATATAAAGTCAATCACATAAATTAAAACTAAAGAAGTTTTAGTTATCTATAAGAATCATTCAAAATTATGTTCAATGAAACCATTGCATAATGATGTAATGAAAATATTAAACATTTTGAAACCATGTTTTAGTGTCATGCATAATGATCATGCTTAATAAATTTCAAAATTATGCATATGAATCTTGTGATTTATGGATTATTGATTTTTACCATAATGAAAGTGGCTTATTAATCTTTGTTGTAATAAATCTTACACTTTCGGTTTTAAACATTATACATGTTTTTATTTGGTATAAGTGAAATAAAATCATATGAATTGAAACAACTAAAAAGAGGAAAATATTTTTTCCTTGAAAATTTATTTTTCTCTATCCTATTGATCTTGATGTTTATTATGATAAATCTATGTATACCATTTTGAATCTCTTGAAAGTAATGTTGATATTTTGATGATTTTGATGATTTAAATTTGAAATGAGTTTTATCAAAATCATGATATTGATTTCTTGGAATAACATGAGATTACCTTTGATGATCATTTTGATTCATGGAATTTTGGATTCATGACTTGGACTTACATTTGTTTATGAGATGGTTGAAATCTTTGTACGTTTGAATTCTTCCCTTCTCCTTTAAATTTATGCATGTTATATGTTAAAGATTTAAAACCATGTTTTGGTATCATGCATATCTAAGAAATATTGATGTGACAAATTGAATAAGTTGAAAATGAATGATGGTTTTTCTCTTGAATATAACTTGTGATATTTTTTTTATATAAATCATCATTTTGATTTCTCGACATTCGATACATGAGATTTTATTATAAATCAAAATTTCTCATTAATCTATCTTCTACGATTTTACTTATATTCTCTTGAGAGGAGATTTTCTAAATGAATCATGATTTTTCCTTGTGAGTTCTTGGAGTTATTACTTGATTTTTCTTTTAAAACAAGATCTCTTCTTTGTACTCCTATGATTTTTCTTGATATTTTATTTAAAGAAGATATTTACTATATGAATCATGTCTTTTGGTATTCAAATGATTTTATCCTTCATGACATGATTTCTTTGTATTTATGGCTTGCATGGCTTGAAATGTTTTGGTATGATGCATGCAATGATGAAATATTCATAAAGTTAAAATGATGTATGCAATGCTTATGATAATGATGTACATGTTGTATTTATTGCATATGATGTGTATCATGAATGCTTTAAATGATGAATGTTTGGTATCATGATCAACATGTTGATAAATGCTTGAAAATTTTAATGTTTGAGTATCATGTATGATATGCTTATTAATGATGATTGATTTATTTTTGGGTATCGTGCATGAAAACTAAGGTTATTGAAATTGTGTATGTTTTAATTTGAATATATAATGATGCACAAATAAGAATGATACTTACCTTTGTCATAATATGAAAATTGATATAAGGGTCTTCCCTTCTTTTTGACAATGACAAAGGGGGAGCAAGAATTTCTAGCGTGGACATCATGAAAAGAGGCAAACTAACTAGCTTGCACAATTCAAGATGAAAGCAAAAATTGCACTTCTCAAAAGAGAAGATGCAAATGTAATATTTGCCAAATTGTTTGCTTGCCTCATGTAAAACATTATCTCTTGTTAGTTTGGCATTTTTGCTAGCTTGTATGTTGCAAAACTTGATCACTTTTTCAAACATTTTCCTAGCTTACACTTTGTAAAGAAAGCAAAAATGGCACTTCTAGAAGAAATAACTTATTATTTTGAACATCACAAGCTTGCCTATCTTAAGAAACAAAAATTGCAAAAGTGCTATCTTGCCTATCTCAAGAAGCAAAACTTGCAAATTGCACATTGCAATAGGAAGCAAGAATTATGAGCTTACACAAGAAAGCTATCTTGCATTTGCTTTCGAAATTTTTGCTAGCTTGTATATTGTGAAACTTACATATCATAAAAATTGCTAGCTTTTAGTCTAAAGAGAAGCAAAAAGTTGCTATCTCAAAAGAAGCAAATGTGCTATCTTGCCTATCTTAAGAGGCAAAAATGCTAACTTGCACATCTAGCAAAACTTGACAAATTTGCATATTTCAAGGAGCAAGAGTTGCTTTCTTGAACATCTCAATATTGCTAGCTTGCATGATGTAGAACTTGCAATCTTGAATATTACCAAAAGTGCTATCTTGTATGCTGTAAAACTTGCATATCTAAAACTTGATAGCTTGAATGTCCTAAGCATGATGCATTACTTGCTAAATTTTCTAGCTTCAAAACTGCATGATGATAAAACTTAATATTATGTTTTTCATGCAATGAGTTGAACTTATATTACAAACACAAAGAATAGTTGTACTTCTCCTTTTTGTTGATGACAAAGGGGGAGAAGTATGTTGATGACATGATATGCATAAGTCTATGCATGAGTTCATAATGACGTGTTGCAAGTATTCATGATGAATATTGCAATGACTTGAATTCAGTTTGAATTCAAGGTTCTATCAATATGGCATATTGATACGGGGAGTTTGTTTAAACTCCGGGAGTCAAGTTTAACTCCGTCATCAATTGGTTGTCATCATCAAAAAGGGGGAGATTGTTGAATCTCGTATTTTGATGATGAAACCAATTGATAATTATGTTTATGTTTAACTGTATTTTGAGTGATGCAGGTCTACTCGATCAGGATTAGACAATTAAGGCAGGAGGAATTGACGTTGCGCCGGAGGAGATCACGTTAGGATATTGGATGACAGAACGCTTCGGACGTCAAGCATCGGGCCAAGAACAGAATTGCGCCAAGGATATTGACGTTGCGGAGGTCAACCGCCGATTGGGCAACAAGCCGCAAGAGAGGACGATGCGCCGAAGAATCGGACGAAGTGCCAACCAATGACGTGCCGGGCAACAGAATGTCAATTCGCTTTATAATAATTGTCTAGATCGGAGTAGAGTTTTTGCTTGTGTGTGCAGGATTAACTACGATAACGATGAAGACATAAAGCAAAACAAAGTGTCGGAGTCAAGCATGAAGGATTCATTGCGAGTTCGAGAGTTCGACGGAAGTCCGAAGGTTCGTCGGGAATGCTGCCAGAACTAGCCAAGAATGAGTAGGGAGCTTACCGAAGGGTTTTTCGGAATCTCGCCAGAAGGTTCGTTGGAAGTTCGCAGAGCTCACCGAGAAAGATTAGAGCTTGCTAAAGAAGCTCATCGGAACTCGCCAAGATCAAATCGTGAAGTCTAGGAGCTTGCCGGGAGTCCGCATAATGGTTTCCGAGAGTTTATCGGAAGACCGCTGGAAGTTCGCCGGAAGCTCGCTGAAAGAAGTCTTGACTTATGGACATTGTAATAGCTTAGAAAATGTCTTTAAATTCATAGTTAGTATATTAATTAGGATTAGGATTAGGTATTAATCCTATAACCCAAGTAGGGGCCAATTGGGCCCGAGTTCGAACTGGTTTGGTCCAAGTTTGGAGCCCAACCAATGAGCTGAATTGGCCTAGGCGGTGGCACCGCCCAGCACCCGAGAGCTGGGCGGTGACACCTGTTGGGAAATCATGGGGGCAACATCACATGCGCAGCAGAAGAACAAGAAAACAAAATCCCCGATTCCCAAAAAGATGTTCGTCGTCGTGCGAACATTGGTGCGTAAAAATCCGCGAAAGTTAAAACTGCGTATAGAGTAGGTTGTGTTACCTAGGGAGATTGTATATCCCTGTTTCCTTGCAGATCCTTAGGAGAGGGTGAAGGAGGTCAAGGGTCCTCCTCTCTAGCGGTGATCCACACAGCAGGGTTGCGACGACGCTCCTCAAGACTCCAGGCCTACTCTGAGGTGGAGAGGAAGAGGAGAATAGGAAAGGCAAGCAAAGGCTCTAGCCTATGAGGCTCTGAATCCCTCCTATTTATAGAGGTCCCTTGTCAAACCCTAATGGGTCCTCCCCTAGTGGGTATTGGATCTGCATCCAATAAGACAAGGGATCCATCGGATATCTCATATATGAACCTCTACTCATCGCAATGCCTACCATATGTGTGTGACCCTCTAGGCCCAATATCGAGCTGGCCGTGAGTCATACCTGTCAGAACTCCTTCTAACTCAGTGAATTATTATCTCTTGAATAATTCACTTGACTCATCGACTACGGAAGTACTAGGCCACTACGCCGTAGTCCCCAGACGATACAGGGGAATCCAATCCATTGGACCTGTCTGTCCTCAGTTATAGTGTACCTATAATCCCTCATCTATCTAATATCCTAGAGACCGTATATCGAGCATGGTACTGTCAGACCCATACGGTTTCTACTCGAGTCTCGCTCTAATCGGATTCTCCTGGAGAACTCTTTCTCTCTCAACCCGAATGACCTTGGCCAGGGATTTGTCTGAGCAAGAACACATGGGATATTCCTCTCATGACGCCGAGAGTGGATGATCCTCTATCGACACTCAATAGCCCTCGTAAGGTCGACTACTACTCCCAATGACCAGCTGTACTAGATCTGGGACAGCCAAACCTATAAGTTTGGTATCAAAGAGTGGAGCACTCATACAGGACATCCTTGGTGTCTCAAGTCTAAGGACCAGATACACCACTAGGACTAGGGAATCGCTGTCTGACAATAAGGCATCATCAACCATCCAACATTCCGTAAGCGGATCAATCAGTGAACTCATTCTCCAATGAGCACCTGTACTGTATCCCTAGTGTCCCTACACGAGCAACTATGAGACCAGTTGCATCCATCATATGGACGGGTATACAGCACACCAGTCTATCCGGTTATCACGATGTCCCTCTCGAGTAACCTATGACCAGGATTATTTAGGATATGTGTTTAAAGGTGAATCGATCTCATTATCGTGATCTCATCACGATCCGATTCCCATTGCACAAATCCAAGGACATCATAATATATATATGCACATATGCAATAGTTATAAAGTGATATACGCCAAAATATAGTAAGCAAAAAGATTCTGTATCAAGTCACACGTGCCTTCACTCACGTGATTGGCTTGTCGGGCACCTATGACTAGCAATCTCCCACTTGACCGAAAGCCAATCACCTATGTGTCTGATCCCCATCAGACCCCTATGACGCTCAAAGACAAAATGAGACAACGGCTTTGTCAGTGGATCTGCAATGTTATCTTCGGATGGAACTCTTTCCACTGCTACATCTCCTCGGGTTACGATCTCTCTGATAAGTTGGAACCTCCTCAGAACACTTCTGATGAGACCCGGGTTCCTTTATTTGAGTAATCGCCTCGTTAGTTATCGTAATATAGAGAGATCGGCTCCTCACTACCCGGCCCGACTCCCAAATCTGTGATGAACTTCTTCACCCAGACTCCCTACTTTGCTACATCTGATGCAGCAATGTACTCTGCCTCTATGGTCGAGTCAGCAGTGGTATCTTGCTAGGAACTCTTCCAGCACACTACTCCATTCAAGGTGTACACATACCCTGAATTCGACTTGCTATCATTGACATCAGACTGAAAACTTGAGTTAATGTAGCCTTCAACCTTAAGGCTATTATCTCCATATACTAGTAAAAGATCCTTAGTCCTTCTCAAGTACATAAGGATACACTTTACTGCTTTCCAGTGCTCCAAGCCTGGATCCGCCTGATATTTGCTCCTGACACTCAGAGCATGCGCTGTTAGGATCGAGAGCACTAAGAGGGGGGGGGGGTGAATTAGTGCAGCGGAAATCTTTCAGCGATTAAAAACGAAAGCTGCGTTTGTTCAATAAAAGCGATTTCGATGTAAAAGCCGATCTTAAGATTAAGCGTAGTTTACGCAGTTTGCGTCTAAACGCAGTTTGCGTCTAAACTCAATTTGCGTCTAAACGCAGTTTGTGTCGAAATGCAGTTTGCGTCTAAACGCAGTTTGCGTCTAAACGTAGTTTTACGTCTAAACTCAGTTTACGTCTAAACACAGTTTGTGTCTAAACATAGTTTGCGCCTAAACGCAGTTTGCATCTAAACTCAGATTGCGTCTAAGCGCAGTTTGAGCAGAAGTATAAAGACAATGTGCTGCTATTGTACAGCTCAAAAAGTAATCTGCAAAAAGCAGATGTACGTCTAAACGCAGATTTATGTCTAAACACAGATTTACGTCTAAACGTAGATTTACGTCTTAAACGCAGATTTACGTCTGAACTTTGAAACTCGTTTGTATACTCGCAGAAGGCAGTATGCAGTTGAAATCAAGACGTAAACGTAAACTGAAATCTGATGATTGTGCGAGGAAAGCCGATTTACGTCTAAATGCAGTTTTACGTCTAAATGTTGAAACTTGTTCGTAAAATTGCAGAAGACAGTTTGCAGTTATAAATAGAATCAAAATGTAAATGTAAACTGCAAAGAAACTCGTTCGTAAAAGCGCAGAAGACAGTTCGCAGTTATAAACAGATTCAAGACGTAAATGTAAGCTGCAATGTAAAGATCGTACGAAAACACCTTTTGACGTCTGAATGCAGATTCGAAAAGATTAGAACTTAGAAACTTGTTCGTAAAAGCGCAGAGAGTAGTAGCTATGTAGGAGGTTTGCAGTAATGATAAAGTGCTCAAAATAAACGCAAACCAGAGATTTAGAGTGGTTCGGTCAGTCTTGACCTACTCCACTTTTGGCTTCCTCCACCGGCGAAGTCACCGACGTCAACTAGGGGCCTTCCTTCAATAGGCGAAGGCCAACTGCCCTTTTATAGTTTCTCTCCTTTTGACGGGCTTAGGAGACAACCCTTACAGATCCTTTCTCTCCTCTCTTTACAACTCAAGACTTGAAGAACAGAAAAGAGGAGAACTTTTGGACTTTACACAAATTTGAGCTCTTAGAATCACTGAAAAGATCAAGAATTCGGTGTGGATCTGTGTCCCTTCAGTGCTGAATGGGTGGGGTATTTATAGGCCCCAACCCAATTCAAATTTGGAGCTCAAAACGATCAAATCCTGGAATTTCGGGATCAAGCGGTTGCACCTCTTGACTGGAGAGGTTGCACCGCCTGGCAGAGCTCGAAGACCGAGCTCAGGCGGTGCTACCTCTCTGTCAGGGAGGTTGCACCGCCCAGTCTTGCTCGAAGACTGAGCCCAAGCGGTGCCACCTCTCTGTCAGGGAGGTTGCACCGCCCAATCTAGCTCGAAGACTGAGCTCAGGCGGTGCCACCTCTCTGTCAGGGAGGTTGCACCGCCCAGTCTTGCTCGAAGACTGAGCCCAGGCGGTGCCACCTCTCTGTCAGGGAGGTTGCACTGCCCAGCCTAGCTCGAAGACTGAGCTCAGGCGGTGCCACCTCTCTGTCAGGGAGGTTGCACCGCCCAGTCTAGCTCGAAGACTGAGCTCAGGCGGTGCCACCTCCTGGCTGGGGAGGTTGCACCGCCCAGTCTCGCTGGGAGGCTTAGCCCAAGCGGTGCCACCTCCTGGCCTAGGCGGTTGCACCTCCTGGTGCAATCAGGGTCCGAATGGTTAGCTCCATTCGGCCCAATTTCTATCTTTTTAGGGGCCCAATTGCCCCAAGATTAAGCTAATGGGATCACCTCCCATTTTCCAACTTAATCAACGTGCTAACTACGATTAAATCTAAGACAATTTCTGCAGCTTTGCTCCGATGCGTCAATCGCCTCTTCCGGCGAGTTTCCGACGAACTTCCGTCGATCATCCGATGAACCCTCGGTGATTCTTCTGTGGACTTCCGGCAAACTCCTGGACTTTGCAACAATCCACTTGGCGAGTTCCAACGAGCTTCACTTGGCAAGCTTCTGGACTTCTCGGATCTGTTCTCGTAGAACCTCCGACGACTGTCCGAACTTCCGTCGAACTCTCGAACTCCCAACGTGATCATGATCTTGACTCCGGCGCAACTCCTGCTGCTTGTCTAACTTTCATCATAGTTAATCCTGCACACTTAAAACAAAACTTCGATCGAGACAATTAATCCTAAGCAATTAACCAAGTTGTCCGGCATGTCATTGGTCCCTAGACGCTTCGTCCGATTCTTCGGTGCATCGTCCTCTCCTGCAGCCTATTGCCCAATCGGCCAGTTGACTCCGCAACTCCGATATCCTTGGCACAATACCCGCTCTTCTTGGCCCGATGCCCGAGTCCACGGCCCGAAGCCTTCTATCGATACGTCGACCGATCCACCGGCCCGACGTCCAATCTTCTGACATGTTCCTTCGGCACAACATGATTTTCCTGCTTTAATTGTCTCATCCTGATCGAAGCATCCTGCGTCACTCAAAACGCAGATTAAATCATAAACATATATCAAGTAGTTTCATCATCAAAATACGAGATTCAACAATCTCCCCCTTTTTGATGATGACAACCACTTGATGACGGAGTTAAACTTAACTCCCGGAGTTTAAACAAACTTCCCCTATCAATATGCCATATTGATAGAACCTTGAATTCAAACTGAATTCAAGTCATTGCAATATTCATCATGAATACTTGCAACACGTCAACATGAACATATGCATACACTTATGCATCACACGTCATGTCATCAATGTACTTTCATCAACATACTTCTCCCCCTTTGTCATCAACAAAAAGGAGAAGTATCACAATCAATCGTTTGTGATATTGATTCAACTCATTGCATGAAAAACATAGTATCAAGTTTTATCATCATGCAATCTTGGAGCTAGAAGATTTAGCAAGTGTTACATCCTGCTTAGAACATTCATGCTATCAAGTTTTAGATATGCAAGTTTTATAGCATATAAGATAGTACTTTTGGTAATGTTCAAGATAGCAAGTTCTACATCATGCAAGCTAGCAAATTAGAGATGTTAAAGAAGGCAACTCTTGCTTCTTGAAAATTTTGTTCACTTTGCTAGATGCATAAGTTAGCATTTTTGCCTCTTGAGATAGCACATTTGCTTCTTTTGAGATAGCAACTTTTTGCTTCTCTTTAGACCAACAAGCTAGCAATTTTTACGATATACAAGTTTCACAATATATAAGCTAGCAAAAAATTTCGAAAGCAAATGCAAGATAGCTTTCTTGTGTAAGCTCATGATTCTTGCTTCCTATTGCAATGTGCAAATTGCAAGTTTTGCTTCTTGAGATATTCAAGATAGTGATGTTCAAGAAGACAATTTTTCTTCTTGAAATAAGCAAGTTAGCAATCTTTGCTACTTAAGATAGGCAAGCTAGCAATCAAGTTTTTGCATCTTCTTGACTTGTACAAGCTAGCTATCTCCCCCTTTGTCATTGTAAAAAAGAAAGAGAGAATACAGTTTTGTAGTTCTTTTTTTCTTTTACAACGACTTCAAAATCATAACAAAGGATGAATAATCAAGTTATGAATGTCAAGACAATTTTTCATCATGAATATTTTATCATTGCATGCATCATTATCATAAGTTGAAGTATTACATGCATGATATCATATCACCATTCATAATTACATTAATGTTTCAATATAACAATTTCTTCTCAAAATGTGTAACTTGGCACTCATAGCATTTTAAATCATGATTTACATCATATGCAATACATCATATCATAATTAGAAAGCACAAGTATTGCATGCATAATTGCACATCATAAATGTTTCATATCATGATGGTATCAATTTTGTCAAATTATATCCTACCATGCATGATCAAAACTTCTCCCTATTTTATCATTGAAAACAAGAAGAAAGTAGGGGGAAGAGCATAAAAATGTTAAATATTTCAATCATTTCAAGGCATTTACATCATAGATCAAGTCATGATTTGTGATTCATCGTAAAGCAAGTTAGTTTTCAATCATCACATAAGGCATTTAAGGAATTTTTGAAACATAGGAGAATGATTAATTTAAGCATACAATGTTTCAATCCAATTCAAGTCATGAATATCAATGCTTTCATATTGTGAGTATCAATTCATGAATACCACAAGATATTATTTGTGACTTCAATTTTGCAAGATCAAGATTATGATTTAGATAAAACTTATTCAAATCAAATCATTAACTTGAAATTCATAATCAAGTCATTAAAATTAATTTTGAGATTCACAAAATATCATGAAATCATTAATCTCGATCAGATGGGAAAAGCATTTTATTAAGAGATTCTTTTTTATCTAAGCATGCCTTAGTCTTTATATGCCAAATTAAGATAAGCATGAAAGTTCAAGACATAAGGCAAAGAAATCTTGTATTATGAAATATATGATATCAAGGCTCATGATTCATTCGAAAAGATATAGTACAAAGAGCAACTTGAAACATTCTTATCAAGATCACATTTTAAAATATTCCAAGTTTCAAGATATCAATATGACACTTCATTGAATTGCATTTCATTTGAAGAACTCCTTTTTGATAAATGTAGGGAGCATAATGAACGATCTTGATTTATAAAGAGCTTCATGTTATAATTATCAAGATCATGATTATGATTATTCTCTTTAGCAAAGAATCACAAAAGCACTTTGCATAAGAAATCTCATTGTATTATGATTTATAAATTCTTTTTCTGCACATGAATCATAGGAGATATGAATGTGAAACAAATCTTTGCAAGCAAAAACACTATCATTCATATTTCAAGATGGAATTTATAAGCAGGAATCATTTCATCAAATCCATTTTAGAAAAATATTTTTCATAAGTGTATGAGAAAATCCGATTGTTAGGATACCAATTGTTAAGTGTATCCGAAAATGAAATTAACACTTTCATATATTCAGACATGATTTTTGTTATAGATCTTGAAATTAAATCAAGAAGATCAAACAAGCTCATGATCATGGATAACTTAAAGTCTCATGCATAAAATTGTTAATAACCATTTAATATTACATCTTTATGCATTACTTTAAATCAAACGTGATTTCATTCAACAATGTTAATCAAACATGATACACATTATTACTTCTTAACCATGATCAAAATCATTTTGTTTGTTTATCATGCAATATTATCATTTTCGAAATTATCAGCATGATCATAATTTTTGTATTTTTATTTTTAAACATGTAATTTTCAAGAAAATTAATTCTAAACTAAAAAAGAAAATATATCATGAAAGCATCAAGTAATTTTAAAATAAACCAAAGGCATTTTAATTACCTCAATGTCGTAGGCTGGTAAAGCGTAGTTTGCCGCCTCGCTTTTGTTGACTTTCTCGTCTTCAGATGAGCTCGATTCATCCCAATTTTTGTTCTTCTTCTTGCGTTTAAAGCAAGTAGTTCCATTCTTTTTGCTTTTTAATTTTCGTTTCATTTGTAGTTTAAGTTCACCATCACTTGAGCTTATGCTCGAGTGGTCTTCAAATGTTCTATGTCCTAAATCCTTCCTGTTCTTTGGAAGGTTGGTTTGTTCATCATTGTCCTCATCACTTGAGTCATCGCTCAAGTGGCATTCATTTGTCCAGAGTTCCAAATCCTTCCTGTTCTTTGGAAGGTGATTGTGTTCAACATGTTCATCATGTGCATTGTGCACCATTTCATATGTCATCAATGAACCAATTAGTTCTTCAAGTGGTAAGTTGTTTAGGTTTTTCGATTCTTGAATAGCAGTTACTTTTGAATCCCAAGTTTTAGAAAGTGAGCGCAAAACTTTGTTAACGAGTTCAAAATCCGAAAAGCTTTTACCAAGTGATTTTAAACCATTGACGACATCCGTAAAACGGGTGTACATGTCAACAACGGTTTCGCTTGGTTTCATATGAAAAAGCTCGAAATCATGCAGTAAAATATTAACTTTCGAGTCTTTGACTCTACTAGTTCCCTCGTGCGTGATTTCAAGAGTGCGCCAAATATCGAAAGCCGTTTCGCACAAAGAAACCCGATTGAACTCATTTTTGTCCAATGCGCAAAATAAGGCATTCATAGCCTTTGCGTTTAAAGAAAAATTCTTCTTCTCCAAATCCGACCATTCGTTCATCGGTTTGGAGGGAAGTTGAAAATCGTTTTCAATGATACTCCATAAGTCTAAATTCGTAGAAATCAAGAAAACTCTCATTCGAGTTTTCCAATAAGTGTAGTCCAATCCGTTAAACAACGGTGGACGAAAGACCAAAAAGCCCTCTTGAAGAGCCATTTCTCTCAGGTGTAAATCCGAATTGAGAAATACCCCGCTCTGATACCAATTGTTAGGATCCAGAGCACTAAGAGGGGGGGGGTGAATTAGTGCAGCGGAAATCTTTCAGCGATTAAAAACGAAAGCTGCGTTTGTTCAATAAAAGCGATTTCGATGTAAAAGCCGATCTTAAGATTAAGCGCAGTTTACGCAGTTTGCGTCTAAACTCAATTTGCGTATAAACGCAGATTGTGTTGAAACGCAGTTTGCGTCTAAACGCAGTTTGCGTCTAAACGCAGTTTTACGTCTAAACTCAGTTTACGTCTAAACGCAATTTGCGTCTAAACACAATTTGTGCCTAAACGCAGTTTGCGTCTAAACTCAGATTGCGTCTAAGCGCAGTTTGAGCAGAAGTATAAAGATAATGTGCTGCTATTGTACAGCTCAAAAAGTAATCTGCAAAAAGCATATTTACGTCTAAACGCAGATTTACGTCTAAACGCAGATTTACGTCTTAAACGTAGATTTACGTCTGAACTTTGAAACTCGTTTGTATACTCGCAGAAGGCAGTATGCAGTTGAAATCAAGACGTAAACGTAAACTGAAATATGATGATTGTACGAGGAAAGCCGATTTACGTCTAAATGCAGTTTTACGTCTAAATGTTGAAACTTGTTCGTAAAATTACTGAAGACAGTTTGCAGTTATAAATAGAATCAAAATGTAAATGTAAACTGCAAAGAAACTCGTTCGTAAAAGCGCAGAAGATAGTTCGCAGTTATAAACAGATTCAAGATGTAAATGTAAGCTGCAATGTAAAGATCGTACGAAAAAACCTTTTGACGTCTGAATGCAGATTCGGAAAGATTAGAACTTAGAAACTTGTTCGTAAAAGCGCAGAGAGCAGTAGCTATGTAGGAGGTTTGCAGTAATGATAAAGTGCTCAAAATAAACGCAAACCAGAGATTTAGAGTGGTTTGGTCAGTCTTGACCTACTCTACTTTTGGCTTCCTCCACCGGCGAGGTCACCGACGTCAACTAGGGGCCTTCCTTCAATAGGCGAAGGCCAACTGCCCTTTTACAGTTTCTCTCCTTTTGACGGGCTCAGGAGACAACCCTTACAGATCCTTTCTCTCCTCTCTTTACAACTCAAGACTTGAAGAACAGAAAAGAGGAGAACTTTTGGACTTTACACAAATTTGAGCTCCTAGAATCACTGAAAAGATCAAGAATTCGGTGTGGATCTGTGTCCCTTCAGTGCTGAATGGGTGGGGTATTTATAGGCCCCAACCCAGTTCAAATTTGGAGCTCAAAACGATCAAATCCCGGAATTTCGGGATCAGGCGGTTGCACCTCTTGACTGGAGAGGTTGCACCGCTTGGCAGAGCTCGAAGACCGAGCTCAGGCGGTGCTACCTCTCTGTCAGGGAGGTTGCACCGCCCAGTCTTGCTCGAAGACTGAGCCCAGGCGGTGCCACCTCTCTGTCAGGGAGGTTGCACCGCCCAGTCTAGCTCGAAGACTGAGCTCAAGCGGTGCCACCTCTCTGTCAGGGAGGTTGCACCGCCCAGTCTAGCTCGAAGACTGAGCTCAGGCGGTGCCACCTCCTGGCTGGGGAGGTTGCACCGCCCAATCTCGCTGGGAGGCTTAGCCCAGGCGGTGCCACCTCTTGGCCTAGGCGGTTGCACCTCCTGGTGCAATCAGGGTCCGAATGGTTAGCTCCATTCGGCCCAATTTCTATCTTTTCAGGGGCCCAATTGCCCCAAGATTAAGCTAATGGGATCACCTCCCATTTTCCAACTTAATCAACGTGCTAACTACGATTAAATCTCAGACAATTTCTACAGCTTTGCTCCGATGCGTCAATCGCTTCTTCCGGCGAGTTTCCGGCGAACTTTCGTCGATCATCCGATGAACCCTCAGTGATTCTTCTGCGGACTTCCGGCAAACTCTTGGACTTTGCGATGATCCACTTGGCGAGTTCCGATGAGCTTCGCTTGGCAAGCTTCTGGACTTCTCGGATCTGTTCTTGCAGAACCTCCGACGACCGTCCGAACTTCCGTCGAACTCTCGAACTCCCAACATGATCATGATCTTGACTCTGACGCAACTCCTGCTGCTTATCTAACTTTCATCGTAGTTAATCCTGCACACTTAAAACAAAACTTCGATCGAGACAATTAATCCTAAGCAATTAACCAAGTTGTCCGGCATGTCATTGGTCCCTCGACGCTTCGTCCGATTCTTCGGTGCATCGTCCTCTCCTGCAGCCTATTGCCCAATCGGCCGGTTGACTCCGCAACTCCGATATCCTTGGCACAATACCCGCTCTTCTTGGACCGATGCCCGAGTCCACGGCCCGAAGCCTTCTGTCGATACGTCGACCGATCCACCGGCCCGACGTCCAATCTTCTGACATGTTCCTTCGGCACAACATGATTTTCCTGCTTTAATTGTCTCATCCTGATCGAAGCATCCTGCGTCACTCAAAACGCAGATTAAATCATAAACATATATCAAGTAGTTTCATCATCAAAATACGAGATTCAACGTGCGCTATATCAGGCCTAGTACATAGCATGGCATACATGATAGACCCTATTGTTGAGGCATAAGGTATCATATCCATGTTCGCCCTTACTTAGAATTTTCAATGCCAAACATTTTGACAATGGTTTCTATGTACCTGGACTAGGATAAGCCAAGCATCCTCTTGGATCTATCTCTAGAGATTCTAATCCCCAAGATATAGGATGCTTTCCCTAAGTCCTTTATGGAGAAGTGTCTAGATAACCAAGTCTTTACTGTGGATAGCATTCCTACGTCATTCCCAATGATGAGGATGTCATCCACATATAACACCAAAAAGGTGATAGCGCTCCCACTTACCTTTCTGTATACACAAGGCTCATCTTCGTTCTTAACGAAGTCATAAGGTCTGATTGCCTCATCAAATCTTATGTTCCAACTTTGGGAAGCTTGCTTTAGTCCATAAATAGATCTAAGCAACCTACACACCTTATCTGGGCAGTTCTTGGACACGAATCCCTCAGGTTGCATCATATACACCTCCTCCTCGAGGTTCCCATTGAGGAATGCAGTTTTCACATCCATCTGCCAAATCTCATAATCATAGTGTGCTGCAATAGCCAATAGAATTCTGATGGATTTTATCATTGCTACAGGTGAGAAGGTTTCGTCGTAGTCAACACCTTGCCTTTGACGATACCCCTTAGCCACTAGCCTTGCTTTATAGGTCTCTACCTTTCCATCTACTCCAATCTTTTTCTTAAAGATCCACTTGCAACCGATGGGTACAATACCTTCGGGCGCATCAACTAGGTTCCAAACCTTATTGGAGTACATAGAATCCATCTCAGAATTCATGGCTTCTTGCCACTTCCCGGAGTCTATACTCATAATAGCCTCCTCGTAGGTCTGAGGATCAATATCCTCAACATCCTCTCCTCTAATATGTCCCACATATCTCTCAAGAGGATGTGATATCAGACCTGCATAAAGTTGAAACTTGTGTATTAGGTACCTGAACAGACTCGGGCTGTAGAGTGGTGCTTGAGCTTGGTTCTCCAACTTCGCTCAACTCTATCATTCTCCCACTGTCTCCGCCAAGAATGTGTTCCTTCTTAAGGAACACTGCTCTCTTAGCTAAAAAGACATTTTGGTCCTCGAGATGATAGAAATAATACCCACAAGTTTCCTTGGGGTATCCCACAAATTTGCATCGCTTTGTCCTTGATTCTAACTTATCGAGGTTGTGTCTTTTAACGTGGGCAGGGCAGCCCCAAATCTTAACAACCTTAAGATCATGCTTCTTCCTTTTCTATATCTCATATGGTGTAGACACTACCGACTTAGTTGGAACTCTGTTCAGAAGGTAAGCTGTGGTCTCTAGGGCATATCCTTAGAATAAGATGGGTAGGTCAGCGAAACTAATCATGGACCGTACCATATCTAATGGCGTACGATTCCTCCTTCCAAAGACACTATTGAGCTGAGGTGTATAAGGAGGTGTCCATTGGAATAATATCCCATGGTCCTTGAGGAACTGAGTAAACTCTATACTTAAGTACTCACCTCCTCGATCTAATCGAACAGTTTTGATACTCTTTCCAGTCTGGTTCTCCACCTCATTCTTATACTCTCTGAATTTCTCAAAGGCCTCGGACTTGTACTTCATTAAGTACACATATCCATACCTTGAGAAATCATCAGTAAATGTAATGAAGTAGGAGTAACCTCCAATGGCATGAGTTGACATGAGTCCACATACATCACTATGTATGAGTTCCAACAACTCAGTGGCTCTCTCTCCAGTTCTACTAAATGGAGAGTTGGTTAGTTTTCCACGAAGGCAAGACTCGCAAGTTGCATATGACACATAGTCGAATGGATCTAGATATCCATCATTTAGCAACTTTTGAATCATTCCCTCATGGATATGACCTAGCCTACAATGCCATAGGTATGCATTGTTCACCTCATCTCGTTTCCTCTTAGACACATTTACATTCATGATATGTGGAGTAGTGTCTAACATAAATAAACCATTATGCAATGTTCCTTTCGTGATGATCTTATCATCTAATAATATCGAACAACCATTGTTCTCAAAAATAAATTTATATCCACTAACTGTTAAACATGAAATGGAGATAATGTTTTTGATAATAGAAGGAACAAAATAACATGCATCTAATGCAATAAAAGCTCCACTAGGCAGATGTAGGGCGACCTCGCCAACAGCTACTACAGCAACTTTTGCTCCATTACCCATCTTGAGGTCCATCTCGTCTCTCTCTAGTCTCCTAGGCCTTGCCAGAACCTGCAACGAATTGCATATATGATAAGCACTACCGGTATCCAATACCCATGTGTTATCATAAGAGTCTAACAAATGGAGACTGATCATGAATGTACCTGAAGCTTTATCAAGCTTTTGTTTTGCCCTTTCTACAAGGTACACTTTGCAGTTCCTCTTCCAATGCCCATCTTTACCACAGTGGAAGCGTTGGCCTTTATCCTTTACTGGGTCTTTCTTAGCAACCTTTGCTTTACCTAGTCTGCCCTTGCCCTTTCCCTTCTTAAGGGACCTTTCTGCTTTCCTTTTCTTTCTGGTCTCACCAGTGTAGAGAACTAGCTTCTCTTTCTTAATAGTACTCTCTGCCTCCCTCAACATATTGAGGAGCTCTGGGAGAGTCACCTCAAGCTTGTTCATATTAAAATTCATTATGAACTGTGAAAAGGAATCTGGTAGGGACTGAAGCACAATGTCCACACACAAGTTATCCTCTATGACCATTCCTAGACTTGTGAGTTTCTCTATCCACTCAATCATCTTTAGGACATGGTTCTGAACTGGTGTCCCCTCAGTCATCCTAGCGCGGAAAAGGCTCTTGGATATCTCATATCGTTGCGTAATTCCCTGTTCCTCAAACAATTTATGGACATGTAGGAGAATGGATCTGGCATCCATCTTTTCATGTTGTCTCTGTAACTCAGGAGTCATAGAGCCCAACATATAGCACTGAGCAAGAGTGGAGTCATCAATGTACTTCATGTAGCGAGCGATCTCATCCTCGTTTGCCCCTTCTTCGGGCGTAGGTATCACTGTATCAAGGACGTACACGATTTTCTCCGCTGTGAGAACAATTCTCAAGTTACGGAGCCAATCCGTATAATTTGGACCAGTGAGGCGGTTGACATCAAGTATATCACGTAAGGGATTTGAAAGCGACATTTTCTGAAAATAAAGATGCAGCAGAAATGAATAACATACAGATTTTGCAAGAAATAAACTATCAAGATATGGACTTCTATCTTAATATGCTCCCACTATTTTACTAACGAGTCACGCGACACCCTTAGCACGTGAAACGGAAGTCTCCGGCAGACTTCTAGTGGGGATCAGGATCCAATCAGCGTCTTAATGTAACCTCGAGGGACTCGACCAATCACACTAAGCCTAAAAGGTAGGCAACTCTTGCCGATCACAACTCCTTGTGATTCTCGTCCTTTTCGGCCTCCGAATCACCATGGCCTCGAGGGACTCGACCAACCATGATGCTCGGTTAAGTCAACACCTTCGTTACAAGATGAGTCTGATTTGATGATATACCCTCGAGGGACTCGACCAAGTATACCATGCCCTCAGGTCACCGGTGACATCTCTATGTCGTAAGCAAGATAGCGAATCGCGATATAGGTGAGTCTCGAGGGACTTGACCAACTCAACCTACACCGGGAATCGGTTCCTACTCATAACGATGGAAGGCCACGTGGGTCAATCTAATTGCCTCACGTTTACCGACTTAATATTATCGAGAGATGTTTCTATGATTTGGTCTCCTAATATGACATGTCACACATATACATATTTAATATATATCTACATCGAATGCAAATATATATACATATCTAGTATGTGTATAAGCAATCACACCAGATGATCATGGACCACAACCTAATGTGATTAGTCCCGAGCCAGTAGGCCTAATCACGCACATCAAGATCTATGTGTGCAACGGTGCATCTCCATGCCCTGTGATCATCCATCTCGTCCTCGTCGGTTCCGTCGACATCTTGATGCATCTCCATGCATCACGATCGTCCGTCTCGTGGGTCCCGCTATCGCATCCACGCTCCCGTTGCGCCTCCTCATGTGATTACAACTTAATCATAGGCACGTAGGCCCAACAATAAACGAGAAATATAATGGAGGCTCGCAGACCTCAATAATAATAATCACAAGTACACACATCACACGGTCCATGATCATCCGTCCACACATCATACATCACATGTATAAATAATCATCATGGAGGACTACTAGATAATAATAAAAATAATAATCAACTAAATCTTTTAATTAATTAATATATTCTGAAATCAGGGACATGTAGGGAATTTCTTTACTTATAAGGGTATTTTCATAATTTGAACAAAAGATAGAAACTGGAATTTCTCAAATTCCAAGGGGCAAAATTGTCTTTTGCCCAAAAAACCCTAATGCCCATTCCCCCTTTCGCTGGTGCCGCCGCCGCCACCCTACCGGCAGCGGCCTGTGCGGCGAATGAGGGCACTGCCCTCGCTTGCAGGCGGCACGCCAGCTGGCGGCGCTGCCGCTGCGGGTGGGCGCCCCCTTCGGGCGCCGCTGCCTCTGCAGGGGGTGCTGTCCCACCGGGCGGACACCCTTGTGGGGGGGGGGGGGGGGGGTTTCGCCCGCGCCCTGCGTCGGCAAGCCCTGCTTCCTTGCGGCGGCTCTGCCCGTGGGCTTCCAGCGCCGCCGGCAGCAAGCCTGCTGCAAGCAGGCCACTGGCCCGCTGCTGCAAACGCAGCCCCTGTGCTGCCCGCCTTCGGTTGCGCTTCACGAACGTCGATCGAGGGCAGCAACTATTGCTGTAATAATTACTATCTCAGTGAATTATTATCTCTGTAATAATTCACTTGACTCATCGACTACAGAAGTACTAGGCTACTACGCCGTAGTCCCCAGACGATACAGGGGAATTCAATCCATTGGATATGTCTGTCCTCAGTTACCGTGTACCTATAATCCCTCATCCATCTAATATCCTAGAGACCGTATATCGAGCATGGTGCTGTCAGACCCATACAGTTTCTACTCGAGTTTCGCTCTAATCGGATTCTCCCGGAGAACTCTTTCTCTCTCAACCCGAATGACCCTGGCCAGGGATTTGTCTGAGCAAGAACACATGGGATATTCCTCTCATGACGCCGAGAGTGGATGATCCTCTATCGACATTCAATAGCCCTCGTAAGGTCGACTACCACTCCCAATGACCAGCTGTACTAGATCTGGGACAGCCAAACCTATAAGTCTGGTATCAAAGAGTGGAGCACTTATACAGGACATCCTTGGTGTCTCAAGTCTAAGGACCAGATACACCACTAGGACTACGGAATCGCTGTCTGACAATAAGGCATCATCAACCATCCAACATTCCATAAGCGGATCAATCAGTGAACTCATTCTCCAATGAGCACTTGTACTGTATCCCAAGTGTCCCTACACGAGCAACTATGAGACCAGCTGCATCCATCATATGGACGGGTATACAACACACCAGTCTATCCGGTTATCACGATGTCCCTCTCGAGTAACCTATGACCCGGATTATTTAGGATATATGTTTAAAGGTGAATCGATCTCATTATCGTGATCTCATCACGATCCGATTCCCATTGCACAAATCCAAGGACATCACAATATATATATGCACATATGCAATAGTTATAAAGTGATATACGCCAAAATATAATAAGCAAAAAGATTCTGTATCAAGTCACACGTGCCATCACTCATGTGATTGGCTTGCCGGGCACCTATGACTAGCAACACCTCCTGGGCTAGGCGGTGGCACTGCTTGGCTGGGCGGTGGCACCGCCAGCATCGGGAACATTAGAGAATTCAAATTTTTTGGAGCCCAAATTTGAATCCTCTTGAGACCTATAAATACCCCTCAAGTCTCAGCTGAGAAGACAACTTTTTGTGTAGCAAGTGATTGAGAGAAAAGTCTTAGAAGAGTCTTTGCCTTTCTTGTTTTCAATTTGCTAGTATTCACCTCCTTCTTTCTTGTTGAAAATATGTAAGAGAGTGAACCGCTTGTAAAAGTTGTAAGAGGGGTATTTACCCTTCCCTTTCAAGAGATTTGCTAGTGGAAGGTGGGAGCCTCATCAAAGAGGGGCCTCGCAAGTGGATGTAGGTCATTTGACCGAACCACTGTAAAATCAGCGTAATCTCTGGTTTGCATTTACTTATTGTCATTTATATTACTGCAAACCATTTGCACTTTAATGCTATACTGCTTTGTCTCCGTCTTACTTATCTCTTCAAGTTAAAATGCAATCGAAACGGTTTCAAACGAAAACGTTACTTTTATCATACGAAGTTTCCGAAAGTGTTTAAATCGTCAAAAGTTTATCACACTTTACCGCTGCACTAATTCACCCCCCCCTCTTAGTGCCACTCCGATCCTAACACGAAGTTCAAGTTCATCATTGTCCTCATCACTTGAGTCATCGCTCAAGTGGTATTCATTTGTCCGGAGTTCCAAATCCTTCCTGTTCTTTGGAAGGTGGTTCAAGTGTTCATTGTGTTCATCATGTGCATTGCGCACCATTTCATATGTCATCAATGAGCCGATAAGTTCTTCAAGTAGAAAAATATTTAAATCTTTTATTTCTTATATTGCCGTTACTTTTGATTCCCAAGCTTTAGAAAGTGATCGTAAAACTTTACTAACAAGTTCAAAATTCGAGAAATATTTGCCAAGAGCTTGTAAACCATTGACGACATCCGTAAAACGGGTGTACATGTCAACAATGGTTTCGCTCGGCTTCATTCGAAAAAGCTCGAAATCATGTATTAAAATGTTAACTTTCGAGTCTTTGACTCTACTAGTTCCCTCGTGCGTGATTTCAAGTGTTCGCCAAATATCAAAAGTCGTTTCGCACGTTGAAATCCGATTGAACTCATTTTTGTCCAAAGCACAAAATAAGGCATTCATAGCCTTTGCGTTTAAAGAAAACATCTTCTTCTCCAAATCATTCCAATGGTTCATTGGAAGAGAAGACATTTCAAATCCATTTTTGACTATGTGTCATAAATTCGAATCCAAAGAAAGTAAGAAAACTCTCATTCGAGTTTTCCAATAAGTGTAGTCCGTCCCATTGAAAAAGGGAGGACAAATGAGAGAGTGACCCTCTTGAAAGTCGTAAAGAGCCATTTCTATTTGAGTGTTAAACCAAGGTAGAAAAACGTGGCTTTGATACCAATTGTTAGGACTAGAGCGGCACTAAGAGGGGGGGTGAATTAGTGTAACGGTAAAGTATGACAAACTTTCGACGATTTAAACATTTACGGAAACTTCGTACGATAAAATCAATGTTTCATTTGAAACCGTTTCGATTGCATTTTAACTTGAAGGCATATGTAAGAAGGAGACAAAGAAGTAGAGCATCAAAGTGAAGATGGTTTGCAGTAATATAAATGAAAATAAGATAAATGCAAACCAGAGAAGACGGTAGTTTATAGTGGTTCGGTCAATCGTGACCTACATCCACTCCTCAGATTCCTCTTCCGTCGAGGCTACCGACATCCACTAATGATCTTTCTTTACTAGGCAAAGATCAACCTCCTTCTTACACCCCTCTTACAACCTTTTACAAGTGGTTCACCCTTTTACAAAGATTTCAATGAAAAGAAAGGAGGTGAACACTCAAGCTATTGAAAACAAGACTTTTCCTAAAGCTTTTCTCAACTTCTAGCTTCTCAAAAGGTTTTGTTCTCTGCTGAGATTTGAGGGGTATTTATAGGCCCCAAGAGGATTCAAATTTGGGCTCTAAAATTTAAATTCTCTTGGGTTTCCGAGGCTGGCGGTGCCATCGCCTGTTAGTAGCGGTGCCACCGCCTGTCAACTTCTGACACTGATAGTGGACTGGCGGTGCCACCGCCCAGCCAAGTGGTGTCACCGCCTAGGCCAATTCAGCTCACTGGTTGGGCTCCAAACTTGGCCCAAATCAGTCCGAACTCGGGCCCAATTGGCCCCTACTTGGGTTATAGGATTAACACCTAATCCTAACCCTAATTAACATGCTAACTACGAATTTAAAGACATTTTCTAAGCTATTACAAAGTCCATAAGTCAAGACTTCTTCCGGCGAGCTTCCGACAAACTTCTGACGGTCTTCCGATAAACTCTCGGAAACCATTCTGCGGACTCCCGGCAAGCTCCTAGACTTCACGATTTGATCTTGGCAAGTTCCAATGAGCTTCTTCGGCAAGCTCCGATCTTTCTCGGCGAGCTCCGTGAACTTCCAACGAACCTTCTGGCGAGCTTCCGAAAAACCCTTCGGCAACCTCCCTACTCATTCTCGGCTAGTTCCGGCAGCATTCCCGACGAACCTTCAGACTGCCGTCGAACTCTCGAACTCGCAACAACTCCTTTGCGCTTAACTCCGATACTTTATTTCGCTTTATGTCTTCATCGTTATCGTAGTTAATCCTACACACACAAGCCAAAACTCTACTCCGATCTAGACAATTATTACAAAGCGAATTGACATTCTATTGCCCGGCACGTCATTGGTTGGTGCTTCGTCTGATTCTTCGGCGCATCGTCCTCTCTTGTGGCTTGTTGCCCAATTGGCGGTTGACCTCCGCAACCCCGATATCCTTGGCGCAATTCAGCTCTTGGCCCGATGCCCGACGTCCGAAGCCTTCTGCCATCCAATATCCTAACGTGATCTCCTCCGACGCAACGTCAATTCTTCCTACGTTAACTTGTCTAATCCTGATCGAGTAGACCTGCATCACTCAAAATGCAGTTTAAATTATAAACACATGTCAAGTGGTTTCATCATCAAAATACGAGATTCAACAGATCAGACATTATGCCAAGGAGATCAGATATTATAGGAAGATAATATGTCGATTGGACAATATACCGAAGGAGAGGATGATGCATTGAAGGATCGGATGAAGCACCGAATGAACCAATGACATGCTAGATAACATAGGATTCATGCTTGTAGTAATTTATCAAGATCGAGTTAATTTAGGTCTAATTGAGTCGGTATTAGGGTAAAACAATGCCAACTCAATTAGGGGCTACTTGCGCTTGAATCAGGGCTGAATTGAGCCTATTGTTTGGCTCATTTAGGGTCCTATAACAGGGTCTAGTGGTGGTACCACATAGACTTGGCGGTGGTATCGCCTAGACACAATCTTCAAAATTGTGTCAGGCGGTGGTACCGCCAGACTAGATAGTGGTACCACCCAAACAAAGTCTCCCAAACTATGTTAGACGGTAGTACTGCTAGACTGAGCAGTGGTATCACCCAGTGTCAGTGCTGCACACGGTGGTATAGTCCAACACAAGTGGTGGTACCGCCAGTACCCGAGAAACCTGTGATAAGATCTTTTTTTGCTTTAATTTTGAAGTCATTTGGGGTCTATAAATACATCAGCTATTCCTGAATGTAGAAGCAAGAATTGAGCACAAAATTGAGTTTAAAAAAGGGGAAAAGAATACTTAAGAAAATTTGGGAAACTCTCTTAGGATTTAGGATTACTTCTTTAGTATTTAGAAGTTCATCTAAAGGGAGAAGTGAGGTATAAGAAAGAAAGACTTATAAGGGTTGTCATCTAAACCCGTAAAAAGGAGAAATAGTGTAAAAGGATAGTTAATCTTCACCCATTGAAGGAAGATCATTAGTGGATGCCGATGGCCTTGACGGAAGAGGAATAGGGGGTGGATATAGGTCACGACGATCAAACCACTATAAAACTCGATTTGTATTTACTTCTTACAAATTACATTTACTGCAAACTATTTTATTTGCTTTACTTTCTCATTACACTCTTACGAATGCTTTCATGTTAAATGCATTTTCGTTGGAATCAAATTTTATTGTACGAAGATTTTTTAAACCATTGTTGTTTTTATCCACTGCACTAACTTACCCCCCCCCCCTCTTAGTGTCGACTCGATCATAACAGTTGGTATTAGAACCACATTCTTTTTCATTTGGTTTAACAACCAAGAGAAATAGCTCTTTTTGGATTTAAAGAGGGACTTTCGATCATTCGTCCTCCTATGTTCAATGGGACGGACTACACATATTGGAAAACTCGAATGATATTTTTCTAGCTTTCTATTGATTTAAATTTATGGAATATTATTAAAAATAAATTTCAAAAGTATTCTCTTCCTATGAACGATTAGAATGATTTGGAGAAGATGACTCTCTTTGAATGTCAAAGCTATGAATGATTTGTTTTGTGCATTGGATAAAAATGAATTTAATCGTGTTTCTATTTGTGAAATTGTATACGATATTTGTCATACACTTGAAATCATATACGAAGGCACTAGTAGAGTTAAAGACTCTAAAATTAATCTTTTGATGCATGATTTTGAGTTTTTTCAAATGAAGCTAAGCGAAACTATCATTGACATGTACACCCGTCTTACAGATGTCATCAATAGTTTAAAAATTCTTAGTAAATGTTTGTCTAATTTTAAACTTGTTAACAAAATACTAAAATCCCTTCCAAAAAAATTGGGATCCAAAAGTGACAGCAATACAAGAAGCAAAGAACCTGAACAACTTTGCTCTTGAAGAATTTATCGAGTCATTAATGACCTATGAAATGACATACAAGGTACATGATGAACTCGATGAATAGAAGTACAATCTTCCAAGGAACATGAAGGATTTGATACTTAGAACTCAAGAAGACCACTCGAGCGAAAGCTCAAGTGATTATGATATAGAACTCCTCACAAGTAAATTTATAAAATTTATAGAACATGAAACTAAGAATAAAAATGAACTTAGAAAGAAAAAGTTACTAAAACATAAGAAAGCACTCAAGGTGACTTGGGATGAAACAAGTGCATCCGAAGACGAGGAGTAAACTGATGAAGATGAAGTTGCGAACTTCATTTTGGTGACTCTCGACGATGTGGTAAACAACTCAAACAAAATTCCTTTACTTTATTTTAAAATTACTTGATGCTTTTTCATGAGTTGATTTTAAATTAGTTAGTAAAAAAATAAAAAAATATTATCATAAAAATTATATGCTTTATGATAAAGTAACAAAATGTTATATTTAAATCTAATGCTCGTACACCTAATAAGATTAATCCTATGTATATTTTTAAGAAGCAATAATGTGTGTCTTGTTGATTTTCGTATTGCATTTTGATTTTGATTAAAAATGTTTTATGTTTAATGAAGTCATGCTTGATGAAATAATATAATGATGATTTGAAGTCATGCTTAATGAGTTTATATTTTGATATTATACATGATGATTTTTGTTATTTATGGCTTATTGATCTTTGTCACAATGAAAATTAATTTTTTGGTTTTAAACAATGATTCTTGTTTTTTGTTTGGTATAAATGACAAAGGCATACTTGTATGAAATAAATCACATGAATTGAAACAACTATAAAGAAGAAAGCATTTTTCTTAAAAAAAAAATTTTCTATCTTATTGAATTTTGAATAAGAGATTGATAAATCTATTTATGTTATTTTGAATCTCTTGAACTATGAAAGTGATTTTGATGATTTAAATTTGAATAATTTTTTATTCAAATCATGATCTTGATTCCTTGATATTTATAAATTAAGATTTATTATGAATCAAGA
This sequence comes from Musa acuminata AAA Group, assembly GCF_036884655.1. Taxonomy (NCBI): domain Eukaryota; kingdom Viridiplantae; phylum Streptophyta; class Magnoliopsida; order Zingiberales; family Musaceae; genus Musa; species Musa acuminata. The sequence goes on from NC_088345.1 coordinate 19,917,769, forward strand.
TTTTTCATTAATTGTTCTCCTATGATTCGACTTGGTATTTTCTTAAGAAAAGATTTTCTATATGAATTATGAGATTTCTTATGCATAAATCAAGATATTCTATCATTCTATCCTCCTATGTTTCTGTTCGTCATTTACAAAAGAAGAGATGTGTTTAAATGAATCATGATTTTTCTTATGAATTCTTGGATTTATAACATGAGATTTTTTATAAATCAAGATTATTTAATATGATTCTTCTTTTTTCTATTTGAGTCATCCAAAGAGAATCATAATATTTCTCTTAATTTTTTGATATTCACAACTTGAAATTTGGTTCATGACTCCCTTGTATTAATGAAGTGTATATCTCATCACCCAATTAATTTTTTTTTATATTCTCCATGATATAAAATTATGTATGAAATACTCATAATATTATGTTGATGCATACAAATGAGAAGTTATGATCATACATGGTAGAATATAATATAATTTAAAATTTTGATACCATCATGATTTGAAATATTTATGATTTGAAACGATGCATGCAATACTTATGATTTTTTGATAAAATAATATGAAAGTTAACAATTATCATTTTCTGAAATGATACCTTATTTCAATATGCAATATTAAAATAAGAATGATACTTTATCTTTATCATGATTTGAAAATTGATGTAAAGGGAAAACAATTACAACATTGTATTCTTCCCTTCTTTTTCATAATGACAAAGGGGGAGAAAAATTGCTAGCTTGCACATTTCAAAATGAAAGAAAAATTGCTAACTTATACGTTGCAAAGAGAGGCAAAACTTGCTAACTTTCTCATCTAAAAAAAGAAGCAAGAAGTGCTATCTTGCATATCTCAAGAGAGGCAATACTCATGATGCATGAATATCTCAAAAATTTGCTAGCTTGCATATTCTAAAATGGTGTAAAACTTACTAAATTTGCTAGCTTACACATTATAAAGAAAGCAATAGCTTCCACTTATCAAAAGAGAAGAAAAAACTCACTAGCTTGTATGTTCTAAAGTGATAAATTTTTTTTGATTATGGGGAGCACTTCTCCTTTTCTATTGATGACAAAGGGTGAGAAGTCATAATGACAATCATGCATTAGATGATGTACTTGGATATTTTGATTATGCATGAGTTTATGTTACATACAATGATATGATTAATTGGGTCTTTCAATATTCATGATGTATACAATGGCGAAATACTTATAATTTTTTGAATTCAAAGATTCAATCAATACGACATATTGATATAGAGAGTTTAGTTTAAACTTCGTCGGTTGTCATCATAAAAAATGTGAAAATTGTTGAATCTCGAATTTTGATGATAAAATCAATTGAAGTGTTAGTCATCTAATGTGCGTTTAAGTGACGCAGGGCTAGCTTCGATCAAGGAAAGACAAATTGATTAAAGTAGGAAGAATCAAACGTTGGGCCGGAGTGAACATGTTAGAAGATTGGACGTTGGGCCGTAGGATCGATCGACGTATTGGTAGAAGGCTTCGTGCCATGAGTTCGGATATCAGGCCAAGAAGATCGGACATTGCGCCAAAGAGATCAGATACTGTAGGAAGACAACATACCGATTGAGTAATATACCGAAAGAGAGGACGATGCGTTGAAGGATCAGACGAAACGCTGAAGGATCGGACAAAACGCCGAATGAACCAATAACATGCCGGACAATATAGGATCCAAAATCGACGAATTTGTTGCCGCACTAATTCACCCCTTTCTTAATGATGACTTGGTCCTGACAAAAATTACCACTAATCTATACACCTTTATTGATACACTCCCCCTTAACCTAATTTAGATAAAAAAGAGAAAAAAAACTTCAAGTCTCTATTCCATCATCTTCCGTAAGCTACCAAGAAAAGGATAAATTAAACAACAGTACGAAAATGGACTCAGACTCTACATTCTAAAAGGGGTACAGGCTAACATCTCGTACACCCATATGAACTAATCTATCTGAAGTGGGGAGGTGGTAATGCAGAAGATTCCAACAAAACACCCTTACTCGTGGCAATATCGAAAGCCTCTACAATCTACGCCATTGATCCACATACGAAGGAGATATATCCTCCCAATAATGTAGCTACCTATAAGTAGTCTTATATAATATTATACCTTTCTCATCGGCCTTCATTAGAAGGAAACTATAAATATCATCAGATGGCACAAGAGATAAATCTAACCGATAGATTTCGTTAGAGAAAACACTCTCAAATAACATTTCCAACCTTGAAACATTTCAGCATTCATTACAAATTAAATTAGAAAATAAATAAATATCCTAAATTTCAATAGCATTACAAAAAATAGGTTTGCAAGAGATCAACACATCTAAAATCCAACGAATCTATAAAAGTACATTCATACAGCCATTACCCATAAATTTTGAAAAACGATTCTGTAAATTCTTCGTAGAGTCAATAAAAGTCTCTAACACCAACTATTCTTAGGAGAGTAATGTAAATTTTAAAGATTAATATCCACATACTTAACCCTAAATCTCAGCCCGTATACTATCATCCCTATTTAAAGACTGCAAAAGACGTCTCTCTTGCAAAGCAAATTTTAAAATGCGTAAGTCTTTAATGCCTAAGCCCCCAGTACTCTTACGGGGGCATTACAGTCTCCCAAGGTAGCAAATGCAAATAATGTAAACTACCACTATTTCCCCATAAGAACCTTCTGGCTACCTTTATGACTCTATCTAGAATGAAATTAGACATCCATGTAATGCTAAAAGGATGCAAAAGAATAGAGTTTAAAATCAAATTAGTGAACATAATTCTACCAGCTTGAGATAACCTCATTCCCTGCCGACTCCCACTATTATACAACATATGTTGGACTAGGAAAGAAAAATATATGGTAGCCCATTCAGGTGGATTTTACTAATCCTTCTAAATAGTTGAAAGAAAAATACCCGTCGAAACATATTGCAAATGTCCCTCCTCACACTCCTTGATGTATTCCTAGGAAAGAAAATTTTGAATTTAGACATATTAATTCTTTCATTGGTCAATACCTCGTACATTTGAAAAATATCCCTAATGGTATCATTCGTTAGCCCTAAAACATAATAAAATATCATTCGCATACCGACAAACATTGAATTTACCTTTGAAGCAAATGAGGGTAATCAAATTTCTATCACATGCAGCATTAAGCATATAAGTAAGAATCTGACCAACCAGGATATAAGAATATGGGAAGAGTGGGTCCCTTTGGTGGATCCCTTGCTCACCAAAGTCTTAATCTAATTAATAAATTTTAAATAAAATTTAGTCAAAGGAGCATAAGGATAATATCCCATGATAACCCATCATAGGCCTTTTATAAATCTAACTAGACTAACATCAAAAGGGGATTTACATTTAGAGTTATATATAGAATGCCACATCTCCTATATGATGAAAATATTATCAGGAATAAATTTACCTGAGATAAATACAGATTACTCTCTAAAAATAAGAGGTTCAAATAAGTCTTAAAACTATCAGCAAGAATCTTAGAATGTGATAATTCATATAGAGATAGAGTGAAAATCAACTTCATGTGAAATGTTGACTTTAGAAATAAATATAATAAATATCTTGGTGGGGAAGAACAGTATGATCAAAGAAGTATTAAAAAATATAAATTATAGAATCAGATATGATATCATAATAAAATATATAATATTCAAGAAACTATCTTACCTTAGGGCCTCGGGCTCTTCCTTAGTCCTAAAGATTTGATAACACTTTAAATTTTACTATATGACTATAAAGAGGAGCAATAGTATCAAATATAACAAGAAAAAGAAAAATATCTCAATATTTTTTTTAGAACAATCTCCCCTTTTTCCCGGTTTTTAGAAAACAAAACTTCTTCCTCTTGTCAAAAATCTATACAGGAAGCAAATGTATCACTCCTTTTATTCTTCTGTCTTCTTTTCTCATGTCATTTCTTGTCTGAGGTAGCTTTCACATGACCCCTCCTATACGGAGCTCTATTGGTTCCACAGGTTGAAGTATCTTTCGGGACAAGTAGTCATCAGTACAAGCCTCACTCTTAAATAGTGCCTGCCTACACCTTTTTTTTATTTTATTTTATTTTATCCCATGTCTTGATGCTTAGCTGTAGGATGGAAACTAATATCCATCCACCTTTTCATCAACACAGATCGTATAGAGTACCATTGGAAATTCCAGATATCTCCTTCCCTCCTCTCACAAGAGAGTGTCGGCAAGGCTACATGCAGGAAAGCGTTCCAACCAAAAGGCAATTAGTACTTCTGCTTTCCAGTTCCCCGTCCTCCTATCCCCAACGTCTCCTTCCCAAATGTCATTGTTCTTTCCACCAAAAGTTCCTCACAATACAAAAGCTCGGGTCCCGCTCGCCTTGTAGCAACCAGTTTCCACCAATTCATCCATCCATTCATCAATCATTCCTAATAATAATCAAGCCTCCCACATGATGAGGAAGCCATGCAAGTATGAATGTTCATATGGAAAAAAATTCGATGTTTACGCCGACATTGCCGCGTGATTCCGAGTCCAGGAATATTATTAGGCATCAGGAGACTGGTTTTGGATTGTTAACACAAACACAAACACACTCGTTGCAGCAGCAAGTACTTGTGGGCATCAAAATTCACATTATACTTCCAATTGTTCTTCATCTGCCAACCCTGAGTTGGACCATACTTTGAATGGGCCTAAACGACGACACCTGGAATCAATCAAGACAAACAAGACTTCCACCTAATCAATAATCGATTGCAGACCTCTATTAACCTACGAAAACCCATATAACGTCAACTTGTCATGTTGGATGCAGGGCGGCTAGCTGGCGATCGTATCATCGTCTAACTTCGTTGATGTCTTGGTTTCTAGGTGGACTTGTTTCGGAAGGAGAGAAGAAAAGAAGTTTCATGATGAGACGGCAGTAATCGAGTCATGAGACCACCACAAATTTCCTTGGGTGTACACGAAGCTCTTTTCTTCTTTAGATTTTTCACTTTTTTGCCATCATCAGGTGAGGTAAAGTATAAATATTTGAATGTAACCTTAACAATTGAGTTTTGTTACTCTCATCTATAGTCCTAAATAGATGGGATTTATCATGATAAAGTAGAAAAAAATTGAATTAGTGTAAAAGAAAAGTGTAGACTTGTCTACAAATAAAATTATATTTTCCTCTTGTATCATATCTCAACTCTTTCTCTTTAGTTTTCTTTTTTTTTTTCCTTTTCCCATCATTTCCAATTCAAAAATGATATTCACAATCCAAGAATTTTAGTTCCCACGATTATTTTTCTCTTAAAACTTTCCTATATCGGTTAAAATGAATAGAGCAACCATATAAACTGATTTGTTCAGATAAAAATTTTGTGATATGAAAAAAAAAACCATGTTTGACAAATGGAATTCTATAAGATTTTCTAATGAATTTTCGGGATTTTTGTCACAATCACACTTAGGTTTAAGCAAATAAAATTTTCCACTAAGCTATCCAAAATCTTCAAGGATTGTGGATCGCATATTTAGGATGGAATATTTACCCTCCCATAATTTTCTCTTTTTTTTTGGGTAAAAAATAAAGTCACATTTTTTGTTAATCCACGTTGCTGAAAAATATAGATTACCATTAGCAACCGAAGAAGAAGGATAAATTAACCAAGTTGAATTAACTTATAATTGGGCTAGAAAAGTTCCAGTGTTGAAGCTAAACACTACCTGAGATCCCGCTAAAATTTGATAATGATAGTCTTCTCCTTAAACCTAATACAACATTACAAATTATTAAAAGAAAACATAATGTCCACACTTTTAATTATACATAGACAAGATTTAGATATGGCTCTGTTACAAATATTCATATGTGAGATAAAGAGTGATATCAGATAGAAGTCTTATATATATTATGTTTAACCTAAAATCTATTATATCTTCACCTTGACCAGTTTAAATCAAACTTATCATTGTAAGATGTCTGAATAGCTCACAAATTTTTTGATGTTTGCCAATAATACGAAATTTTTTGTGCATGTGTTAAATACGATATTGTGATTCTTGCAAATTGAAGCAAAAGGAGCATGAAATTGTATCTACAAGCCATCCTTGCATGCATGAAAGGGATTTGTTGCCATCTAATCCCATTTACCCAATGGTATCTATCACCTGCCTCAGGCTGGCATACGAATATTATGTTGCAGGGGTTCATTATCTAAAATCAAATAATGATGAATATGTATCAAAACATACATTATATTAGACAAAATGTTAAGTTTACTAGATTTTGCGTAAAACATAATATACGTAACTTGACTCTTTTAATCCCTAGTAATATTAGATTACTGTCTTAATCTAACTTTGTTTATTTCATACATGAACTTTTTTAACATATGCTTCTATTCATGTATAGGTAGATTGTTTTTCCCTTATTTGTAACAACATCTATTCATGTCCATTCATTATACTCAATTAAATTATAGCATAAATACATTATTAGTTTTAATCGCTAGTTATAGGTGTATTATAAGCTAATCAAGTGAGTGATAATACATGTAACATGATATATATTATTTTGTTTATTATATTTTGATATTTTATCACTTTATATTATTTGTTTTATATATATATATATATATATATATATATATATATTGTGATATCTATTGATGAGATCACGATAATAATACCGATTCACCTTTAAACATAGGCTCTAAATAATCCTAATCACAGGTTACTCGAGAGGGACTTCGAGATAATCGGACGGACTAGTATGCTATATACCCGTCCATATAAAGGAGGTAGTTGGTCTCATAGCTACTTATATGGGGACACTAGGGATATAGTGCAAGTGCTCATTGGAAAATAAATTCACTGATTGATCTGCTCATGAAATGCTAGATAGTTGATGATACCTCATTGTTAGACAACGATTCTATTATTCTAATAGTGTACTTGGTCCTTAGACTTGAGATACCAAAGATATCTTATATGAATACTCCATTCTTTGATACCAAACTTATAAGCCATGGAAGTTCCAGATCTAACATAATCGGTCATCAAGAGTGATAGTCAACCTTACAAGGACTATTGAGTATCAATAGAGGATCATTCACTTTTGGTATCATGAGAGATCCCATGTGATTTTACTCAGATAAATCCCTAGCCAAGGTCATTCAGATTGAGAGAAAATAAGTTCTCCGGGAGAATCCAATTAGAGCAAGACTCGAGGAGAAATCGTATAGATCTGATAGCACCATGCCCGGTATATGATCTTTGGGATATTAGATGGATGAGAGACTATAGGTACATGATATCTAAGGATATATATGTCCAAATGATTAGATTTTCTTGTATCGTTTGGGGACTACGGTAGAGTGGCCTAGTACGTCCGTAGTCGATGAGTTGAGTGAATTATTATAGAGATAGCAATTCATTGAGTCAAAAAGAGTTCTAACAAGTATAACTCACAACCAGCTCGATATTGGGCCTAGTGGGTCACATATATGGTAGGCATTCCGACGAGTAGAGGTTTGAATATAAGATATCCATTAGAGCCCCTATCTTATTAGATATCCAATAAGCCCCTGAATTATTGGATCCTATGGATGAGATATATTGAGAGCCAATGAAAGATTATTGGATAGAGATCTACTAATCTAAAAGGCTTGGGTAGTTGGATGGAGATCCAATACCCAATAGGGCAGAATTCATTAGGTTTAAGTTGATAGGAGACCTCTACTAATAGGAGGGAATCAAATGCTTATAGGCTAGAGGATTCTTGATTGCCACCTCCTATTCTTCTCTCCCCTTCTTCTCCTTAGATAGCAGGTATAGAGTTTTAGGTAGTGATTTGAGGACCGTCATCATAGCCTTGCTATGTAGATCATCGTTAGAGAGGAGATCGCTTGACCTCCTTCATCCTCTTATACAGATCTATAGAGATTCAAGGATGTATGATCTCCCTAAGTAATACAACTATCTCACGTGTGGTTTTTAGTTACACTGATTTTGCACAACAATCTTTGCATGATGACGAACAGATCATTGGAAAATTTATGGATTTTGGTTTTTTGTTCTTCCATTGCATATGTGATGTCGCCCCTAGATTTTCCTATAGGGTATCAGAGCTAGATTGTTCCTGCGAAAGATTGGATTTGAACTACGTGTACTGTGTTTTAGTATGACTTTTGATATCAAAATCATTGACGTAAAAGGCGAGAATGGGTAGTAACTATTGCTACCCTCGTAGAAGTGGCTAAACGCTACTTGTAGCGTTGGCCATCTACGTGCAGGTGGTTGGCTATCAGTGACCTACTGTAGGCAAGTTGCTTGTAGTGGTGCCCGCGAGGGCAGGTTGCGCCTATAAGCCACCTCCTCATAAGGATGGGCGGCGTATGTAGGTGACCTGCTTGCAAGTGTGGGCAGTGCTTACGGTCGACCTGTCCGCAAAGGCGAATAACACTCGCCCGTGGGCGAGCCACCCGCATGTAGAAGTGGCACCCTTGGCCCCCCCATAGTGGTTCGCGCTGGTAGGGTGGCAGCGGCTACAACGCAGCAAAGGGGAGGGTTAGAGTTTTTTGGACAAAAGGATAGCTTTGCCCCTCGAAATTTAAAAAATTTCAGATTTTGTCATTTTATCTAAATTACTAAAATACCCTTCATAATTGAAATTTTTTGTTGCATATCTCTTATTTCAAAAAAAATTAATTAATTAAAAATTTTAATAAATTATTATTTTTATCTAGTAGTCCTATATGATGATGATGTGTACATGTGGTGTATGATATAGATGGATGATCATGAATCGTGTGATGTGTGTACATTATTATTCTTGGGGCCTGCGAGCCTTCAATTATATTCTCATTTATTATTGGGCCTAAGTGCATATGATTAAGTTGTAATCATACGAGGAGGCACAGCAGGAGCGTGGAAGCAATAGTGGGACCCACGAGGTCGAGACAAATGATCGTGACGCATAGAGATGCGTCGAGATGCTGACGAAACCGATGAGGATGAGATGGACGATTACAGGGCATGGAGATGCACAACTATACACATAGATCTTGATGTGAGTGATTAGGCACATTGGCTCGGGCCTGATCACATTAAGCTATGGTTTTTGATCATTTGGTGTGATGTGTGATTGCTTATACACCTACTAGATATGTATATTTGTATGCGATGTAGATATATATTAAATATGTATATATGTGACATATCATATTAGGGGACCAAATCAAAATCTCCTCTCTTGATAATATTAAGTCAGTAAACATGAGATAATTAGATTGACCCACGAGGCCTTCCATCGTTATATGTAGGGACTAATTCTTGACGTAAGTTGAGGTGGTCGAGTCCCTCGAAGCTCACCTATATCGTAATTCGCTATCTTATCTACGACATAGAGATGTCACTAGTGACATGAGGACATAGTATGCTTGGTTGAGTCCCTCGAGGGTGTATCATAAAATCAGACTCATCTTATAATGATGTTGTTGACTTAACCAAACATCATGGTTGGTCGAGTCCCTTGAGATCATAGTGGTTCGAAGGCCGAACAGGATAGGAATCACAAGGAGTTATGATCGGCAAGAGTTGCCTACCTTTTAGGCTTAGTGTGATTGGTCAAATCCCTCGAGGTTATAGTAAAATGCTTATTGGATCCCGATCCCCATTAGAAGTCTACCGAAGACTTTCGTTTCACGTGCTAAGGGTGTCACGTGATTTGCTAGAAAAATAGTGGGAGTAAATTAAGATAGAAGTCAATATCTTGATTGTTTATTTTTCTACAAAATATGTACGTTATTTATTTCTACTGCATCTTTATTTTAAAAAAAATTCATTTTCAAATCCCTTACATAGCACACTTGATGTCAACCGCCTCATTGGTTCGAATTATATTGGCCCACGATAAATGTGAGGCAATTAGATTGACCCATATGGACTTTCATCATTATAGGTAAGGATCGATTCTCGATGTAAGTTAAGTTGGTCGAGTCCCTCGAGGCTCACCTATATCGTGATTCGCTATCTTGCTTACAACATAAAGATATCACTAGTGACCTGAGGACGTGGTATGCTTAGTCGAGTCCCTCGAGGGTATATCATTGAATCAAACTCATCTTGTAACGATGGTGTTGACTTAACCAACATCATGGTCAGTCGAGTCCCTCGAGACCATGGTGATTTGGAGGTCGAACAAGATGGGAATTACAAGGAGTTATGATCGGCAAGAGTTGCCTAGCTTTCAGGCTTAGTGTGACTTGTCGAGTCCCTCGAGGTTATACTAAGACGCTGATTGGATCCTGATCCCCACTAGAAGTCTATTGGAGACTTCTATTTCATATGCTAAGGGTGTTGCATTACTCGCGAGTAAAATAGTGGGAGCATATTAAGATAGAGGTTCATATCTTGATTGTTTATTTTTTTACAAAATTTGCATGTTATTTATTTCTACTACATCTTTATTTTCAAAAAATATCACTTTCAAATCCTTACGTGGCATACTTGATGTCAACCATTTTACTGATCCAAATTATATAGATTGGCTCCGCAACTTGAGAATTATTCTTACGATGGAGAAAATCACGTACCTTCTTAATACAGTGATACCTACGCTCGAGGAAGAGGCAAGCGAGGATGAGATCGGTTGCTACGTGAAGTACATTGATGACTGCACTCTTACTTAGTGTTACATATTGGGCTCTATGTCTCCTGAGTTATAGAGATAGCATGAAATAATGGATGCCAGATCTATTCTCCTACATTTTCATAAACTTTTTGAGAAACAGGGAAGGACTCAACGATATGAGATATCCAAGAGCCTATTCCATGCAAGTATGATTGACGGGACACTGGTTCAGAACCATGTCCTAAAGATGATTGAGTGGATAGAGAAACTCATAGGTCTAGGAATAGTCCAAGAGGATAACCTGTGTGTGGATCTTGTGCTTCAATTCCTACCATATTCCTTTTCACAGTTCATAATGAATTTTAATATGAATAAGCTTGAGGTGACTCTCTCGGAGCTCCTCAATATGTTAAGGGAGACAGAGAGCACTATCAAGAAAGAGAAGGTAGTTCTATACACAGGTGAGACTAGAAAGAAAAGAAAAGCAGAAAAGTCCCTTAAGAAGGGCAAAGGCTAGGGTAAACCAGGTAAAGCAAAGGTTTCTAAGAAAGACCCAACAAAAGACAAAGGCTAGTGCTTCTATTGCGGAAAAGATCGGCACTGGAAGAGGAACTGCAAAGAGTACCTTACATAAAGGGCGAAATAGAAGCTTGAAGAAGTTTCAGGTACATTTATGATTAGTCTCCATTTGTCAGACTTTTATGATAACACATAGGTATTGGATACTGGTAGTACTAATCATATTTGCAATTCGTTGCAGGTTCTAGCAAGGCCTAGGAGATTGGCGAGAGGCAAGATGGACCTCAAGATGGGGAATGGAGTAAAAGTTGCTATAGTAGCTATTAGTGAGGTCACTCTATATTTGCCTAGTAGAGCTATTATTGCATTGGATGCATATTATTTTATTCCTTCTATTATCAAAAATATTATTTTCACTTCATATTTGATAGTTAGTGGATATAAATTAGTTTTTGAGAACAGTGGTTGTTCAATATTATTAGATAATGAGAACATCGCGAGAGGAACATTGCATAATTGTTTGTTTATGCTAGACACTACTCCATATATCATGATTGTATGTGTGACTAAGAAGAAACGAGATGAGATGAACAGTGCATACCTGTGGCATTGTAGGCTAGGTCACATCCATGAGAGAAGGATTCAAAAGTTACTAATGGATGGATATCTAGATCTATTCGACTATAAAATATATGCAACTTGCGAGCCTTGCTTTCGTGGAAAACTGACCAACTCTCCATTTAGTGGAACTGAAGAAAGAGCCACTGAGCTACTAGAACTCATACATAGTGATGTATATGGACCCATGTCAACTTATGCCATTGGTGGTTACTCCTACTTCATTACCTTTACTGATGATTTCTCAAGGTATGGACATATGGACTTAATGAAGTACAAGTCCGAGGTCTTTCAGAAATTCAGAGAGTATAAGAATGAAGTAGAGAACCAGACTAGAAAGAGTATCAAGACTCTTTGATCAGATCGAGGAGGTAAGTACTTAAGTACAGAGTTTATCCAATTCCACGAGGACTATGGGATTCTATCCCAATGGACACCTCTTTATATACCTCAACTCAATGGTATAACCAAAAGGAGGAATCGTACATGTTAGGATCGGAGCGGCACTAAGAGGGTGGGGTGAATTAGTGCAACGGATTAAAATTTTGGTTTCAACAAATCTTTTAATACGATAAAAACCAAACTTGAAAAGCTTAACTTGAACGCGTGTTCGTAAAGGTGTGCAGCAAAGGTAATGAGGAAATAAAGCACGTAAGAAGGTTTACAGTAATGTAAATAGCAATAAGAAAATGCAAACCAGAGATCATGCCAATTTTAAAGTGGTTCGGTCAAATGACCTACATCCACTTGCGAGGCCCTCTTCGATGAGGCCCCCACCTTCCACTAGCAAATCTCTTGAAGGGGAAGGGCAAATACCCCTCTTACAACCTTTTACAAGTGGTTCACACTCTTACAAATTTTCAGCAAAAAAGAAGGAGGTGAACACTCTAGCAAATTGAAAACAAGACTTGCTAAGACTTTTCTAAGACCTTTCTCTCTATCAATTGCTTCTCAAAAAGTTGTAATCTCAGCTGAGAATTGAGGGGTATTTATAGGCCTCAAGAGGATTCAAATTTGGGCTCCAAAATTTGAATTCTCTTTGGTTCCTGATGCTGGCGGTGCCACCGCCTGTCAGTGTATGACACTAACAGTGTACTAGCGGTGCCACTGCCCAGCCAAGCGGTGCCACAGCTTGGCTCTCGGGTGCTGGGCGGTGCCACCGTCCAGTCTGGCGGTCCACCGCCAGACCCTTCGGTTCACTGGTTAGGCTTTAAATTTAGCCCAAACCAAGTCTAATTTTGGGCCCAATTGGCCCCTAACCAGGATATAAGATTATCTTTTAATCCTAATTACATGTGAACTATATAACTAAAAACATCCCAAGCAAGTTTTCAACCGCGAACGTCGAGTCTTGTTCTGGCGAGCTTTCCGACGAACTTCCGGCAGACTTCCGATATGCCCTCGGATTTCTTCCGACGGACTCCCAACAAGCTCCCGATCTTGTGATGACTTCAACGAGTAGCCGAGCCTTCTCAGTGATCTCCGCGAACCTCCGACGATCTCTTCGGCGAACTTTCGAAAATTCTGACAAGTTCCTGATTTCTTCTCGGTTGGTTCCGGCAGCATCTCCGACGATTCTTCGGACTCTTAAACGTCCATCGAACTTGACTCCAGTATTCTTGCTTTATGTTTTCTGGTTATCGTAGTTAATCCTGCACACTTAACTCTAATATGGATTAGATCAATTAACCCATCAATTGATTTTATCATCAAAATCCGAGATTCAACAATTCCCCCTTTTTGATGATGACAATCAATTGATGACGGAGTTAAACATAACTCCCCCTATCTATATGCCATATTATGAGAAGATAAAAACACTTGAATTCCATCCCATTAAATTCAAGCATAAACCGATAAGTTCTAACTGTTGAACTTATCGTTATTCTCATTAAGCATAAGTAAATACGAAACTTCGATGAAAATCATTTTCAAGTCGAGTGATAAGGGACGATTTTTACTACGACAGGAGATAAAGATTTTCAACATGAATTTCATGATATTGATGTAAGGCATGCTTTCAATATGATCAATCAATCTTGCGATATTCTCAAAGATTTTGCAAGGCTTATAAGACATTCGTATCACACAAGCTTTTGCAATTCATATAAGTCATGCTATCAAAATGATACAAGTCATCACTTTTCTCCCCCTTTGTCATCAACAAAAAAGGAGATGAGACTTTGAAGCACACAATTTGTGATCATAAAATCATTAGAGTAAGAATTCAGCATTAAGATTAATCATTCAAATTTGCCAAAAATATTTATCCAGAATTCATCTTTAAAAAATCAGCATTCATTCAGAAAAAAAATCAGCATATATCCAAAATTTTAAAAATACATCTAAAAAGAAGGTTCAGTTTTCGTTCAAAAGATGACAAGCTTCGAACTTGATATTAAGAGTAAACAGAATAGAATAAAAAGATACATCAATTAATCCTTAGGAGGTAATCTATAGTGCTGATACATAACATCTATTTTTTGATTCATTTGTCGTAGTTCCTTCAAAATTTCAATTTGCTGGAGTTGAATTTGTTCTTGCTGCGATTTGAGTTGGTCTTGTTGGAATTTGATCTGAGACAGTTCTGCCATAATGAGTCCTTCAGAGGATGAAACAGGAGCTAAAGGTGCTACACCAAAGGGACTAGGAGGAGGAGATTCATTTCCCCTAAGAATTGGTGTTTCTAGGTATTCTACTGGTGGAGGAATAGGATCAGTCCTTCTAGGTTGCCTTACCCATATTCCATTGTTAAATGTGCACCTAAGTCTTTTCAGTAGATTTTTATTGATGATGTTATATCTATCACTTTGAATTGTTTCTTCATCGGGTGGGATACAAATATCATGGGCAAGAAGAAATCTAGTGATTAACCCCCCATAAGGCAACATAGTATCTTTAGCTATAATATCCTGCATGTGTTGCGAATTGAGTATCCAAAATAGTTATGTTGACCGGTCATAATCTAATACATGGTGCTTATCTCTATTTGACTCATTTCATAAGATGGAATTGCTTAGGGAATAGTATGCTTGTTATGATATGATGAAGAATTTTAAAGTTAAAAGGTAGTAAGTGTTCGCAACTCTTGGGTATTATTTCGAGGTCCGAGTTTGCAAAAATAGTTTCGACAGCTTCGGTGTAAGTTGCTCCGATTATATTAACATCCCATTTACCTCTAAAATAGCAGCCCCTATCTTTTTCAGTGATTCCAATTAGTTCATAAATAGTACTATCAAAAATCCTAATTTGTATTCCTAAAAGGTAAGTACTTAGGCTATCGTTATCTACCCATAAGTTTGCATAAAAGAGCCTAACTAACCTAGGATAAATTGGTTCATCTATTTGTAGGAGAGGTAGGGCCTCTAGATGAGCAAACCACCTAATGGGTTCTAAGTTTCCTAGTTCATCGAGATCAACGTGTTTACCCTTATGGATACATCTTGTTTCGAATTTTGGAAACCTAAGGGCCACTTCTTTGGATCTAAAAAGATCGTGGTCATATGAATCTCCTTCAATCCTTTTCCCTTTTGATCTCTTAGGAGCTATTATCTAGACAAGATGATAGATCAAAAACATATGAAATTGTAATTAGTAGGTAAAACAATGAGAAGAGGAAGGAAAGATTTTACCTTATGGAGTGTTTCTTGGAGGATGGAGAGCTTGGACCAATAAGAATCCCTCTCCAAGACTTCTAGAGGTTAGAATGAGAGTTAGGAAGTTTTTGGAAGAGTTTGAGGGAGGCCTTCACAGGTTGGGGGCGGTGTCACCGCCGGCCCTAACCCTTTGGTATTTAAAGGGTGTCTCGGGCGGTGTCACCGCCAAACCGAGTGGTGCCACCGTTGCCGTGCTGCGGAAGAAGAAAAAAAAATCCTCTCTTCCCCCTTTTGTTTTTCAGAGGTGTTTGACTCAAGATAGGTTAAGATAATGAGTTGTACTTCAATATGTCATTTTGAATCGAAGGAGAATGATGAAGTCAAATCCATAGAAGAACGAAAAAGGATGAGACATTTTTCGAAAAATATATTCAAATAAGATTATTTTCAAGGATAATTTAACATGCCTAGTTCCCTTCTAATGAATTCAAATTGGTCTTCATTTAAGGCTTTTGTAAAAATATCTGCCAATTGATGCTTTGTGTCAATAAATTCTAAAACAACATTATTGTTAAGGACATGATCGCATATGAAATGATGCCTAATATCGATATGCTTAGTTCTAGAGTGCTGAATTGGATTTTTGGTAAGACATATGGCACTAGTATTATCACATTTTATGAGAATGTTTTTGAAGTGAATTAGATAGTCTTCTAATGTATTTTTCATCCAAACAACTTGTGCACAGCATGCACTTGCAGCAATGTATTCGGCTTCCGCCGTAGATAGTGCAATTGAATTTTATTTCTTGGAAGTCCAAGAAACAAGTGCATGTCCTAAAAATTGGCATGTTCCGGATGTACTTTTTCTATCTATCTTGCATCCGCCAAAATCGGCATCTGCATAAGCTATTAAATCAAATTTTTCATATTTTGTATACCACAATCCTAAATTTGGAGTTCCTTTAAGATACCTAAATATTCTTTTAACACTCTTAAGATGAGATAATTTAGGATTAGATTGAAACCTAGCGCAGAGTCCTACACTAAACATAATATCCTGTCTAGTCGCGGTGAGGTAGAGTAGACTACCTATCATTCCCCTATATATTTTTTGATCGAAATTTTCACTATTTTCATCCATATCTAACTTAGTCGAAGTACTCATAGGGGTGTTTATTGCTTTTGAATTATCCATGTTAAATCATTTTAACAATTCTAATGTATATTTAGATTGGTTAAGAAATATACCATCACTAAGTTGTTTGATTTGTAATCCTAAAAAGAAAGTTAATTCACCCATTAAACTCATTTCAAATTCATGACTCATTTTGGCAAATGATTCACATAGTGATTCATCCGAAGAGCCAAAAATAATATCGTCAATATAAATTTACATAATAAAAAAATTATTTTCAAAATATTTGATAAACAATGTAGTATCAACCTTGCCTTTGTTAAAATTATTTAAAATAAGAAAGGAACTAAGC
The DNA here is from genome assembly GCF_036884655.1 of Musa acuminata AAA Group. NCBI lineage: Eukaryota > Viridiplantae > Streptophyta > Magnoliopsida > Zingiberales > Musaceae > Musa > Musa acuminata. Next base: position 19,934,638 of record NC_088345.1, read on the forward strand.
CTTTCATACCTCTAAGAGCTTATTTCAAGCCATAGAGAGCCTTAGTCAATTTGAATACATGATTAGGAAGAAGAGAATTTTCAAATCCGGGAGGTTGTTCAACATATACTTCTTCGGAAATAAAACCATTCAAGAAGCACTTTTGACATCCATTTGAAACAGTTTAAAATTATTACTACTAGCATAGGCAAGGAGCATCCTAATGGCTTCTAATCTTGCCATAGGAGCGAAGGTTTCTTCGTAGTCGATACCTTCTTCTAGGTTGAAACCTTTGGCCACTAATCTAGCCTTGTTTCTAACCACGATACCATTTTCGTCTTGCTTGTTTCTAAAAACTCATTTAATACCAATGACTAAATGGTCACTAAGTCTAGGAACAAGCTTCCATACCTTATTCCTCTCAAATTGATTTAATTCCTCTTGCATTGCAATAACCCAAAAATCATCTTTTAAGGACTCGTCAATGCATTTAGGTTCGATTTGAGAAAGGAAGGCGGTGTTAGCACAAAAATTCCTGAAAGAGGAATGAGTTTGAACCCCTTTTGATGTATCTCCTATAATTAGCTCCTTTGGATGAGCATCTATATATTTCCATTCCGTGGATAAGGAAATTTTGGAAGAAGGTGCATCCAAGTTGCTATTTTGAGGAGGGGGTTCATTTAAATTCAAATTATCAAAACCAATGAAACTTGTGGGTATTATTTCTATCTTCTCGAGGACCAAAAGGTCTTTGTAGCCAAGAGAGCGGTGTTCCTTGAGTAGGAACACATTCTTGGCAGAGATAGTGAGAGCATAATGGAGCTGAGCAAGATTGGAAAACCTAGCTCAAGCACCACTCTATAGCCCGAGTCTATTCAGGTACCTAACACACAAGTTCTAACTTTACGTAGGTTCGGTAAAGTATCTCATCCTCCTAAGGGATATGTGGGATATATTGGAGGAGAGAATGTTGAGGATATTGATCCTTAGACCTACAAGGAGGCTATTATGAGTATAGACTCCGGGATGTGGAAAGAAGCCATGAATTCTGAGATAGATTTCATATACTCCAACAAGGTTTGGAACCTAGTTGATGCGCTTGAGGATATTATACCCATCGGTTGCAAGTGGATCTTTAAGAAAAAGATCAGAGGATATGGAAAGGTAGAGACCTATAAAGCAAGTCTAGTGGCTAAGGAGTATAGTCAAAGGCAAAGTGTTGACTATGATGAAACATTTTCACCCATAGCCATGCTAAAATCCATTCGAATTCTATTGGTTATTACAGCACACTACGATTATGAGATCTAGCAAATGGACATGAAAACTGCATTCCTCAATGGCAACATCGAGGAGGAGGTGTATATGATACAACCCAAGGGATTCATATCCAAGGATTACCCAGATAAGATGTGCAGGTTGTTTCGATCCATTTATGGACTAAAGCAAGCTTTCCAAAGTTGGAACATAAGATTTGATGAGGCAATCAAATCTTATGACTTCATTAAGAATGAAGATGAACTTTATGTGTACAGGAAGATAAGTGGGAGCGCTATCACCTTTTTGGTATTATATGCGGATGACATCCTGATCATTGGGAATGATGTAGGAATGCTATCAACAATAAAGGCTTGGTTATCTAGACACTTCTCCATGAAGGAATTAGGGGAAGTATCCTATATCTTAGGGATTCAGATCTATAGAGATAGATCCAAGAGGATGCTTAGCTTATCCTAGTCCAGGTACATAGACATCATTGTCAAAAGTTTTGGTATGAAAAATTCCAAGAGAGGTCTCATACTGATAAGACATGGGATATCACTTTGTAGGAGTATATCCCCAAAGACTCATAAAGAAAAGGTGAACATGGATAGGATATCCTATGCCTTACCAATAAGGTCTATCATGTATGTCATACTATATACCAGGCCTGATATAGTGTATGCTCTGAGTGTCATGAGTAGGTATCAAGCAGATCCAAGCTTAGAGTACTAAAAAGTAATAAAGTGTATCCTTATGTACTTGAGAAAGACTAAGGATCTTTTACTAGTATATAGAGGTTATATGCTCAAGGTTGAAATCTACACAGACTCGAGTTTTCAGTTCGATGTCGATGATAATAAGTCAAATTCGGGATATATGTATACCCTGAATGGAGGAGCAGTGTGTTGAAAGAGTTCCAAGCAAATTACTACTGTTGACTTGACCACAGATGTAGAGTACATTGCTATAGTAGAGATAGCAAAGGAGGAAATCTGGATGAATAAGTTCATCACAGATCTGGGAGTCGTTCTAAGCAGCGAGGAGCCAATTCCCATACATTGTGACAGCTATGGGGCGATTGCTCAAATAAGGAAATCCAGGTCTCATCAGAAGTGTTCTGATGAGGTTCCAGCTTATTAGAGAGATCATGACTTGAGAAGATGTAGTCGCGGAAAGAGTTCCATCCGAAGCTGACATTGTAGATCTATTGACAAAGTCGTTGTTTCAAATTATCTTTAATCATTACAAGGGTCTGATGGGGATCAAACACATAGGTGATTGGCTTTAGGTCAAGTGGGAGATTGCTAATCATATGTGCCCTGTAAGCCAATCAAGTGAGTGATGACACGTGTGACTTGACACACAATCTTTTTGCTTATTATATTTTGATATTTATCACTTTATATTGCTTGTTGCATATATATATATATATATATATATATATATATATATTGTGATGTCCTTGAATCTATACAATGGGAATCAGATCATGATGAGATCACGATAATGAGAATGATTCACCTTTAAACACAGATCCTAAATAATCCCGGTCATAGGTTACTCAAGTGGAACATCGAGATAACCGAATAAACTAATGTGCTGTATACCCGTCCTTATGATGGATGCAGCTGATCTCAAAGCTACTCATGTGGGGACACTATAGATACAATACATGTGCTTATTGGAGAATGAGTTCACTAATTGATCGACTTACAAAATGCTAGATGGTTGATGATGTCTTATTGTCAAACAATGATTCTATAGTCCCATTAATGTATCTAATCCTTAGACTTGCGATACCAAGAATGTCCTGTATGAGTGCTCCACTCTTTGATACCAGACTTACAGGTTTGGATGTTCCAAATCTAGCACAGTCGATCATCGAGAGTGGCAGTCAAACTTACAAGGACTATTGAGCGTCGATAGAGGATCATCCACTCTCAATGTCATGAGAGGAATATCTCATGTGTTCTTGCTTGGGCAAATCTCTAGCCAAGGTCATTCGGATTAAGATAGAAAGGGTTCTATGGGAGAATCCGAGTAGAGTTAGACTCGAGTAGAAACCATATGGGTCTGACAGCACCATGCCCGGTATACGGTATAGTGGCCTAGTACATCTACAATCGATGAGTCAAGTGAATTATTATGGAGATAATAATTCATTGAACTAGAGTTCTGATAGGTATGCCTCACGGCCAACTCGATATTGTACCTAGAGGGTCACACACATATGATAGGCATTGCGATGAGTAGAGGTTCGAATATGATATATTCGTTAAAGCCCCTATCTTATTAGATATCAATAAGCCCTTGAATTATTGGATCTTATGGATGAGATCCAATAAGAGCTCATGAGAGATTATTGGATAGAGATCCACTAATTTAAGAGGCTTAGGTAGTTGGATGGAGATCCAATACCCAATAGGGGAGGATCCATTAGGGTTAAGTTGACAAGGGACCTCTATAAATAGGAGGAAATCAGTGGTTCATAGGCTAAAGCATTTTGCTTGCCTCTCATATTCTCCTCCCCCTCTCCATCTTAGAGCAGGCCTGGAGTTTTAAGGAGTATCGTCATAGCCCTACTATGTGGATCACCGCTAAAGAGGAGGGTGCTTGACCTCCTTCACCCTCTCTTATAAATCTATAAGGATTCAGAGATATACGATCTCCCTAGGTAACACAATCTATCTCACACATGGTTTTTCTATTTCACGGATTTTTGTGCACCAATATTTACACGACGACAAACATATCTTTGGGAATTGGGGATTTTATTTTTTGTTCTTCCACTACGCATGTGATGCCCCCCCCCCAGATTTCCCAACAGTTGAGTCCCTTGAGGGTATGTTAAGATGTCGTTTGAATCTCGATTCTCACTAGAGATCCACTAGGGGTCTTTAATTCACATACCGAAGCAAGTTATGTTTCATGAGAAAATTGTGAGAGTAGATTATAATAAAAATCTTTATCTTAATTATTTATTTCTATAAAATCTGCATGTTATTTATTTCTATTGGATTTTTTTTTCAAAAAAAATATCGCTTTCAAATCCTTGACATAGCATACTTAATGTCAACTACCCCACTGGTCCAAATTATATGGATTGGCCCTGCAACTTGAGAATTATTCTTATAATGGAGAAAATTGCATACGTCCTTGATACAATGATACCTACGCATGAGGAAGGGGCAAGCAAGGATAAGATTACTCACTACGTGAAGTACATAGATGACTTCACTCTTACTTAGTGTTATATGTTAGGCTCCATGACTCTTGAGTTATACAAACATCATGAAAAGATGGATAGCAGATCTATTCTCCTATATCTCCGTAAATTATTTGAGGAATAAGGAAAGAGTAAGCGATATGAGATATCCTAGAGTCTCTTCCATGCTAGGATAACTGAGGGAAGATCAGTTTAGAACTATGTCGTAAAGATGATTGAGTAGATAGAGAAACTCACAAGTCTAGGAATGGTCCTAGGGGATAACCTATGTGTGGATCTTGTGCTTCAGTTCCTTTTCTTAGTTTATAATGAATTTTAATTTGAACAAGCTTAAGGTCACTCTTCCCGAGCTTCTCAATATATTGAGGGAGGCAGAAAGCACTATTAAGAAGGAGAAGTCGGTTCTTTATATTGGTGAGACAAAAAAAAGGAAGGCGGAAAAGTCCTATAAGAAGGGTAAGAGCAAGAGCAGACCAGGTAAAGCAAATATTGTTAACAATGACCCGACAAAGGACAATGACTAATGCTTCCATTGTAGCAAAGATGGGAATTAGAAGAGGAACTGCAATGAGTACCTTATATAGAGGGTGAAATAGAAGCTTGTAGAAGCTTTAAGTACATTCATAATCAGTCTCTATTTGTCAGAATCTTATGATAACAAATGTGTATTAGATAACGGGAGTGCTTATTATATATGTAATTAATTGTAGGTTTTGGCAAGACATAGGAGATTGGCGAAAGGTGAGATGGACCTTAAGATGGGTAATAGAGCAAAAGTTGTTATAGTGGTTATTGGCGAGGTCACCCTAAATTTACCTAGTGGAGCTATTATTGCATTTGATATATGCTACTTTGTTCATTCTATTATCAAAAATATTATTTCCATTTCATGTTTAATAGTTAGTAGATATAAATTAGTTTTTGAGAACTATGATTATTCAATATCATTAGATAATAAGACCATCACAAAAGGAACATTGCATAATAGTCTATTTATATTAGGCAATGCTCTACGTATCATGAATATAAGTGAGTCTAAGTGAAAGATGAGGTGAATAATGCATATCTATGGCACTGAGACAACCTTACAAGGGCTATTAAGTGTCGACAGAGCATCATTTACTCTCGGTGTCATGAGAGAAATATTTCATGTGTTCTTGCTCAGATAAATCCATGGCTAGGGTCATTCAGATTGACAAAGATAGACTTCTCTGGGAGAACCTGATTAGAGCAATACTCGAGGAGAAATCATATGGGCCTGATAACACCATGCTCGGTATATGGTCTCTAGGATATTAGATAGATAAGAGACTATAGATAGATGGTAATTAAGGATAGATAGGTCTAAAGGATTGAATTCCCCTATATCATCTTGGGACTATGATGTAGTGGCCTAGTATGTTCATAGTTGATGAGTCAAGTGAATTATTATAGAAAATATCTCTGCTTCTAATAATCTTCTTATTTATTAGATCTCATAATCTGTACCCAAACTCTTCATGACCATATCCCAAGAAGATACATGCTTTTGTCTTATTATCAAGTTTGGACCTTTCATCTTTTGGAATATGAACAAATGCTTTACACCCAAAAACTTTTAAATGATTATAAAATATATCTTTTCCTTTCCATACTTTCTCTGAAACATCACCTTTCATTAATGGAGAAAGATTTATCAGGTCAATTATAGTTCTAAGAGCCTCCCCCCAAAATGACTTAGGTAACTTGGCATGGGAAAGCATATACCTAATCCTTTCTTCAATGGTTTTATTCATACCTTCTGCCACACTATTCTATTGAGGAGTTTTAGGAACTGTTTTCTCAAGCCTGATACCATAAAACCTACAATAATTCTCAAAAGGACCTTTGTACTCACCACTATTATCTGCTCGAATACACTTTAGCTTTCTGCTAGTTTCTCTTTCAACATTGATATGAAACTATCTGAAAACATCGAGTACTTAGTCTTTAGATTTCAAAGCAAAAGCCCAAACTTTTCTAGAATGATCATAAATAAAAGTAACAAAATAAAGAGCACCTCCAAGAGTTCTAGTTTGCATAGTACAAACATCAATATGAATCAAATCAATAATATCTGATTTTCTAGATAATGGATATGTATGAAAGGCAACTCTATGTTTTTTTCCAACTAAGCAATGATCACAAGATTCAAGAGATGTACTTTGCAACTCTAGTAAGAATTGCTTTCTAGCAAGAGTTTGAAGTCTCTTCTCACTAATATGACCAAGTCTCTTGTGCCAAAGATCTATACTTTCATCCTTCTGAATTGCATTAATCTCTCCTTTGTATAGCTTAGCTTCCATAATATAAAAAGAGTTAAGCTTATTTTCTCTTGCCACAATTAGATAAACTTTAGTGAGTTTCCATTTGCTTTCACCAAAATAGTATGTAAATCCCTTATCATCAAGTCTGCTTGTAGATATCAAGTTAAGACGAATATCTGGAATATGTCTGACATCTTTGAGTATCAATTTGCTTCCAATACTGGTCTCCAAGCAAATATCTCCAATACCCACAATCTTAGATATATCACTATTTCCCATTCTGACATTACCAAAATCACTAGTAGTGTAAGATATGAAGAAATCACCATGAGAAGTAACATAAAATGAAGCACCAGAGTCAATTACCCAGTTTTTGTCCTGAGCTGCAAGATTGACACAACCATCATCACAAACAATAATTATATCATCTTCAGCAGCAACTGTATTGGTCTCTTTCTCATTTTTCTTTCTTTCATTCTGTTATCGCTTCCAAAACCTACACTCTTTCTTTATGTGACCTAGCCTGCTACAGTGGAAACATTTGATATCTTTTCTAGACTTGAATCTTTCTCTATAACCATGTGGATTTCTGTTATGACTTCTTCTACGTCTTTCCTATTTTTAAGTAACAAATCCACCAGAAGAATATTCACCCTGTTCTTTCCTTTTGGCATTTTCATTTAGCAAACTATTTTTAATCATATCTATAGTTATAGTCCCCTTTGATGTGAAGTTACAAATTGTTACCACATACATTTCCAACTTTCTGATAAAGAGCTGAGAAGTAATAATCCTTGCATCTCATTATCTATATTTATTTTTATAGCAACATGCTTGTTTGCAAGACTCTAAAATAGGCTTATGTGCTCAACAATGTTATCACCATCTTTATACTTCAAATTTACAAGTCTTCTAAGGAGAGAAATTCTATTTCCCACTATCTTTTTCGCAAAGAGATTTTCTAACTTTTTCCAAACAACATCAGCTTTGGTTTCATCAGAAATATACTCATGTAAATTTATATCCATCCATCTTCTAATATAGGTAATAGCTTTTTTATGTTGAACTTCTCATTCTTCATCGTCTATAGTCGAAGGTTTATCTTTAACCTTGATCGGCTTATACAAATCTTTGCAATAAAATAGATTTTCCATCATACGCCTCCAAGTGGAATAATTTGATGAGTTAAATTTAATCATACCATCTGATTCTTCCATTTCAATCACAGAAGAAAAAACTAGCACCAAACAATCTGAAGCTCTGATATCACTTGTTGGAAAAAACCTATAATAGCGGAATAATTCTTTCCATCTTTGTGCATCAAAATAGGTTCTTCCTCAAAATATCAACTTGTTATCAAAATACAAATATTAACCAAAATAATATAAACAGTAGAACAATGAATCAATCACACTGTGAGATCAAATTTTAACGTGGAAAACCCAATGCAGGAAAAGCCATGGGACCGTAGTCCACCTCAAACTTCCACTATCGATAATAATGATAACATGTTTATAATAAGTCCTTTCTAAAATAATAAGAGGATTACAATAACATCAAGACTACATATCTTGGCTCAAGAGTAGCATATCATCATCACATAGGATGGATGAATTCTAGGTCTCACAAAGTGGGTATAGTAAGAAAGTACCTCAGAGAGAGTAAATTGTAGATTAGTACCATTAGGATTGTAGAGTTTGCTACAAGGATTCTCCATATATAATTTGGGCCAAAACTGACAAAGTTTGACCATTGTTCATTAAGTAGAAAACTCAAAAATCCTATTGTTTCTATCTCCTCTTTCTCTCTATTTTCTTCTCTCATTGTGTGCCGCCAAGTTCACTGTGCGCATGCTCGCTGCCCTCACATATGCTGCACATCTTTTTCTTTTCCTTTTCATTATTGATTTGGGCTCAAAAAACCCAATTGTCCAGTCCAAGCCCACATATGGGCTGGACCCAACAATTGGCTACCACTCCTGATGACTAGTTATGCTAGATTTGGAACCTCCAAACCTATGAGTCTGGTATCAAAGAATGGAGTACTCATATAGGATATCCTTGGTGTCTCAAGTCTAAGGACCAGATACATGATTGAAATTATATAATCGCTATCTGACAATAAGACAACATCAACCATCCAGCACTCTATAAGCGGATCAATCAGTGAACTCATTCTCCAATGTGCACTTGTACTATATCCGTAGTGTACCCACACAAGTAGCTATGAGACCAACAGTATCCATCATATGGGTGGGTATACATTACACTATTCTATACGGTTATCTCGATAACCCTCTCGAGTAACCTATAACCGGGTTTATTTAGGATCTGTGTTTAAAGGTGAATCAGTCTTATTATCATGATCTCACCACGATCTGATTCTCACTGCATAGATCCATGGACATCATAATATTTTCAAGTAATAGGTAATATAAAGTGATAAAATGTTAAATAATAATAATAAATAAAAAGACTATGTGTCAAGTTACACGTGCCATCACTCACGTGATTAGCTTGCAGGGCACCTATGACTAGTAGGCGCAATGTCCAATCCTTCAACCGAATGCCTTAACTAATGGCATGAAGTCCTTCCGGTCCGATGTCTAATCTTTTGACATGTTTCACTCCGGCCAAACACCTAATTCTTCCTGCTTTAATTAAATTACCTTTCCTTGATTGAGGTTAGTCCTGCGTCACTCAAATGTGTTAGGAAATCTAGGCCAACATCACATGTGCAGCGAAAGAATAGAAAATAAATCTCTGAATTCCCATATAAAAATATTTCTTATCATCATGCAAAAGTTGGTGCATAAAAACCTACGAAACTGAAAAACTATGCGTAAGAGAATTTACCTAGGGAGATCGTATATCTCTGAATTCCTATAGATCTATGGGATTTGATGAAGGAGTTCAAATGCCCTCCTCTCTAGTGGTGATCCATATGGTAGGGGCTATGAAGATACTCCTCAAATCATTGCCCAAAACTCTTCCTCGCTCGCACCACGTAATCAAGAAGGGGTTACCCCTTCTTGCTGTCCACACACCCTAAATAGAGGTTGTAGTATGAGGAGGAGAGGGAGAGAGGAGAATAGGAGGAGGTAGCTAAAAAGAACCTAACCAATGGCCTTTTGGTTTTCTCCTATTTATATAGGCCACTTATCAACTTACCCTAATAGATCCTAACATATTAGGTACTAGATCTCCATCCAACTATCCAAGTCTCTTAGATTAGTGGGTCTCTACTTAATAATATCTTATTAGCTCTTATTGGATCTCATCCATAAGATCCAATAATTTAGAAGCTTATTTGACATATAATAAGATAAGTGCTCTAGTGGATATCTCATATCCAAACCTCTACATGTCGCAATGCCTACCATATGTGTGTGACCCTCTAGGCCCAATATCGAGCCGGTCGTTAGTCATACCTATTAGAACTCTTTCTAGCTTAGTAAGTTATTATCTACATAATAATTCACTTGACTCATTGACTATGGACATACTAGGCCGCTACGCCGTAGTCCCCAAACATTATAGGGGAATCCAATCCATTGAACATGTCTATCCTTGGTTATCGTGTATTTAAAGTCCCTTATCCATCTAATACCCTAAAGATCATATATCGGACATGGTGCTATTAGGCCCATATGGTTTGTCCTCGAGTCTCGCTCTAATCGGATTCTCTTGGAGAACTCTTTCTCTCTCAATCCAAATGACCCTAGCCAGAGATTTGTTTAAGCAAGAAGACATAGGATATTCCTCTTGAGGGAAATCTAAGGGTGACATTGTTGAATCTTGAATTTTGATGATGAAATCAATTGATAGTGTTTATGATTTGATATGTGTTTTAAGTGACATAGGAAGCTTCGATCAGGGAGAGATAATTAAAGCAAGAAGAATCATATTGGGCCGAAGATAAATATGTTAGAAGATTGGACATCGAACCGAAGGATCGATCGACGTATTAGTAGAAGGCTTCAAGCCATGAGTTCGGGCATCGGGCCAAGAAGAGCAGAAATTACGCTAAGAAAATTAGAGTTGTGGAGGTTAACTAACCGATTAGGCAATAGGCCATAAGAGAGGATGATGCACCGAAGAATCGGACGAAGCGTCAATAAACCAATGACATGCCAAACAATATTTGATTCAAGCTTTGTAATAATTGTCCAAGATCAAAGTATGTTTTAAGTGTGCAGGATTAACTATAATAGCAATCAAGGCATAAAGAAAAATGAAGTCCCGGAGTTAAGAATAAGATTTCATTGGGAGTTCGGGAGTTCATCGGAAGTCCGGACGTTCGTCGGAAGTTCTACCGGAATTGATCGAGAAGTTTAGGAGCTTGCCAAAGAAGTTTATCGGAACTCACCTAGAAGATTATTGTGAAGTCCAGGAGCTTGCCGGGAGTCCACTTGAACATTGCCGAGAGATCATCAAAAGTTCACCAGAAGGTCGTCGGAAGCTCGCTGGAAGAAACCTAGACTTACCGAACTTATTCGGCTTAGTGTATGCCTTAAAATTTGTAATTAGCATATAATTAGGTTAGAATTGAGTCAACTCAATTAGAGGCCAATTAAGCCTAAATTGAAAGTGATTTAGGCTCATAGTTAGGCCCATTCAATGATCCAAATGTTGGGTGGGGCGGTGGCACCGCTAGAAAGATGGTAGAACCGCCTGTGAGTTGGAAAACTCGAAAAACTCGATCTCTGAGGCTATCAGGTGGTGGTACCACAAGAATGGGCTGTGGTGCCACCCAATGGCAGTGTGTGAAGTGGTAGTACTGCTAAACTAGGCGGTGGTACTACCCAGTGTCAAGCTACAAGCGGTGGTACTGCCCGTACTTGGAAGACCCAGAAGTTTAAATTTTTTGCTCCATTTTTGAAACCATTTGGGGCCTATAAATATCCTACTTGGGTAGCAAGAAGGTAGCAAAAATTCTAGAGAAAAAAACTGAGTAAACTCTGCCAAAACTTTGAGGTCCCTTCTCCTAGTGCTTAGAGTTGGTCCTAAGAGAGATGTGCGAGGTAATACTTGTAAAAGAGTGACTTGTAAAAGTTATCTCCTAAACCTATGAAAAGGAGAAAGTATTGTAAGAGGGTAGTTGGTCTTCACCCATTGAAGGAAGACTGATAGTGGATGTCAGTGGCCTCAACAGAGGAGGAATCGGGAGTGGATATAGGTCATGATGACCGAACTACTATAAAACTCGGTTTGCATTTACTTCTTATAATTTACTTTTACTGTAAAGTACCTTATGTGCTTTACTTTCTCATTACACTCTTTCGTACGTTTTCAATTTAATATCTTTCTGAAACAGATTTATTCAAAAAGAAAGGTTTTCAAACCAATATTTTTATCTACTATACTAATTCACCCCCCTAACCCCACCCTCCTACACCAAACCCCACCCCCCCCCCCCCCCCCCCCACCCGCTCTTAGAGTTAACTCGTTCCTAACAGTTGGTAATCAGAGCCTCGTTATTTCTCATTTTGTTTAACACCCAAGAGAAATGACTCTTTTCGGGTTTCTATAGGGCTTTTCTTTTATTCGTCCTCCTATGTTCAATAGGACAGACTACACTTATTGGAAAATAGTATGAGAGTTTTCTTGCTTTCGTTGAATCTCAATTTATGGAATATAGTCTAATTTTGCTTTCAAAAGTCTTCTCTTCCTATGAATGATTGGAATAAGTTAGAGAAAAAGACTTTCTCTTTAAATACCAAGGCTATGAATGCCTTGTTTTGTGCCTTAGATAAAAATAAATTTAATCATATTTCTATTTATGAAACCACTTTCAATATTTGGCACACACTTGAAATCACACACAAAGGCACTAGTAGAGTTAAAGACTCTAAAATTAATCTTTTGATGCATGAATTCGAGTCATTTCATATGGAATCAAACGAGACCATTGGAGACATGTATACCTATTTTACGGATGTCGTCAATAGTCTAAAAGGACTTGGTAAAAGTTTTTCGAATCTTGAACTTATTAATAAAGTTTTACGATCTCTTTCTAAAAATTGGGATTCGAAAGTAACAACAATACAAGAATCAAAAGGTTTGAACCAATTTTCGATTGAAGAACTTATAAGGTATTTGATGACCTATAAAATGACTTGTGATGAATTTAATCAATTTAAGAATAACCTTCCAAAGAATAGTAAGGATTTGGCACTTAGAACTCTAGAAGATCACTCAAGCAAAAGCTCAAGTGATGATGACCGTGAACTTCTTATAATAAAGCTTAAAAAGTTCTTAAAATAAGAATCAAAGAATAAAAACAAACTTAAAAAGAATATAACTACTTGCTATAAACATAAGAAGTCGAGTCACTCCAAAGATGAGTTTATAAAACTGAAGAAAAAGTTGTCAAATGATGAATTGAGTTCATCCGAAGATGAAGACAAACCAACAAAGGCGAGGTGGCAAACTATGCCTTAACGACTTTCGATGATGAGGTAACCAAAATCTCCTTAATTTATTTTGAAATTACTTGATGCTTTTCATGAGTTATTTTTAATTTAGTTAATAAAAAAATTATAAAAAAAGATGAAACCATGCTTATCTTTCTAATGATTTTGAAAATGACCATGAAAATTACATGTTTTATGATAAAGGAACAAAATGTTAGATCTAATGCTTGTACACCTAATCAGATTAATCTTATGTATGTTTTTAAGAAGCAATAATGCATATCTTAATGATTTCCATATTGCTTTTAGATTTTGATTAAAAATGTTTTAGGTTTAATGAAATCATACTTGATGATTTAATGATGCATAATGATTTGAAATCCTATGTTTATGGAATTATGTGTTATACTTTTGATCTTATATCTTTCATGACATTATTTCTTTGTATTTATGATTTGTATATCTCATGATATGATTGAATCATTGAAGGAAAATGTATTACTACAATAAATAAAATGATTTTGATTAAAAATGCTTTATAAAATCATGCTTGATGAAATAATATAATGATGATTTAAAGTCATGCTTAATAAATTATATTTCAAAATTTTACTTGATGATTCATGGCTTATTGTTCTTTGTTGTAATGAAAGTTGCTTTTTCAGTTTTAAACATGGATGCATATTTTTATTTGGCATAAAAATTTAGGTATGCTTATATGAAATCAATCATGTGATATTGAAACACATAAATCACATAAATTAAAACACATAAAAAGAGGAAAGCTTTCTTCTTGAAAAAATTCTTTTTTTCTATCTTATCAATTTTTCAAAAAGAGATTAATGAATCTATTTATGCTATTTTATGAATCTCTTGAACTATTAAAGTGATTTTGATGATTTAAATTTGAATGAGTTTTATCCAAATCATGATCTTAATTTCTTATAATTATTTGAGTTTTTTTTTTAATCAAGATCTCTTCTTTGTACTCTTATGATTTTTCTTGGTATTTTATTTAAAGAGGAGATTTACTATATAAATCATGAGAATTATTATACATGAATCGAGATCCTTTATGTGTTCTCCCATGACTCTATTTGCTATAGAAAAATATTTATCTATATCAACTATCTTGATTTCTCGATATTTGATACTTGAAATCTTTCTATAAATTTGAGATCATTTTCTCCTTGTTTCTTTTTGCTATTCACTAAACAGAATATTTATCAAAATGAATTATGTCTTTTGGTATTCATATGATCTTATCTTTCATGATATGAGTTTTATAATTCATTGTATTCATGAAATATATCTTATCACCAATTTTTTCTTGTTATTCTTCATGTGATAATATGAAATTATGTAATACTTATGATATTATGTTGATGCATGCAAATGAGAAGTTATGATCATTCTTAGTATGATGTAATGTAATTTGACAAATTGATACCATCATGATGTGAAATATTTATGATTTGGAATAATGCATGCAATACCTATGATTTTATTATGATGATATGATGTATTGCATATGATGTGAATCATGGTTAAAATTACTTTGACTTGAATTCAATTTAAGTTCAAGATTTATTTTAATTATGGTATATTAAAATAAGAATGACACTTTATCTTTGTCATAATTCAAAAATTGATATAAAGAGAAATAAATTGCACCATTGTTTTATTATTCCTCTCTTTTTGCTAATGACAAAGGGTGAGAAAGATTTGTCATTGTGCATATCTCAAAAGAGAAATATTTGCTAGCTTGCACAATTCAAGAAGATGCAAACTTGCAATCTTGTTCATCTCAAAAGAGAAGCAAGAAGTGCTATCTTACAAATCTTAAGAAAAGCAATGTTTGCTAAGTTACACATTTTAAGAAGATGCAAAAATAGACTATCTTACACATCTCAGAAGATGTGTAATTATTTGCTAGCTTGCAAAACTCAAAATTATTTGCTAGCTTACATTTTCTAAAATGATGTAAAAATTTACTAGCTTGCATGATGATAAAACTTGAGATTATGTTTATAA
This sequence comes from Musa acuminata AAA Group, assembly GCF_036884655.1. Lineage (NCBI taxonomy): Eukaryota > Viridiplantae > Streptophyta > Magnoliopsida > Zingiberales > Musaceae > Musa > Musa acuminata. The sequence continues at coordinate 19,949,840 of NC_088345.1, forward strand.
TGCAATGATTTGAAATTGCATATCTCAAATACTTATAGTTGCACTTCTCCTTTTTGTTGATGACAAAGGGGGAGACATATAATGATGTTATATATGATTTTATGATATGTTGCTTGGATTAGATTAAAATTACACTGACTTGAATTCATTTTGAGTTCAAGGTTCATCTCACATATGCCATATTGATAGGGGGAGTTAAGGTTAACTCCATCATCAATTGGTTGTCATCATAAAAAATGGGGAGATTATTAAATCTCAAATTTTGATGATGAAACCAATTGATAGTGTTTATGATTTGATCTGTGTTTTAAGTGACATAGGAAGCTTCAATCAAGGAGAGATAATTAAAGTAGGAAAAATCATGTTGAGTTGGAGAGAAACATGTCAGAAGATTAGATGTCGAGCCGAAGGATCGGTCGACGTAATGATAGAAGGCTTCAAGCTATGAGTTCGGGCATCAGGCCAAGAAGAGTGAAAACTGCACTAAGGAAATCAGAGTTGCAGAGGTCAACTAGCCGATTGGGCAATAGGCTATAAGAGAGGACAATGCGTCGAAGAATCGGACGAAGCATCGATGAACCAATGACATGTCGGACAATATTTGATTCAAGCTTTGTAATAATTATCTAAGATCGAAGTAGGTTTTAAGTATGTAGTATTAACCATGACAGTGATCAAGGCATAAAGAAAAATAAAGTCCCGGAGTCAAGAATGAGATTTCATTGGGAGTTTGAGAGTTTATCGGAAGTCCGGATGTTCATCGGAAGTTCTACTGAAATTGATTGAGAAGTCCAAGAGGTTGCCAAAGAAGCTCATCGGAACTCACCAAGAAGATTGTTGTGAAGTCCAAGAGCTTGTCGAGAGTCCGCTGGAATATTACTGAGAGATCGTCGAAAGTTCGTTCAAAGGTCGTCGGAAGCTCGCTGGAAGAAACCTAGACTTATTGGACTTATTTAGTTTAGTGTATGCCTTCAAATTCATAGTTAGCAAATAATTGGGTTGAAATTGGGCCAACTTAATTAGGGGCTAATTGGGCCTAAATTGAGAGTGATTTGGGCTCATTGTTAGGCCCATTCAATGACCCAAATGTTGGGTCAGGCGGTGGCACCGCCAGTACAAGCGGTAGAACCACCTATGAGTTTGAAAACTCAAAAAACTCAGTCTCTGAGGTTGTCAAGAGGTGGTACCACCTAGTGATAGCATGTCAGGTGGCGGTACTACTACACTAGGTAGTGGCATTGCCTAGTGTCAGGCTGCAGGCAGTGGTAATGCCTATACCCAAAAGATTTGAAAGTTTGAATTTTTAGCTCTATTTTTTAAACCATTTGGGGCCTATAAATACCTCACTTGGGCAGCAAGAAGGTAGTAAGAATTCTAGAGGAAAAAACTGAGTAAACTCTACCAAAACATTAAGTTCCCTCCTCCTAGTGCTTAAAGTTAGTCCTAAGGAAGGTGTGTGTGGGAATACTTGTAAAAGAGTGACTTATAAAGGTTATCTCCTAAACCTGTGAAAAGGAGAAAGTGTTGTAAGAGGGTAGTTGGTCTTCACCCATTGAAGGAAGACCAATATTGGATGCCGGTGACCTCAACGGATATGTATGAGAGGAAAAAGGAGGTTAAGCATCCTCCTCTCTAGCGGTGATCTACAAAATAGGGTTGTGACGATGCTCCTCGAATCGTTACTCAAATCTCTACACCTACTATCTGAGGAGGAGAAGGATAGAGGAGAATAGGAGGTGGCAACCAAGAAGCCTCCAACCTATGGGTGTTTGGTTCCCTCATATTTATACAGGCCTCTTATCAATTTAAGCCTAATGGATCTTACCCTATTGGGTACTAGATCTATTGGGAAATCTTGGGGGTGACATCACATGCGCAGCGGAAGAACAAGAAAACAAAATCCCCGATTCCCAAAAAGATGTTCGTCGTCGTGCGAAGATTGGTGCGTAAAATCCGCGAAACTCAAAACTGCGTATAGAGTAGATTGTGTTACCTAGGGAGATCGTATATCCCTGTTTCCTTGCAGATCCTTAGGAGAGGGTGAATGAGGTCAAGCGTCCTCCTCTTTAGCAGTGATCCACACAGCAGGGTTGCGACGACGCTCCTCAAAACTCCAGGCCTGCTCTGAGGTGGAGAGGGAGAGGAGAATAGGAAAGGCAAGCAAAGGCTCTAGCCTATGAGGCTCTGAATCCCTCCTATTTATAGAGATCCCCTGTCAAACCCTAATGGGTCCTCCCCTAGTGGGTATTGGATCTGCATTTAATAAGACAAGGGCTCCGTCGGATATCTCATATCTGAACCTCTACTCATCGCAATGCCTACCATATGTGTGTGACCCTCTAGGCCCAATATCGAGCTAGCCGTGAGTCATACCAGTCAGAACTCCTTCTAACTCAGTGAATTATTATCTCTGTAATAATTCACTTGACTCATCGACTACGGAAGTACTAGGCCACTACGCCGTAGTCCCTAGACGATATAGGGGAATCCAATCCATTGGACCTGTCTGTCCTCAGTTACCATGTATCTATAGTCCCTCATCCATCTAATATCCCAGAGATTGTATATCGAGCATGGTGTTGTCAGACCCATACGGTTTCTACTCGAGTCTCGCTCTAATCGGATTCTTCCGGAGAACTCTTTCTCTCTTAACCCGAATGACCCTGGCCAGGGATTTGTTTGAGCAAGAACACATGGGATATTCCTCTCATGACGCCGAGAGTGGATGATCCTCTATCGACACTCAATAGCCCTCGTAAGGTCGACTACCACTCCTAATGACCAGTTGTACTAGATCTGGGACAGCCAAACCTATAAGTCTGGTATCAAAGAGTGGAGCACTCATACAGGACATCCTTGGTGTCTCAAGTCTAAGGACCAGATATACCACTAGGACTACGGAATCGCTGTCTGATAATAAGGCATCATCAACCATCCAACATTCCGTAAGCGGATCAATCAGTGAACTCATTCTCCAATGAGCACTTGTACTGTATCCCTAGTGTCCCTACACGAGCAATTATGAGACCAGCTGCATCCATCATATGGACAGGTATACAGCACACCAGTCTGTCCGGTTATCACGATGTCCCTTTCGAGTAACCTATGACCGGGATTATTTAGGACATGTGTTTAAAGGTGAATCGATCTTATTATCGTGATCTCATCACGATCCGATTCCCATTGCACAAATCCAAGGACATCACAATATATATATACACATATGCAATAGTTATAAAGTGATATACGCCAAAATATAATAAGCAAAAAGATTCTGTATCAAGTCGCACGTACCATCACTCACGTGATTGGCTTGCTGGGCACCTATGACTAGCAATCTCCCACTTGACCTAAAGCCAATCACCTATATGTCTGATCCCCATCAGACCCCTGTGACGCTCAAAGATAATCTGAGACAACAGCTTTGTCAGTGGATCTGCAATGTTATCTTTGGATAGAACTCTTTCCATTGCTACATCTTCTCGGGTTACAATCTCTCTGATAAGCTGGAACCTCCTCAGAACACTTCTGATGAGACCCGGGTTCCCTTATTTGAGTAATCGCCCCATAGTTGTCGTAATATAAGGAAGTCGACTTCTCGCTATCTGGAACGACTCCCAAATCTGTAATGAACTTCTTCAACCAGACTCCCTCCTTTGCTGCATCTGATGCAGCAATGTACTCTGCCTCTATGGTCGAGTCAGCAGTGGTATCTTGCTTGGAACTCTTCCAGCACACTGCTCCTCCATTCAAGGTGTACACAAACCCTGAATTCGACTTGCTATCATCGACATCAGATTGAAAACTTAAGTCTATGTAGCCTTCAACCTTAAGGCTATTACCTCCATTTACTAGTAAAAGATCCTTAGTCCTTCTCAAGTACTTAAGGATACACTTTACTGCTTTCTAGTGCTTCAAGCTTGGATCCGCCTGATACCTGCTCGTGACACTCAGAGCATGCGCTATATCAGGCCTAGTACATAGCATGACATACATGATAGACCCTATTGCTGAGGCATAAGGTATCATATCCATGTTCGCCCTTTCTTAGAATTTTCCATACCAAACCATTTGACAATAGTTTCTGTGTACTTGGACTGGGACAAGCCAAGCATCCTCTTGGATCTATCTCTATAGATTCTAATCCCCAATATATAGGATGCTTCCCCGAAGTCCTTCATGGAGAAGTGTCTAGATAACCAAGCCTTTACTATGGATAGCATTCCTACATTGTTCCTAAAGATGAGGATGTCATCCACATATAATACCAAAAAGGTGATAGCACTCCCACTTACCTTCCTGTACACACAAGGCTCATCTTCGTTCTTAACGAAGTCATAAGATCTGATTGCCTCATCAAATCTTATGTTCCAACTTTGGGAAGCTTGCTTTAGTCCATAAATGGATCTAAGAAACCTACACACCTTATCTGGGCAGTTCTTGGACACGAATCCCTCAGGTTGCATCATATACACTTCTTCCTTGAGGTTCCCATTGAGGAATGTGGTTTTCACATCCATCTGCCAGATCTCATAATCATAGTGTGCTGCAATAGCCAATAGAATTCTGATGGATTTTAGTATTGCTACGGGTGAGAAGGTTTCGTCGTAGTCAACACCTTGCCTTTGACGATACCCCTTAGCCACTAGCCTTGGTTTATAGGTCTCTACCTTTCCATCTACTCCGATCTTTTTCTTAAAGATCCACTTGCAACCGATGGGTACAATACCTTCGGGCGCATCAACTAGGTTCTAAACCTTATTGAAGTATATAGAATCCATCTCAGAATTCATGGCTTATTGCCACTTCCCGGAGTCTATACTCATAATAGCCTCCTCATAGGTCTGAGGATTAATATCCTCAACATCCTCTCCTCTAATATGTCCCACATATCCTTCAGGAGGATGGGATACTCTATCAGACCTGTGTAAAGTTGAAACTTGTGTATTAAGTACCTAAACAAACTCGGGCTATAGAGTGGTGCTTGAGCTTGGTTCTCTAACCTCGCTCAACTCTATCATTCTCTCACTGTCTCCGCCAAGAATGTGTTCCTTCTCAAGGAACATTGATCTCTTAGCTACAAAGACCTTTTGGTCCTCGAGATGATAGAAATAATACCCACAAGTTTCCTTGGGGTATCCCATAAATTTGCATCGCTCTGTCCTTGATTCTAACTTATCGGGGTTGTGTCTTTTAACGTGGGCAGGGCAGCCCCAAATCATAACAACCTTAAGATCAGGCTTCTTCGCTTTCCATATCTCATATGGTATAGACACTACCGACTTAGTTGGAACTCTGTTCAGAAGGTAAGCTGTGGTCTCTAGGGCATATCCCTAGAATAAGATGGGTAGGTTAGTGAAACTCATCTTGGACCGTACCATATCTAATAGCGTACGATTCCTCCTTCCAGAGACACCATTGAGCCGAGGTGTATAAGGAGGTGTCCTTTGAGATAATATCCCATGGTCCTTGAGGAACTGAGTAAACTCTGTATTTAAGTACTCACCACCTCGATCTGATCGAAGAGTTTTGATACTCTTTCCAGTCTGGTTCTCCACCTCATTCTTATACTCTCTGAATTTCTCAAAAGCCTCAGACTTGCTAGAATTTACAATAAATTATAGATGTGATAAGCAATACTGGTATCCAATACCAATGCACTATCACAAAAATTTGACAATTAGAGATTGATCATGAATGTACCTAAAGCTTCTCCAAGCTTCTATTTCGCCCTTTCTGCAAGGTACTCTTTGCAGTTTCTCTTCCAGTGCCCATCTTTACCACAGTGGAAGCACTAACCTTTGTCCTTTGTTGGGTCTTTCTTAGCAACCTTTGCTTTACCTGGTCTGCCCTTGCCCTTTCCCTTCTTACGAGACTTTTCTGCTTTCCTTTTCTTTCTAGTCTCACTAGAGTAGAGAACTGGCTTCTCTTTCTTAATAGTACTCTCTGCCTCCCTCAACATATTGAGGAGCTCTAGGAGAGTCACCTCAAGCTTGTTCATATTAAAATTCATTATGAACTATGAAAAGGAATCTGGTAGGGACTGAAGCACAATGTCCACACACAAGTTATCCTCTAGGACCATTCCTAAACCTATGAGTTTCTCTATCCACTCAATCATCTTTAGGACATGGTTCTGAACCGATGTCCCCTTAGTCATCCTAGCGCAGAAGAGGCTCTTGGATATCTCATATCGTTGAGTCCTTCCCTATTCCTCAAACAATTTACGAACATGTAGGAGAATGGATCTAGCATCCATCTTTTCATATTGTCTCTGTAACTTAGGAGTCATAGAGCCCAACATATAGCACTGAGCAAGAGTGGAGTCATCAATGTATTTCACGTAGCGAGCGATCTCATCCTCGCTTGCCCCTTCTTCGGGCGTAGGCATCATCACTGTATCAATGACGTACACGATTTTCTCCGCTGTGAGAACAATTCTCAAGTTACAGAGCCAATCCGTATAATTTGGACCAATGAGGCGGTTGACATCAAGTATGCCATGGAAGGGATTTGAAAGCGACATTTTCTGAAAATAAAGATGCAGCAGAAATGAATAACATGCAGATTTTGTAAGAAATAAACTATTAAGGTATGGACTTCTATCTTAATATGCTCCCACTATTTTACTAACGAGTCACGCGACACCCTCAGCACGTGAAACGGAAGTCTCCGGCAGACTTCTAGTGGGGATTAGGATCCAATCAGCGTCTTAGTGTAACCTCGAGGGACTCGACCAATCACACTAAGCCTAAAAGGTAGGCAACTCTTGCCGATCACAACTCCTTGTGATTCCCGTCCTGTTCGGCCTCCGAATCACCATGGTCTCGAGGGACTCGACCAACCATGATGCTCGGTTAAGTAAACACCTTCGTTACAAGATGAGTCTGATTTGATGATATACCCTCGAGGGACTCGACCAAGTATACCATGCCCTCAGGTCACCGGTGACATCTCTATGTCGTAAGCAAGATAGCGAATCGCGATATAAGTGAGTCTCGAGGGACTCGACCAACTCAACCTACACCGGGAATCGGTTCATACTCATAACGATAGAAGGCCACGTGAGTCAATCTAATTACCTCATGTTTACCGACTTAATATTATCGAGAGATGTTTCTATGATTTGGTCTCCTAATATGACATGTCACACATATACATATTTAATATATATCTACATTGCATGCAAATATATATACATATCTAGTATGTGTATAAGCAATCACACCAGATGATCATGGACCACAACCTAATATGATTAGGCCCGAGCCAGTAGGCCTAATCACTCACATCAAGATCTATGTTTGCAACGGTGCATCTCCATGCCTTGTGATCATCCATCTCGTCCTCGTCGGTTCCGTCGACATCTTGATGCATCTTCATGCATCACGATTGTCCGTCTCGTTGGTCCCGCTATCCCATCCATGCTCCCGCTGTGCCTCCTCATGTGATTACAACTTAATCATAAGCATGCAGGCCCGACAATAAACGAGAAATATAATAGAGGCTCGCTGACCTCAATAATAATAATCACAAGTACACACATCACACGGTCCATGATCATCCGTCCACACATCATACATCACATGTATAAATATTCATCATCCTGTAGGACTACTAGATAATAATAAAAATAATAATCAACTAAACCTTTTAATTAATTAATATTTTCTGAAATCAGGGACATGTAGGGAATTTCTCAATTCCCAAGGTATTTTCATAATTTTGATAAAAGACAGAAACTGGAATTTCTCAAATTCACAGGGGCAAAACTATCTTTTTGCCCAAAACCCTAATTCACTCTTACTGCTGCCGCCGTCGCCACCCTACTGGCGGTGGCCTATGCGGTGGGCCGAGGGTGCTGCCCTCTCCTGCACGCGGCACGCCCGCTAGCGGCACTACCGCTACAGGTGGGCGCCCCCGCGGGCACCGCCGCCTCCGCGGGCCGTTCTGCTATCGCATCCATGCTCCCGCTGTGCCTCCTCATGTGATTACAACTTAATCATAGGCACGCAGGCCCGACAATAGACGAGAAATATAATGGAGGCTCGCTGACCTCAATAATAATAATCACAAGTACACACATCACACGGTCCATTATCATCCGTCCACACATCATACATCACATGTATAAATAATCATCATCACGTAGGACTACAAGATAATAATAAAAATAATAATCAACTAAACCTTTTAATTAATTAATATTTTCTGAAATCAGGGACATGTAGGGAATTTCTCAATTCCCAAGGGTATTTTCATAATTTTGATAAAAGACAGAAACTGGAATTTCTCAAATTCACAGAGGTAAAACTGTCTTTTTGCCCAAAACCCTAATTCACACTTACTGGTGTCGCCGCCGCCACCCTACTAGCGGCGGCCTGTGCGGTGGGGCGAGGGCGTTGCCCTCGCCTGGACGCGGTACGCCCGCTGGCGGCGCTGCCGCTGTAGGTGGGCGCCCCCGCGGGCGGTTCTACCGATGGGGCAATGCTCGCAGGCGGTGCTGTCCCGCCGGGCGGCCGCCCCTGTGGGGGGGGGTTTCGCCCGCGGGAGGCATCACTGCCCTGCGGCGTCTCACCCCGCGGGAGAAGCAGCCGCAGGTGCCTCTGCACGCGGGCTGCCAGCCCCGCCGGACGCAAGCCTGCTGCAAGCAGGCCGCCGGCCGGCTACTGCAGACGCAGCCCCTGTGCTGCCTGCCTTCGGCAGCATTGCACGCACGTAGATCGAGGGCAACAACTGTTGCTGCCCTTCCTTGTTTTTGAGTCAACGATTTTGACGTCAAAATTCTTCTTAAACACAACACACGCAGTTCAAAACCAATCATTCGCACGAACAACCCGGCTCTGATACCACTGTTGGGAAATCTTGGGGGCGACATCACATGCGCAGCGGAAGAAAAAGAAAATAAAATCCCCGATTCCCAAAAAGATGTTCGTCGTCGTGCGAAGATTGGTGCGCAAAATCCGCGGAACTCAAAACTGCGTATAGAGTAGATTGTGTTACCTAGGGAGATCGTATATCCCTGTTTCCTTGCAGATCCTTAGGAGAGGGTGAAGGAGGTCAAGCGTCCTCCTCTCTAGCAGTGATCCACACAGCAGGGTTGCGACAACGCTCCTCAAAACTCCACTCCGAATCCCTCCTATTTATAGAGATCCCTTGTCAAACCCTAATGGGTCCTCCCATAGTGGGTATTGGATCTGCATCTAATAAGACAAGGGCTCCGTTGGATATCTCATATCTGAACCTCTACTCATCGCAATGCCTACCATATGTGTGTGACCCTCTAGGCCCAATATCGAGCTGGCCGTGAGTCATACCTGTCAGAACTCCTTCTAACTCAATGAATTATTTTCTCTGTAATAATTCACTTGACTCATCGACTACGGAAGTACTAGGCCACTACGCCGTAGTCCCCAGACAATACAGGGGAATCCAATCCATTGGACCTGTCTGTCCTCAATTATCGTGTATCTATTGTCCCTCATCCATCTAATATCCCAAAGATCGTATATCGAGCATGGTGTTGTCAGACCCACACGGTTTCTACTCGAGTCTCGCTCTAATCGGATTCTCCCGGAGAACTCTTTCTCTCTCAACCCGAATGACCCTGGCCAAGGATTTGTCTGAGCAAGAACACATGGGATATTCCTCTCATGACGCCGAGAGTGGATGATCCTCTATCGACACTGAATAGCCCTCGTAAGGTCGACTACCACTCCCAATGACTAGCTGTACTAGATCTGGGACGACCAAACCTATAACTCTGGTATCAAAGAGTGGAGCACTCATATAGGACATCCTTGGTGTCTCAAGTCTAAGGACCAGATATACCACTTGGACTACGAAATCGCTGTCTGACAATAAGGCATCATCAACCATCCAGCATTCCGTAAGCGGATCAATCAGTGAACTCATTCTCTAATGATCACCTGTACTATATCCCTAGTGTCCCTACACGAGCAGCTATGAGACCAGCTACATCCATCATATGGACGGGTATACAGCACACCAGTCTGTCCGGTTATCACGATGTCCCTTTCGAGTAACCTATGACCGAGATTATTTAGGACATGTATTTAAAGGTGAATCGATCTCATTATCGTGATCTCATCACGATCCAATTCCCATTGCATAAATCCAAGGACATCACAATATATATATGCACATATGCAATAGTTATAAAGTGATATACGCCAAAATATAATAAGCAAAAAGATTCTGTATCAAGTCACACGTGCCATCACTCACGTGATTGGCTTGCTACGCACCTATGACTAGCAAGATCTACATCCAACTGCCCAAGCCACTTAGATTAGTGCATTTCTATCCAATAATATCTTATTGGCTCTTATTGGATCTCATCCATAGGATCCAATAATTTAGGGGCTTATTGGATATCCAATAAGATAGGGGTTCCGTCGGATATCTCATATCTGAACCTCTACTCATCGTAATACTTACCATATGTATGTGACCCTTTAGGCTTAATATCAAGCTAGCCATGAGTCATACCTATCAGAACTCCTTCTAGTTCAGTGAATTATTATCTCCATAATAATTCACTCAACTTATCAACTATGGACGTACTAGGCCACTACGTCATAGTCCCTAAACGATACAAAGGAATCTAATCCTTTGGACATATCTATCCTCAGTTACTGTGTGTCTATAGTCCCTCATCCATATAATATCCTAGAGACTGTATACTAGGTATTGTGTTGTTAGACCTATGTGATTTCTACTTTAGTCTCTCTCTAATCGAATTCTCTTGGAGAACTCTTTCTGTCTCAATCCGAATGACCCTGACTAGCAATTTATCAGAGCAAGAACACATGAGATATTTCTCTTATGACACAGAGTATATGATCCTCTATCGATACTCAATAGTCCTCGCAAGGTTGGCTGCCACTCCCGATGACCGACTCTGTTAGATCTGGAACTTCCACGCCTAAAAGTCCAGTATCAAACAATAGAGTACTTATACAGGACATCCTTAGTGTGTCAGTCTAAGGACCATGTACACTACTGGAATAATAGAATCATCGTCTCACAATAATGTATCATTAACCATCTTATATTCCATAAGTGGATCAATCAATGAACTCATTCTCACCCGCACTATGGCCCTAGTGTCCCCACACGAACAACTATGAGATTGGCTTCTTCCATTATATGGATGAGTATACAACATACTAGTCTATCTAGTTATCTCGATGTCCCTCTCGATTAACCTATAACTAGGATTATTTAAGGTTTGTGTTAAAGGTGAATCGATCTTATTATCATGATCTCATCATGATCTAATTCCTACTACACAGATCCAAGGACATCGTAATATTTATATGCATATATACAACAAGCAATATAAAGTGATAAAATATCAAATTATAATAAGCAAAAAGAATGCGTGTCATGTCACACGTACTATCACTCACGTGATTGGCATGCAAGGCACCTATGACTAGCACCTCTCATAATACCGAGAGCGGATGATCATTTATCGGCACTCAATAGCCCTTGTAAGGTTGGCTACCACTCCTGATGACCTACTATGCTAGATTTGGAGCATCCAAACCTATAAGTCTGGTATTAAAATGTATAGTACTCATACAGAATATCTATCCTTAATGTTTCAAGCCTAAAGACCAGATATACCATCGGAACTATAGAATCGTTGTTTAACAATATGGCATCATCAACCATCTAGCATTCCATGAGCAGATCAACTAGTGAACTCATTTTCCAATGAGCACATGCATTGTATTCTTAGTGTCCCCACATAAGCAACTATGAGACCAGCCACCTCCATCATATGTATAGGTATACACTAGTCTGTCCAGTTATCTCGATATCCCTCTCGAGTAACCTATGACTGGGATTATTTAGGGTATATATTTAAAGGTGGATCGGTCTCATTGTTATGATCTCATCATGATCCGATTCCTATTGCATAGATCCATGGACATCATAATATATTCATGCAATAAGCAATATAAAGTGATAAAATATGAAATAAGATAATAAGTAAAAATAATGTGTATCATGTCGTACATGCCATCACGTATGTGATTAGCTTGTAGGACACCTATGACTTGCAATCTCCCACTTGACCTAAAGCCAATCATCTATGTTTATGGTCCCCATCAGACCCTTGTGACGCTCAAAGGCAATCTGAGATAACGACTTTGTTAGTGGATCTATGATATTATTTTCAGATGGAACTCTTTCCACTACTACCTCTCCTCAGCTCACGATCTCTCTAATTAGGTGGAACCTCCTCCGAACATGCTTAGACTTCTGATAAGACCTAGGTGTTAGGATCAAGAGTCGAGCTCAGGCAGGAGGTGCAATCGCCTCAGTCAAGCGGTGGCACCGCTTGAGCTCGGTCTTCGAGCTATGGCAGGAGGTGCAACCGCCCTAGCCAGGAGGTGGCACCGCCTGGGCTAAGTCTCCGAGTGAGACTGGGCGGTGCAACCGCCCCAGCCAGGAGGTGGCACCGCCTGGGCTCAGTCTCCGAGCGAGACTGGGCGGTGCAACCTCCCCTGACAGGAGGTGGCACCGCCTGAGCTCGGTCTTCGAGCTATGGCAGGAGGTGCAACCGCCTCAGTCAGGCGGTGGCACCGCCTGAGCTCGGTCTTCGAGCTCTAGTAGGAGGTGCAACCGCCCCTGACAGGAGGTAGCACCGCCCAGAGGCTCAGTCTTCGAGCTCTGCCAGGTGGTGCAACCGCCTCAGTTAGGAGGTGCAATCGCCTGATCCCGGAATTTTGGGAATTGACAGTTTTGAGCTCCAAATTTGAACTGGGTTGGGACCTATAAATACCCCACCCATTCAGCACTGAAAGGGCATGAACTTACACCGAAATCTTAATCTTGTTCTGTGATTTTTAGAGCTCAAAATTGTTGTAAAGGCCAAAAGTTCTTCTCCCTCTTTTCTTCCAAGTTCTGAACTATAAAGAGAGGAGAGAAAATTCTGTAAGGGTTGTCTCCTAAGCCCGTCAAAAGGAGTGAAACTGTAAAAGGGTGGTTGGCCTTCGCCTATTTAAGGAAGGCCTCTAGTTGATGTCGGTGACCTCGTCAGTGGAGGAAGCCAAAAGTGGAGTAGGTCAAGATTGACCGAACCACTCTAAATCTCAGTTTGCATTTACTTTGAGCATATTATCTTTACTGCAAACCTCCTCAAAAGCTTACTGCTTTCTGCGCATATACGATCGGGTTTCAAGCTTTGCACTTTCCGAATCGGCGTTTAGACGTAAATTAGTTTTTTCATACGATCATCATATTTCAGTTTGTGTTTACGTTTTGATTTCTATCATAACTGCAAACTGCCGTTATATCCTTGCTTAAACTACATCTCGCTTAATCAAGTGATTTACGAATCATCATTTAGACGTAATCAGTTTCTTCGTACGAATATCATATTTCAGTTTGCGCCTACTATCTGATTTGAATCATAATTGCAAACTGCATTTAAATCATTGCTGCATTTCGCTTAATCAAAAGTTAAAGTGATTTTCGAATCGACTTTCTTACCGAAATCACTTTTATCGAACGAACGCAGTTTTTATTTTAATCGTAAAAGGTTTTCCGCTGCACTAATTCACCCCCCCCCCCCCCCCCTCTTAGTGCTCTTGATCCTAACACTAGGTTCCTTCGCTTGAGCAATCGCCCTGTTAATGATATAATAGAAGGGAATCGACTCCTTGCTACCTGGCACAACTCCTAGATCTATGATAAACTTCTTCATCCAGATTTTCTCCTTTGCTACCTTTGCTGTAGTAATATAACTCTTCCCGCATACTACTCCTCTATTCAGGGTAAACACATACCCTAAATTAGACTTATTGTCATCAACATCGAACTAGAAACTCGAGACTATGTAGCCTTCAACTTTGAGGCTACTACCTCCATATACTAGTAAAAGATCATTTATCCTTCTCAAGTACTTAAAGATACACTTTACTACTTTCTAGTGCTCCAAGCCTAGATCTACCTGATACCTGCTCATAACACTCAAAGCATGCGCTATATCAGGCATGGTACATAGTATGATATATATGATAGACCTTATCATTGAGGCATAGGGTATCCTATCAATGTTCGCCCTTTCTTTAGGAGTCTTGGGGACATACTCCAAGAAAGCGATAGCCCATATCTCATCGGTATGAAACCTTTGGGAATTTTTCATGCTAAAATTTTTGATAATAGCGTCTATGTACTGTTAGAACCCTTGTAGATTCTAAACTTGGGGTTGATCTATTTAGGGGATCGACCTCCTTGGAACTCTATAGGGGTTCCTCCCTCCAAGTTGCTGCTCAAAGGCTGCAGAAAAGATTCATCTATTGCTTAAGAAAAGAGAAGAAATACATGGCTATTTATAGGGCTTCTAAACCCTAACTCCTAATAGGACTCCTACGTAAGACTCTTACTTCTAACCAACTCCTAATATGACTCCTACTCAAGACTCCTATTCCCTTACAACTCCTAATTCTTCTCTAAGACAAAACCTCCCACATGAATGTCCCTCTCAATTAGGACTCTCCTAGCTAGAGTCCTAATAGAGTCCTAACAGAATGTCCCTCTCAATTAGGACTCTCCTAGCTAGAGTCCTAACAGACCCGCCCTCTTCAAATCAGCCTTGTCCTCAAGGCTGAGATTCCATAAACTCAGGGAACCGGGTCTTCAGCTCCTCATATGGTTCCCATGTGGCGTCTTCAAGTGGTAGATTATTCCAATGCACTAGTACTTCAGTAGAGGGATATCGGCGATACATCACGATCCTACGATCGAGGATGGCTTGTGGTTGGGCTTGAATAACTCCATCCTCAGTTGTGTTGGGCAGTTGGATCTGGGGTGACTCGTGTTCTCCCAACTTGGGCTTTAGGCATGATACGTAGAAGACATGGTGAATTTTGGCATCCGCAAGTAATTTAAGTCTGTACGCCACGGCTCTAATACGCTCTGTGATCTGATAGGGCCCATAAAAACATGGGGATAGCTTCATGGAGGCTCAAGTGTTGATAGAGAGTTGCTTGTATGGTTGTAGGCGAAGATAAACCCAATCTCCCACTGAAAATTCTATTTCACTTCATCGTGTGTTGGCTTGTTGCTTCATTCTGGCTTGAGCGGTAGAGAGATTATCTTTTAACAGTTGTAAGAGTTTG